>NC_081543.1:28172550-28217891 GCF_901000735.1 Corylus avellana | reverse complement strand
TATATATATATATATATATATATATATGATTTTAATTGGTATACAATAGTATGAATGTATGATTATGATACTAATTGGCATGCATGTGATATATACGTATACGTATATACCAATTAATTTATACTAATATGATAAAATTAATTTTTCATATCAATTAAAATTAATTTACTACTTAATTTTTTATAATACATATTATATAATTAATTTACTACTTAATTATAATTATAATTAATTATAATTTTCGACGTGTCAATGAAACATGTCAAAACTTTTTGACGTGGCATTATGACATGTCAAAAGTTGATGTGTCTAAATGCCATGTCAAAAAGTTTTGACGTGGCATTTAGACACGTCAAAAGTTTTTGACGTGTCATAATGCCACGTCAAAAAGTTTAATAAAAAATTTTTAACGTGTTAAAATCCGACACATCAATAAATTTTTTATTGACGTGTTTATTTAGACATGTCAAAATTTATTGACGTAGCAAACATGAGTTACTGTTTGCAATGTCAATAATGTTCCTGTTTATTGTAGTGACACTTGTATTAATATACCCACTATGTAGGTCTCCATTTTGGGTCTCCTTGCTGACTTTTTTTATTTTTTATTTTGGGAGGTAAAATCACTTGCTTCTCATTGGATTAAAAATCAAAACAGATGGAGCAACTTGCTCCATCGTGATAATATCATAAATACATGCAGGTGGCTCAATAAGCCATCGTTGATCCTTGAAACTTCTTGTTGCTACTTTGGAAAGGGTATGGGCCGCACGGTTACCCTCCCTACGAACAAAAGACAGTTGCCATTGTTGTAGAAACTGTAACTCATGCTTGATATCTGCAAGACTGCAACTACCACCCCATGCAATCCGGTTCCAGTGAGTTAACAGCCGCAACCACTACTTTTGCATCCCCTTCGAATTGAACCTGTGCGAACCCCAATCGTTGCAAATTTGGACCGCCAGCAACGCTGCCCGAGCTTCTGCCAGCGACGAATCAAGACGTTACTCAAGGGTTCTGCTATGCGCTGCTAACACCATTCCCCTGTCATCTGGCACCACTACCCCGAGACCCATCCATCCCTTCTCCTTCGCTAGTGACGCGTCCCAATTCGCTTTTATCCATCCACTGCAGGGAGCCCGCCATTGCACTTCCTGTACCAAAGCATTTGAGGAAGAGTTTTGAGTATCCCCTACCCCGTTCGCTGTTGCAAAATCCTCCACAGCAGTAATAGTGCGTTGTACCAGCAGATTGGGATGAGTCAATGTACCACAGTGCACTACCTCATTTCGACGCAGCCACAGCCTTCTTGCAATACCTACGGATTGCTGTATCTCCTCTTCGTCACATTGTACAAAAACTTCCTCCACAATCTGAAGGAAATTCTGGCCAGTAGTGGAACTCTTTTTCTGTAGCTTAACACGACCCACACTCCAAGCATCCTTGGCAGATGGGCACCGCCACAGGATATGTGAAACCGTTTCTGGAGCTCTTCCACATAATGGGCACAAAGGGTCTTCAATGATTTTACGTTTATGCAGATTGCTCCTAGTGGGCAAAATCTCATGACACGTCCTCCACAATTTTTTTTTTTTCATGCATTGGGTATTTTCAGAGCCCACAAACTACTCCACCCCCTGCTATTACCCTCCAAAGATGAACTTGCAGCAACTCCCTGGGCGTCGGTCTCCATCTGGATGTAGTAAGCACTTCTTACCGAAAACAACCCAGTATTTGTTCCTCTCCAAACCCGAACGTCCTCCCTGTTAAAGTGACTGACCGGCAGAGACTGAATTAAGTGGACCTCTTCTTTGGTGAAAATCGTTTCCAACAGAGTAGAATCCCACCACTTCGTATCCCCATTAATGAGTTCACTGACCGTGGCATATTGGAGTCCTATAAAGTTGGCGGAGATTTGCACCATATACGTCGGAGACTGAAAGTTTTTTTAGTTTAGGAAAGAAATTACAATTTGACTGAAAGTTCAAGGGTAAGTGTAGTTTTCCTCTCTTATTTTTATTTTTGATGTGCGCTAAAAAAAGGTGGAAGTAGGATTTGTCAATCAGAAAATTCCGACACGGCAAAAAGAGTTTTTAATTTTTTTTGAATTTTTTTATAAAGTAATGTATTAGTAAACTATAAATAGTAAATGAGCCGATGATACTGTTTCTTTAAGATTTGATATCAAGATTGGTGGGCTGTTTGCATATTTAGGTTTTATTTCTTTTAAAGGTTAAATACTCTTTTTCTCTTCAGTTTTCAACATTTTATTTTTTTTCTCTTAAGATTTTATTTTTATTGCATGAGGTACATGTGATTTTCATAAAGACTAAGATGTTATCTCCATTAAAATTCCGTTCAAAACTTAACGGAATGTCACATCAGCTCAAAGGAAAAAAAGAAAAAAAAGAAAAAAAGAAAAAAATGGGGTGGCCTTTGGCCATTTGGGGGTGGCTTTGGCCATCATCTGGCTGATTTGGAGTGGCGAGCCACCCCATGGCCTGATGAAGGAACCCAAGGGGTGGCCGAAATCACCCCTGTGGGTTTAGGAGTGGTTTCGGCCTCCCCAAATAGGTGAGAACATGGATGAGGAACCGGAACCCAAACAATAAAGTTTTTGTCTTGAAATGTTTGCCAGATAAAAAGAAACGCCAATCACATACCTTGGGCTGGCAGGGACGCCATTGTCATCAAAGGATGAGGTGCTCAGACCAAGTTTCAGGTCAGTGGACACATCTTCTCTTTCATCCATGGCAGTGAAAGAAAACTTGTGTTGGTGAGAGAGCAGATAGTCAGATTGTGAAATTCAGAGCGGTGAGTTGGAGAACGCTTCTTGGAAAAAAAACCCAATAAAGCAAACCAAGAAAGAGTAAGAGGAGATCAAAAAAGTTTTCCCAAAAAAGCAAACTAGAAAACAGAGTAATTAAGCGGAGATGGCCTTTGGCCACCCCCATCTGGCCGGTTTAGGGTGGCAAGCCACCCCACAGCCGGATGGGGGTGACCGGGCCACCCTAAGGAGCCCAAGGGAGTGGCCGAAACCACCCCCAAATGGCCAAGGCATCCCCAATTTTTTTTTTTTTTCAAATATAATTTTTTAAAATTAATTATATGACACGTGGCTATATTTGATTGGTGCTGACATGACATTCCGTTAAGTTTTAGACGAAATTTTAACGAAGGTACCATCTTGGTCTTTATGAAAACTATAGATGCCTCTTGTAATAAAAAAGAAACTCTTAAGGGAAAAAAATAAAGTATTGAAACCCTAGAGGGCAAAAGAGTATTTAATCTTTCTTTTAATAGTAAAACTACGTACTCAACTCAACCCACATCCTATTTAGCTGATGTGACACTGTTCATTAACCTTGAATTTTTTATTTTATTTTTTATTTTTTTATTTCTTCTTTTAGTTCCCTCTCTCCAAGTGTTTTTATATCCATTTTAAAGCTTATGGTCACTAGAAAAAAAAAAAAAAAAAAATTTCTTACGTGGCTACAGTACATATTTTGTTGCCACGTCATTAATTTTTTGACGTGGGAATTTTACCACGTCAGAAAATTATTATAGATTTAGCAACTTTAAAAAATTATATATTTTCTGACGTGGCCAAATTATTATTCTCTGACGTGGCAGCTTAACACATCAGAATTTTTTTGACGTGGCACATTCCCACATCAGAAAAATTCTGACGTGCTACAGTGCCACGTTAGAAAAATTCTGACGTGGTAAACTACCACGTTAGAACATTATATATATATATAGATCATTATTATTATTTTTTTTGAGTAGATTCCTGACCTGTGACACTTGGCACGTCAGGAAATCCCCTCGAGTCCCTCCCAATTTTAGAAAATGGGCAGAATTTTGAACTTTTTTCCCTCTTTTTATTTCTCCCCTCAACTTTTTCCCTCTTCTTATTCTTTACCTCTTCATTTATTTTCCCCACACTCTCTCTCTCCTGTCTCAATCTCCCTTTTCTGCGGTCTGCACGGCACCTCTAGAGGAAGAAGAAAAACAGGAGGTGAAGAGAAAAAATTGAAAAGCAGCAGATCGAAGAAAGTAGAAGAAGAAGAAGAAGAAGAAGAAAAGGAGAAGAGAAGCAGAAGGAAAAAAAAAAAAAAAAAAAAAAAAAGGGAAAAGAGAAGAAGAAGAAGAAGAAGAAGAGAAGATAAAGAAGATTTTTTGGGTTTTTGATTTTTTTATTTGGGTTTTTGATTTGGGTTTTTAATTTTTTGAAGATTTTTTTGTTGGAAATAATTTTGGATGGTACACAAATTCTTATTGATATAAAATAATTATAATATGAATATTAAAAATAAAATAAATAAAATACAAGAGATGAAAATAGAGTTTGAAAAGATCTCACAATGCTATAGAATCACGTAAGAGCGTTGTCCTTAAAGGTTGATTCGTGCCTTCCGGAGTGTGTAACTCGGTGCAATCGGATTCTTTGACACGCAACCTCCCAGGATTAAACTATAGCGTCTATCTTCGTTAAGGACGCACTTCCAAATAACGAAGAGTAATAAAATAACCCTTTAATTTTCTTGATGAAAAACCATATAGAGAAAATACAAGAAATAGAAGACAATATAGGTGGAAAAATCCACTAATTCTATCCAAGTAAACAAATCATGAAAAATATATAAGAAATTTTCTTATAGAAGTCAGTTGTTGACTCTTTCAAAGCTCACAATTAAGTTAACGTTTGTTTTTTTTCCTTTTCTAAAACTTATGATCATGTATGTAATAAAGACAAAAAATAGTCATGACAATAATATCATGTTAAAGTCTATGATCAATTGACCATGCGTTAGAGACTTGTCTTTAACCTATGAAATAACCAACGGTAAAATTATAACTTAATGGCCAAACGGTCATAAATATATAGTAAAGATGATAAAATCTCAT
The DNA here is from genome assembly GCF_901000735.1 of Corylus avellana. Classification (NCBI taxonomy): domain Eukaryota; kingdom Viridiplantae; phylum Streptophyta; class Magnoliopsida; order Fagales; family Betulaceae; genus Corylus; species Corylus avellana. The sequence goes on along the minus strand of NC_081543.1, from coordinate 28,212,980 downwards.
AAAAATATTTTAATGCCAACCAGTAAAATATTTGGAATAACTGAAAAATATTGTTAAAACCAATAGCAAAATAATAAATTGTTTGTAACATACACAACAATCCCCACATGTTACAAACAATAGAATAAGAGGAGATTGAAAGTATGAATTGATGTGGTACTCGAAGGTTTTAACCGCACCTAGGATAAATAAGTAGGAACTTAATGAATGTGGTAGAGTTAAACTCTTTTAACCAAATCCACAAGTTAATCAAACTTATCACCCACATAACTTTCTCCAAAAAAAAAAAAAAAAAAAATCAAATCAAATAAGAAAAATTTGGTTGTTCTATAGCGGGTTGGCGCCTTATACAGGCCATGCGCCTCTGGGTTTCATGAGTGCTCTAGAGACTTGCCAAAGTCTCATAGGAAGCGGCACCACTTCCACACTCATATAGGTGGTATCCACCAGGAGTGTGTGCAAGAAACACCCCATCCCAACAGGTAGGGACTATGGACCCATTAAGAGCTTTAAACTCACCCTTAATCACCCTGCATCTTGTACTGTCTTACATCATATGGATGGACTCATTACTAATCTTCTCAACAAGATAGTTAATAAACATAAATTGCCAGTACCATACCTCATTTCACTTGTGACTTTGTTTCCCATTAAATCTCATTTCACTTGTGGCTTTGTTTCCCATTAAACCTCATTCATAGGATCTCCAATCACAGAGGTTGGATATCAATCACAGTGTCATGATTTGGGTATCAGTTCTATCCCCCTCGATGCTTCTCTCACTAGCCTTCTTGCTAGTGGCATGGTCAAAGAATCTACAAATTTCTTTTATGGCCTCACAAAGTCCATGGACATATACCGATCCCAATAAGCTGTCTCACAATATTGCGCACTTTCTCATTATAAATTCTTTACTTGAGTTTTGGCAGCCTGACAATCACAATAAACACATAGATCCAGCTATGTTAGCATATAAAGGCAAATTAAATAAATTAACCTATGGGTTCTTTAGCTATTCATTTTCAGTTCATGCCTTTTCTAAGGCAATTAACTTTGACTCCATAGTAAACCTTACTATGTAAGTCTTTTTGAGGACTTTCAAGAGATAGCTCCTCCAGCCAAAGTAAACACATAATAGCCATTAGTAGGCTTTGCTCATCTAAATCAATAATACAGTTGCATTCCTTTCAATATAGTAGGATAATCACAATAAGACAAACCAAAATTAATTGTGCCATTTGAGAATCTCAACAATTTAGAGATCGCATTACAATGGCTCAATACTATGATTATGAGTATATCTACTCAATTTATTAACAATATATGTAATATCAAGGCATATACAGTTTGTTAAAACATCAAGCTACCAATGATTTGTGCATATTTTTCTTGCAAAAACACCATCATCATGATTCTTAACCAAGTGTATTTTTGAATCATATAGTGTAGACATAGGTGGATAATAAAAGTGCTCAAATCCTTTAAGTATCTTTTCAACATAATATGTATGAGAAAAAATAATGCAATCATTATCCCTAATAACTTTAATGTTCAATTTGACATTAGCTTTACCTATGTCTTACATATCAAAATTAGATGCAAGAAATAATTTAATTTTATGCACAACATCAATGTTAGTTCAAAATAAGCAAGTCATCAATATATTAAAAAATAAATAATGATACATTCATTAATGTAAAATTTGCTATGTATTTACTTGCACCATTAATCAAATATGTAATAGACAACATCACCTTGTCAAACTATTCATGCCATTGTTTAAGAGCTTGCTTTAATCCATACAAGGATTTTACTAGTTTGCACACTTTATGTTCTTGACCGGGGATTACTAGTCACTCGGGCTACTCCATATAAATCTCTTCATCATTTAGAAAAATAACTTTGACATCCATTTGATATACAACAAATTTATAAATATAAGCAATGGCAAATAACATTCCAAAAGATGCAATTTTAGTAACCGAAAAATAAGTATCAAATAATCAACATATACATTTACTTGTAGCTTTTAGCTACCAAGTCTACCATGTGCTTATCTATTGTATCATCCGGTCTAAGCTTATTCTTAACCACCTATTTATAACCAATTGATTTAGTCTTAGGAGGTAACTCAATGAGTTCCCAAGCATGGATAGACATAATTGATTTCAATTATTTATAGCTTCTAACCAATTAAATTAAAAATAAATAAAATGCATCAAAAATAGATTTAATTGCTTCATCATAACATATTGGATCATCATCAACAATATAAGCAATAAAATCCATACCGAGATTCCTTTCGTTCTAGCTCGCTTGCTTCTTCTCAATTCTTACACATAATCAACAATTTTATTAGAAACACCAAAAAATCATGAAATAATTTTTTCCTTATTTTTCAAAGGAACACATGCTCAAAGATAATAACCTTTTTTTAGATTCAATGATATTATTGTAATCTAAAATATCACTCTTGATAGTAGGGAATCTATAGCATGAACTATTACATGTAAAATCAATAAAATCACAATCATAAGTTTTAAAACCAAGTTTTCTCATTTTAGGTTTTGGGGCAACATAACATTTGTCAAATACTCCCACACTTCGAGGTATTTCAAACAATGCTTATGAATATGACAAACAAAATAAAGGCTTCCCCCCACACTTTGGTGGATAGCCCAAAAATTGACAATCATAGCATTCATCAGTTCTTTTCATTTTCTTGGTGTCCCCAAGATTTACATGTATAAATCTATCATACCAAATGAAATAAATCAAGTAATTACAAGAAAATAAAATTCCATTAAAGCTCACAAGAACTTTAAGAAATAACTTCTATGAGCCCATTTTTTTATAAGTATGATCTATCATTTAGTCTTCTTTCTTTTCTGTCAATTGACAATTCTAAAGATATTTTAAAAATACTAATCATCACTTGTGATTTTCAACATGATCCTTATATATATATATATATGGGTTGCATATTTCAAGTTCTATCAAGATTTTAAAAATAAAATCTTTTTAACTAAAGCCTCAATAAATATACAAAGTATCAAGCCCAACCAAATAATAATCAACTGATATTGGCTCATTTTAATAAATACGCCAATGATATCATTCTTATGATATGATAAATTTATTATGTATCAAATGAACCTCAATAATCACATATATTTTATTTTGAACCGTCATGTCAGAGAAATTTGAAAGCTGAATGATATATATGAGGAATTACCAAATAACTTAAAGTGGTTATGTTAATCTAGCATGCCATAGCTAACATAAATGCTAGATACTATTTCTTTTTTGAAATAGATGAATCAATAGAAGCCACCGCTTATCATATACAAAATTCATATAATTATAAAATTTTGCACCAGCTTTAATTCAATCAAGGAGCACCATCATAACTTCAATTTTTTCATTTTAATAAATGAAATGTATATTATGTCTTAAAAAATAAGACCTATGAATCAGAGTTTAAAACTCACAGCGGAGCCAACAGCTGTACTCCAAGATCTTCCAAAATAGATTGTCGTCACCACATACCAACTAGGTGTCGTAAGAACCAATCGACTCAATATACACACCACATCTCTTTCTCTTACTATGTGCTTACCTACAAAAATCTTTAGCAAAGTGGTATTCTCTGCACATAATTAGCAATACCTATGTATTTTCTCTATCACAAAATGAGTAACCACTGACAGTTATTATTATTAATTTATATGGATGTTTTCCAATCAAGCTTAGCACAACATAACAAAAAAGTGCTAAGTTCTAAAAATTCATAAAAAGGCTTAACTCTTTTTATTGTAAGAATAGTAACCCAACAATAAAAGATTATTTGACAATCAATAAATTGAGTTCAAATAATTGAAAACTCTTACAATCAAAATATTTTCATTTTCAACAACTACACAAGAAATTAAATTCTTTTTCTGATAAATGAATACAAAATCTTTCCACTCAAATATTCGATTTCATCTTTCTCATATGTGAATTGCATACCGCAAACTCTTATAGTATTTGCCTTCTCATAAGTTTAAATACTATTGTTATGATACTAATCAAAATATTTTTGCAACCATCATAATCAACCTTTAAGATTGTTGGAAATAATTTTGGATGGTGTACAAATTCTCATTGATATAAAATAATTATAATATGAATATTAACAATAAAATAAATAAAATACAAGAGATGAAAATAGAGTATGGAAAGATTTCACAATGCTATAGAATCACGTAAGAGCGTTGTCCTTAAAGGTTGATTCGTATCTCCCGGAGTGTATAACTTGGTGCGATCGGATTCTTTGACACGCAACCTCCCAGGATTAAACTATATCGTCTATCTTCGTTAAGGACGCACTTCCAAATAACGAAGAGTAATAGAACAACCCTTTGATTTTCTTGATGAAAAACCATATAGAGAAAATACAAGAAATAGAAGATAATATAGGTGGAAAAATCCACTAATTCTATGTGGCTATATATATATATATCCAAGTAAACAAATCCTGAAAAATATATAAGAAGATATTTTCTTATAGAAGTCAGTTGTTGACTCTTTCAAAGCTCACAATTAAGTTAACGTTTGTTTTTTTCTTTTTCTAAAACTTATAATCATGTAATAAAGACAAAAAACAGTCATGACAATAATATCATGTTAAAGTCTATGATCAATTGACCATGCGTTAGAGACTTGTCTTTAACCTATGAAATAACCAACGGTAAAATTATAACTTAGGCTTTGTTTGGCTTTGTTTGGTAATGGGGATGGGGTTGGCCCAAACACTGTTCATCATCATTTTCCAAAATAATCAACATCAAAACATTCTAACTTTTTCACTTTTAATATCAAATCATTCACTTTTTATTATTATTCAAATAAAAAAAATCACTACAAAACAAAACTTTTTCACTTTTCCATACCACTTTTTCATTTTTTTTATACCAAACATTCTTACTTTTTTTTACATCAATCTACATCAACTATAGTGTTTAGGCCATCCCATTTGCCAAACACCCCCTTAATGACCAAACGGTCATAAATATATAGTAAAGATGATAAAATCTCATAAAAATATTTTAATGCCAACCAGTAAAATATTTGGAATAACTGAAAAATATTGTTAAAACCAATAGCAAAATAATAAATTGTTTGTAACATACACAACATTTTTTCGGTTTAGGTTTTTGAAAATGGAGATAGAAAAGAAGAGGGAGAGAGTGAGAAAATGGAGAAAAGGGAGAGCTGGAGAAAAGAAGAGAGAGAGAGAGAAAAAATTGAGAAAAGAAGAGAGGGAGTGGCCATGGTGCAGATCTGCACCATGGTGCTGAGAAACGCATTTCCCTGCACAGCAGCTCCCTCACGCATGAGGGAGCTGCCGTGCAGAGGAATTCCAAAAAAAAAAAAAAATAATAATAATTGAAAATTAATTTAAATTAATAAATTTTTAAATTGAAAAAAAAAATCTATTTTTTCTTTAAAAAAATTAATTTTTAAATTTTCTGACGTGACATCTCTACCACATCAGAATTTTCTAATGTGGCGACATTTACCACATCAAAAAATTTTTCTGACGTGTGAGACAATAGAACGTCAGAAAATTCTGACGTTCTACCCTCTGGCATGTCAGAAAAATTTTTTTACTGACACTTATGTTTTTGACAATTAACGCCCGTCAGAAACGGCACGTCAAAAAAATTTGCTAACGTGTTGGACACCATAAAACTTCAGAAATTTCCAGTCAAGAAAAAATTGTTTTTTTTTTTTTGTAGTGGGTATGTTTAATAATGATTTTGAAAAGTGTATATTTAGTTTTGGTTTGAAAATATATTTTGATGTGATATAAAAGTAAAAATATTTTTGCTCGATTTACATTTGAAAAGTATGGGGAAAATACACTTTACCCCCCTGAACTATCCACCTATTTGCACTTTTAACCCCAATGTTTAGAAAGTGACACTTTACCCCCCAAACTTCTAAATTGTTGCAATTCGACCATTTTGACATTTTTTTTTTTTTTTTTTTCTCAAAATGCCTCCATCCCAAGTTAAAAAAAAAAAAATTAAAATTAAGGGGTGGCCGGTCTGGGGTCACCGAAACCACCCCCTGGCCCACCTGCAATTGGCCACCCCTTAATTTTTATTTTATTTATTTATTTATTTTTTAACTTGGATGGTGGCATTTTGGGGGAAAAAAAAAAAAAAGTCAGAAAGGTCGAATTGTAACAATTTGGAAGTTTGGGGAGAGAGGTAAAGTGTTACTTTTTAAATATTGGTGTTAAAAGTGCAAATGTGTGAATAGTTCAAGAATAAAATGTATTTTCCCCAAAAAAATATTTTGTGTTTTGAAATATTTGTTCATAATTTTGAAAATCAGTGTTTAAAAACACTTTCTTGAGCATGAAAACAGAAATTGGCACTATAGTGTATCATTTCTTGAACATGAAATCAGCCGATCAATCTAAAGCGATATATGAAATTAAAATCAAAAGTACAAAGCAGAAAACAATAATTGCTTTGTATTTTGGAAGAGCTAATAGAATGCAACCTTTGAGATACGAGCCCCTTTGAAATTGGGCCATAATATTGCACTAGATGTAGGCTTACATTCAAACCCATGGAAAAGATGGATCAGGATCCTCTACATTTTGAGTGAAATGGTGAGGAACCCTTTCATTAGTCCGAAGAATCTCTTCACTAATCTTGCAGCCGCTTTCTGATTGTTTCCGGACAGTATTTAGAATTATGACCTGCAAGAGATTAGATAAAATCAATGGCAAATCAATTGACAAAATCATATTTTTTGTGAAGATTTAATTGGAATTCCATTGAGGCCTAAAAGATCTAATTTTCTAATTGGTGGTAATTCAAGTACCTCCATTGAATCCTAAGAATGCGGAAGTGGGAATTAGACATAAAACGTAGGAAAATTATTTAGCAGAAATGCATGTTTGGTAAAAGCTGTTTTTCAATTTGTTCAGGGGAAAGCGATAGTAAATGGGAATAAAGGATACTCCATGAAATCTTCAAACAAGTGAATGAGCTAATCTAACTTTATAAACAATTGTCTTCTATGCATACATCAGATTCATACATAAAGCAAAATGGCTGCAAACAGGTGGCCAAAGAGGAATGCTATGCTTGATGGAGTGCAGATGTCATCATCAAACATAATTTCTAAGAAGAATATAGATCAGTCAAGGCCCACTTTGCTTTATTACAGCACAGCATCATATGTGCACGGCAATAGTTAGCGTGCCATAGACCTACTTCTACGTCTAATAGCATTCAAATTGATTTGATTTTACCCTTTGATTAAATATGAAGGCAGCTTCATTCAAAATATTACAATTAACCGAAAAAGAGAACTTCTAAAAAATGCATAGTTTTGTAGATCTTAATCATCTTATTCACTCTAAAAATAGAGAAGAGCAAATGCCATAAATACCTCCCTTCATCGATTCCTCTCCATTGAATGCACTTCACAAGCCTGTCATAGCTTTTATAGAACGCACAAGATACAAAATCCCTACCAAGAAAAAAGTTGAAGTATATCATGACATAACTCTTTTATGATATATATAGAACTAGAAATTAGGATGATCAACTTAAAAGTTAAAACGCAGATTTCCATTGCATGCCTTTCAAATCTCTAAAAGTTTTGGTTTTTCTTCCACATAAATGTAGGGCCAGGAAGAAGATAAAAGCATCAATTCAAGATCTAAAATACATACCAAGGTCATCTCTCATTCTCAAGCATGTCTACAAGAATGTAACTTGATAAGACTAACATGATGTAGAAAGAATCAAATAGAGAAATCTCTGTAACTGAAGTGGATCTCTGTAATACACTTTCTATGCTCAGTTTCATTGACAAGAAACGCAGCTAAGAAATATAAAAAGAAAGTTAATCACTTACTCAACCATTCACGGTGTCAACGTTGTATTGTCACCAATATCAATATTTGGAGACAAACTTGCAGATACTGATTTGCCACATTTAACAGTGACAGAATCCTTTTCCAAGTCAAATGCATATTCCAGGCACCTACCCAGAGAACCAACAACTGAAGTCTCAGGTCCATGAAAGACAGAGAGGAAACCCCGCTTCGTGTTTAGGAAGTCTGTACTATTGACATTGTGTCCGTCCTGAATAGATGAGACTGTAAATTCAGGTGTGCAGGTGACATCAGGAAGGTTGGCATTACCAGTCTTTGAGGAAGTTCTTTTCCTTATTATAGAAGGAGTATTCTTGAAGGTCATTGCCGAGTTCCTTAATACAGATGCTGGACTGCTACTATTAGCATGCATTCTCCGTCCAAGATAAGTTGGAGTAGAATAGCAAAATGGACTGTTTTGATGCGTAACATGATCATCATCTGTACTTGGACATCTACTATTTTCAACAGCATTAACCAAATCATTCAGCCGAGTTGGCGCAGAAGGCAAGCAACCGTGATTTATATCCACTGCATGTAGCGAAACCCTATAGACTTTGTTCTTCTTGCCCACTTGACCCATATTATCACCAAATCCCAGTGTTAAAGAAGTTGAACATAGATTGACAGAGTCATTGCCAACTACTGAATTCGTAACACCTGAAGCATAATTCCTTAACCTTTTAGGAAAATCAAGTATTTTGTGACCAACAGGAAGAACCTCAACAGGCTTACAACTTGGTTTAGCGCAAGTAGATGGATCCAAGGAAAAATCCAAACAAGAGGCTGACAAGGGCCCATATGTTTTATCATGGCTAGGATTGTCTGTGAAAGATCTAATGGAGTTACCACTTGCAGCAGCACCTGTGTCATCAAACTTTGTTGCATTTATTGTGTCTAACAGTTTAGTTTCCTCTCTTTCTGAAAGCATGCCAGTTGCAGACTTTGCCATTGAACAACTCTCGCTTCCATAAGCATTTCCAAGAACCAAATCTGTAGAACAAGTTTCAACACTATGCTCCAACCCCTTTCTTTGATCATTAAAACTCCTTTTCTCCACTACAACCTTCATGCATTCAATTTTTGTTTCAGAACTGCAAAAATCAGGAGATGTAGGTTTTGTTTCAGGACTGCAGAAATCAGAAGACGTCATTTCATACATATCCATTTCAAGACGATCAATTGAGGATGAATCCATTTTCCTCTTCATTGAGCAATTCCAATGATTCTTAATTGCATTGTCAGTCCTGCCAATTACGGGCATATATGTATTATCAGAAGATAATAATGCATCCAATAAAAAGTCATGGATCTGTCTATTTGATAATTGCAAGCAAACATATAACTTGATGTAATGGTACAAAAGCATTACATACATGCATCATTTTTTTTCTTCTCATTTTCCAATTCAACAAGGCAACGATAAAATATGCTCCCAAATATCAAAGCAATGCACAACAAGTATTCAAGTTGCAAGCAATAAACCAAAGCACAAAAAGTGTAATCATTTTTTTGAAGCTTGGTGCACTAAGAAGGTGAAGTTCATCATGTGATGATCCCTAACCAGAAGATAACTCATCTAGTTTATGGCTCTCTCTACACCATTCTCAATATTTTTCGGATGGGTGCATATGTTGGTCGGTTGACTCAGTCCCTAAATAATGAAGATGTCATATCCAAGAAACCAAAAGTTACACTTCCATCAACTTTTAACCAAAACTGGCTAACTTGTAAACAAGAGCCCTTGCTACAATGACTTCATTCAAAGCAAATGCCATCATAACTCATTTTTAAAAGGACTAAAGGAACTATATAAGCTGCTTATTTTCCCTTTGTTGCAAAAACAACTCCAAAAGAATTTACTATTGAAACTCCAAAAAACCCAACATATCAATCAAAATGGGTATCATTTGGCAGTAAATTCTTGCAATTATATTTTGTATTTCAAGATTTTTGCTACCCTATCATAAGTAATCCATCTTTATATATTGATCTTAGCTGCATACCTTCCAGGTAGAAACCTTGCTATTTCTGCCCACTTGTTACCATAGATTTGGTGGTAATAAGCAATAATTGATTCCTCTTCTTCTGTCCATGCATCTTTCTTTATTGCTGGGTCTAAATGATTGTACCACCTGGAAAAATCAATGATTCATTTCAAAATTCACTTTACCAATATACTTCACAACACAACATGCATATAAACGAGATTGTTAAAGCTTATGTGGATAAGTATAAAACATGCAGCTGCTTTGACACTTCAACCGAGTTATACTATAATGAAGTTTTTATTAGTGTCTCTGGAAAACTAACAAATTGCACATTACAATAACAATGTAAGCTAAACATACACGACATATGCCCATCAATTAGCATGTCCTTCAAGAATTGATGCCCCAGCTAGAAACATACATCACCTACCTCTCTCGGCATTGCTTGCCTATGCGACCTGGTAAAGACCTTGCTATGAGAGACCATCTCTTGCAACCATGCTCTTTGACAAACTCAATTATACAATCATCTTCCTGCAAGTCCCAAAAGAAAGAAAAAAAGAAAAAAGAAAAAAACCACCATCACATGTCCATGATACTGAAGATATCAATGAATGCATTATTCCTTCTGACCACCAAAACATGAAAAATTATTGATTTTTACCTCCTTTGTCCAAGATCCCTTGACAAGTTCAGGATTCAAAACCTTTTGCCAGTGGTGCAAGCACTGAACATCTGTCCGCTCAGGGAGATATGCAGCTGTACTAGAAATGGAACTAATAAAATGATTGGCTTTGCATAAGGCAATGAGCAACTTATGTACTCTATCCAATGATCCAAAGAATAAAATATAAAAAAAAAAAATGAAAAAGAATGAAGAATCATAGCAATTCTTTTAATAATAATATCCATCAATAAAATTCCTGCAAACTGAAGATTAATGAAGAACATTTTTCACCGTTGAGATTAGCCCTCATTTCAACTATCCAATAACAAAACAAAGAATTTCATTCTGAGGATTGCCAAACCATTAGTGCCAGTGTGCCACAAATGTCCAGAACATTCAGGATCATGAACAAATCAAACCAACTGAAACCAGAGGAATGGCCAGTCATGACTAGCTCTTAAAACATTCCTCCTCGAAGATAAAGGTTCAATGGTTGATATCAGAAAACAAATAGTAGATAGTTCACTTAGAAGACTACAAGCACAAAGTAGAAAGCAAGGAAAGAACTTGTCTTGCCAGTACCTATTTGCTTCCAATTCTTCCCATTGTATTTTTTGACAACTTCACGTAGAACAATATCCTGTCCATCACAAGTCATGTGTATCTAAGTTAGAAAACTTTGAAAGCAGAAAATTCTAGAGAGAGCTTAGGCCAATGTTGAGAGTAAGTGCATTTATCAAAACTATTAAGTGCCGAATTTTCTGATTTCTAAACAGATGAAACTATATTTCTAGAGAAATACAGGAAAAAAAAACAATCAAAGAAACAACAGGTTACACAATTCAATACTGTGGCTTGTTTGCTCCGCAAACTACTAGCAATGTCTTATGAACAGGCTAACATTGCGTTACAGTTCCTCCAAGAAGTAGTGTAAGCACTAATTCAACATTATTCAAGTCATAGTACAAAGTTTATATAGCTATTGGTAACTTATAACAGTATATTTTGCATACCAAAATAGAAAATTAAACTAGAATTTCCAGTGACTGACCTCTTTCTCTGTCCAGCCTCCTTTCCCTGAACGTCTTCTTGGACCAACCGGCCTCCTTCAATAATACAACAGCCCGCATCATCAAAATGAATAAAACTAAAGTACAGCAGTTGATGTTTTCTTCTGTTGGGGAATAGTTAGATGTTAGAGACCTAAAAAGTAAGATGTATCCTGTGTAACCAGTGGTGACACAGGCCATGGCATGCACCGTAACATTTGCAATGTTTTGAACCATTGCTTCCGGTACCACATAGGCTAGGGCAACATTTAGTATTTATCATTGTGAATGCAACAAATAATCATATGAATTTTATGTTCAATTGGGAAAGAACCTAGATAACCCATTCAGAAATCATTGTAGTGGAAGTATAGTCAGAACAGCATACCCTAGAACAGAGCTTCTTCTCAGAACAGGGGTATCACAATTGCCATCTGATAATGAAGAACACGCAGCGACTCTAACTTCTGTAGTTGAATCTACAGAAAACTCCTCCTTCACCTTCTTAAACTTTACCATGATCTCCCTCCTGAATCATTTACCAGACCGCACTCGCACAGTTAAGCAGAATGTTGAACATTGATCAAACAAAAATTCAGCCCCAGATAAGGAATACGAAAATAAATTATCCAGCAAACCATAGCAAAACAAATTCAGACAAGAATTCTTCAGCATTCTGTTTGGTTCCTGGGAAAGCAAAAACACCATACCCGAAAGAAAATCAAACCTACTAACACATGTATGCTTCTCTTTCAACTAACTAAAAGTATGAGGATTCATTTCCTCCAGTCTCAAATAACGGAAAACCAAAAAACAAAGCTTAAATCCATCTGATTGTCCTACAATTTCTTGGAAACAAACAGAGCAAACCAAAAAACAGAGGAAATCTATAAACAAAAGAAAACCCAGCAAGCGAAAATAAAAAAGAAATTAAAGCTACTGACTTCATGTTTAATTGGATTTTAACTAAACCAGATGGATTTGATCTCCTAAATTCCAACATAACGGAAAAATATAAAAAATGAAAGCTTAAATCCATCACATTTTCTTGGAAACCAAACAAAGCAAACTGTAAAAGAAAAGAAATCTACAAACAAGTCCAATTATCAAAAAGCACAAAGCATTCAACAGCATATTGCGATCATGAACAAAAAGCAAACAAACCTCAGAGAGGAAGCTTCTAGGGTTCGAGACTCGTCAGAGCGATTTCGGTTTCTCTTCGTTGAGACTCTGAAACTGTAACCGCCAAAGCCAGCGAAACCAAAATATAATAACCAAACTGATAAAAAGAAACGAACAAAATGTGAGTTTTATGAAGAGGCGACGTCGTTTTGAGTGGAGCAAGAGCTTGAAGTGGCGGTGAGTGAGGGTGCGAGTGAGCTGAGAGAGGTGGTTGTTGCCGTTCTGTTTGTGTTTCGGTTGGTGCTCTGATTTGGAGGCACTTTTAAACGCTCTCAGAAGCTTACGTCAGAAGTTAAGAAGGGACCCACTCGGATATAACGGCTGGGGACCTGGGGTTAAGTGACTGTAGCTTGTTCGAAACGTTTGCCCACAATAGGAAAACGTTTTTTTTTTTTAAAAAAAATAAAGCTATTAACTTTTTTTTAGTACCTTGATTTTAACCTTTTTATTTTTTTTTTCTCGGTTTTAAAATCAGACAAATCTGGTTCCTAACCTATATGAAAAGACAAAATCAATACCCGTCAGTTCCAATTAACGGAATTTCCACATGTCACTCCCATAAAACGTCACATGTCCTAAAAAAATTAAAAATAATTTTAAAAAAATAAACCTAAAAAAAAAAAAAAAACTCCCATCTTCTCCATTTCCCTCTGAAAACCAAATAATTGAAACGAAAATAAAAGGGTTAAACACTAAATACCCTCGATGTTTTGTTTCTTTATTTTTTCCCTCTTAGGGTTTGATTTTTATTACAGGAGGTCTCTGTAGTTTTGACAATAGACCAAATTAGTCTTTAGTTGACTTAACGGAAGTCCACGTGAACCAATCAAATGTTAGCACGTGGCACCTACTTAATTTTTTTTTTTTTAAAAAAGGAAAAAAAGTTGGGGGTGGTTTGGGTGGCTCGGCCACCCCCATGGAGCCTAGGGTGGTTTCGGCCACCCCCTTGGCTCCAAGGAGGTGGCTCGGGGGTGGCCGAAACCACCCCCATCCGGCCAAATGAGACACCCCCAATTTTTTTTTCCTTTTTTAAAAAAGAAAAATTTAATTTTAAAAAAAAAAAATTAAGTAGGTGCCATGTGTCAGCATTTAATTGGTCCACATGGACTTTCGTTAAGTCAACTAACGGTCAACTGACGGAATGACTAATTTGGTCTTTTATCAAAACCACAGGGACCTCCTGTGATTAAAAAACAAACCCTACGAGAAAAAAATAAAGAAACGAGACCCCAGGGGGGTATTCGGTGTTTAACCCAAAATAAAATCCTGAATTCCTAACATGTAAAACATTTCCATTTCCAATCACAACCCCTAACCAAAACCAAACACAAAAGCAAAAAAGAGGAAGATATTTGGATCTGGAGCCGGGACTTAGAAGATGGAATTCTCTTCGCCCATATCCAAGTGGACCTCCGTTCCCCTAACCAAAACCGAACACGAAAGCAAAAAAGAGGAAGATATTTGGATCTAGAGCTAGGACTTAGAAGATGGACATCCTCTTTGCCCAAATCCAAGTGGACCTCCGTTCGAATGATGCACTTCGCCAGACCGGCGCTCTCCTCTAAGCGCTCCAGCAGTCTGCTACGGGCTGAGACATCTCAGTGTTGGCCAAGTTCGTCGTGGAGGAGATCATGACTGCTCCAGCCTTCGCCGTGTCCAAGAAGCTAGCCTTCGATAGGGGTGTCAAAAATTACCAGGAAATCGGAACCGGAATCCGGAAACCGGGAAACTGGGGACCTGGTTCCGGTTTCGGTTTGAAAAATCCAAAAATCGGGTACTCCGGTTCCGGTACCCGGTTTTTGGTATCTGGTTTTTACCGGGAACCGGGTTTCCATTTCATATATATATATATATATATATATATATGTTAAGTTGAAATTTTAAGACAGTCAATTTGGAGAGTAGGAAAAATATAAAACAAAGAAATATATTGTTTGAATATTTATATACATATATATTTATTGTTGGTAGTTTATATTTATTGTTGTAATATTTATATATATTGTTACTTTAGTGTATAATATTAACATCTAAACAAGATTTGATGGAATTATGATGTCGGGTTTATTGGGTTGATTGTAGTAGTTGTTCATTTTCTGATGTTGGGGTCTTAAGCATCTGAAAATTTGGTCAATTGGGTCACTTATTTGATGCATTTCTTTGTATAAAGTTTGGTTCTTACAATTTCTTAGGCTCACAATGAAATATATTGTTTGAATATATATAAAGTATTTATTGTTGGTAGTTTATATTTATTGTTGTAATAATTATTTGAAACAATCACAACAAAGCTAATTTAATTTAGACAAAAAGACTAATAGATTTTTTTTAACATGAGCCAACTTATGAAAAAATGGGCTTATTTTAGGCCAAATACCTAACATAAGCCCAAAAAACAATTTTCTTAAAAAACCGGTTACCGAACTGGGTAAAACCGGAACCGGAGGGGTCCCCGTTTTGGTTCCAGTTTTTCAAAACCGAGAATCGGGGTACCCCAGTTCCAGTTCTCGGTTTTGGCCAGAAACTCGGAAACCGGACTAAGCTGACACCCCTAGCCTTCAACCTCATCTACTCCACGGGCCTCACCGTTGATCTCTGGGACACTGCCTACATTTGCATCCGTAACCATCTCGAATTCCTAGGCCCCAACGTCACCATTTAATTAAAAAAATGGTGGAATGACTATTTTTTTTTTTTTTAAAGTTTATTTTATTATTATTATTATTATTATTTTTTAATTAGTTTTACTTTTTAGGACGCGCGCCGTATTATGGGAGTGACATGTGGAAATTCCGTTAATTGGGACTGACGGAAACCAATGAAAGTATTGATTTTGTCTTTCCCCATAGGTGAGGTACCAGATTTGTCTGGTTTTAAAACTTAGGAAAAAAAAAAAAAAAAAAAAAAAAGTTAAAACCAAAGTACCAAAATAGTTATTAACCCAATAAAATAAATGCTTGTGATTGTTTATGAAGATGCACTTGGCGGCCGTTAAACTGTGAAATTGTCACGTGACAATTTATATAACATTTATTCTAATAAAATATGAACACCTACATGAGTTTATAAAGAGTTGTAATAAAAATTGTAATATTTCAGGCATTTGTTCAACAATAACACTGAATCAAAGAATTTTCAGAATTAACAAGGTTAGTTTAGAATCAATTTTCTGCCCTGGCCTTGAGAAATTTTTAAAAACCTCTAAAAATTTTAAATTTTTTTCTAAATTTTATGTGTTTTTTTATGAGTTTGTCCCCTAAAATTATTATTATTATTATTTTTTTTTATCCTAAAAATTCTTTTCTTTAGTTTTGTCCCCCATTATCTTAAATTTTGATTCCCCCTTAAAATCAATGTTACTGTAACATAATCCTCCAAATCTCCGTATAGAAATTTCAGATAAAAACTAGACATGCATTCTAGCATACAACAAAAATAGCACCAATACACTACAAAAAGAACCGATTAGTGACGTTTGAAATAGTGATTTTTTTGAAAAACGTCACTAATTTGCGACATTATACTGTTCAAACGTCTCTATTCACAAAATATGGACATTTGAATAGTAACATATTGTGAATGTCACTATTTTGACAGAATTTTGTAGTGATGGGTAAATATTATAGTTTTCTGACTTGTGAATGTGAAATCAAATGCCAAGATGCACAATGAAGAAGAGATGTTGCATCATAATTGAGAGTAGTTAATCAACTGTAATACTGAGACAGGCGACAACCCTTGCATAGAGATCTTGGACTCTTAAAATTGAATCCAATATTGGAAGTTTGTCAGCTTAATGGTAAAAGTTCTTGGACTTGCAAATTTCTCTCTTATGCCCATAGAGGTCACTTGGTTAGGTTCATTCCATATGCTATTTAGGCCTTTTTCATTCTTTCTAAAAGGGTCAATAAAAAGATTGAGCAAATCATCATATTTTTTCAAACAAAAAATAAAAAGCACCTTCTATAAATTACTAACAAACAGAGCTATAATGATTAAGCACATTTAGCATTTGAGTAATTTTATATGTCACACAAAAATTTTATAAATATTGTACAAAGCTGATGTGACAAGATCTAGTAGCCCTTGTTAAAAAAAAAAAATCAATGGCTATTAAACCTCGCCACATCAGTTCTATTACTTTTGTACAATATTTGTTGGATATTTGTATAGTATGTAGCTTTACTTTTTAACATTTATATACAAACAATGACCAATCCCTTAGGTCTAGCTAGATTAGGAATATCTCCAGCAATTTATTATTCGCATTGCTAGCAATTTAGATAGCAATGATAAAAGAGTTTATATGTGTTAGAATATATTCCTAGATATGATTTTATATTATGGGATTTGATTTCAGCATTCATTGTAATTAAATCAAATCAAATCAAATTTTAATACATTAAATTTGATTTGATTTGATTTGATCTCCCATACTTTTTTATATTCTCTCCACATTTGTATAAATAGAGACAATTTGTATTGTAAATTCAATCAGGTGAATAAGATCATAATGTAGCCTTAAGGCATTATTTTGTTTTTTGTTTTTGCTTTTTTATTTTTTTATTTTATTCCGCTATTCTTTAATATTTCCATTTGATTATGTTTTCTTTCTAACAATATAAAATCATATTTAAGAATATATTCTGATAGTACGAAACCCACTTGTTCAAGTAGGTGGCTAGCGCTGGACAATTGAAAATTTGTTTAGGCAAATAATTTTTTTGTGGACTCTTTCATAATTGTTGTCTAAATTGCTAGTAATTCATTTTTGATAAGAAATTATAATCTTTATTAATTCATGATAAATGCTTCCTCAAGGACAATGTCCTGCATACATAACGGAAGTTCGCATGCCATATCTATTCTACCCCTACTCACAGTGCCAATTTGGCTAAGGTGTGGGCTGCCACATTGGCCCCCCTTCTAACATGAGTCACTTGCCATGCGTGGAAATTGTTGAGCATCATCTTCACATCATTCAACACTTGTCTGTTCCTCCCCCAACAGCTGCCCGATTGCTTTATAGCCTCCACCACCTCTTTTGCATCATCCTCGAGCTCCAAATGAGACAATCCCAGTTTGGATCCCAGGACCACCGCATGCCATGTAGCTACCGTTTCTACTGTGATGGGATCAGTAATGAATTTTCTGGTTTAGCATTGCATAGCTAGAACCCACCCCTCATGGTCCCGTGCTATTATGCCAACTCCCATTCTTTCGGCACCGATATCCAAAGCAGTGTCCCAGTTTAATTTAACAAAACCAAGGCATGGCACCTTCCACCGCTCTGCACTCCTGTTACAGTAGATCTCAGTAGTGGGTGTTATACTCTTCTTTTGTTGAGCTGCTTGATCGTGTAGTTCCATTTGGGAGCACGCTGCACTGATTATATCTCTAGGGGAAAGGAAATCGCCCTTGAATACTACACTGTTGCGTCGGAACCAAATCTGTCGAGCTGCACACATTATCAACCTAATTCAGCTTTGGAAAATCTCTCCAGAAGCATTTGAAAAATATTCGAGAACTCATCAACAACACTAAAGCACTTTTGTAGCTTCGGAGTGCACTCCAGCTAGATGTCTTTGGCAGCCGGGCAGCTCCAAAGGCTATGACCCACTAATTCGTTCTCCAGTTGGCAAATAGGGCACAAAGCATCATGGGTGATTCCTCATTTTAACAGATTCTCTTTGGTGGGCAATATATTGTTACAGGCCTTCCAGATAAACAGTTGCACCACACGTGGGCACTTCACCTTCCATATTGCCTGCCACATTCTCTTTATCATTCCTTCATGGAACATCCCCTTGCTCTGCCATTATAAACTCCTGTGCGAGATGATACACACTACGTATCGTAAAAATACCCTTCTTCGTACCCGCCCAAACAAGTTGGTCCTTTTGACGTTGGGGGCTGACAACCATACTGCATATGCGCTTAGCATCATCCTCTGAGAATATCTCCCTTATCAACTCAAAGTTCCACCACTGTGTTGATTCATCTATAAGTGCTCTCACTGTGGTATTTTCATCCAAAATTCGCACAGGGGTTTGGATTAAGCCCGAGCTGGTAGAGTCAATCCATTTGTCACCCCATATGCGTATCGTGTTTCCATCCCCAACACTCCAAAGCATACCAGCTTGCACTAGCTTTTTTGTACTCCAGATACTCCTCCACACATAGGGTGGTTTACCCCCTAGTTTGGAGTTGAGAAAAGACTCCTTAAAAAAATATTTCTGTTTCAGAACTTGGGCTGCTAGACTCTCAGGATGGTGCAAAATCTGCCACCCTTGCTTTGCCAATAAAGCCGTATTGAAGAGCTCCAAATCTCTATAGCCCAACCCACCCTTTTGTTTTACCAAACCTAGCTTACTCCATTTCATCCAAGCAACTGTTCTGAGATTTACTACACAATAAATTTAGATTCTCTAGATTTCATTTTCTTGTTCATGTTTTTATTTAGGGGAAACTTCACTAAGCCCTTCTGAACTTCCGGCCGATTTTGCAGACCCCCCTGAACTTCCAAATCTCTCATTTTGGACCCCTAAACTTTCATTTTCTCTCACTTTAGACCCTTCTGTTAGTTTTCAACGTTAAATGCCCATTATACCGCTACCCAACCCACTTGAAATTCCGAAAATGCCCAAAACTACAGCACCCACCCCAGCCAAAACGACACCGTTTTGGGCATTAATTTTTTTTTAAAAAAAAAGCTGGACCACCCCATTTTGGCCAAGGGGTGGCTAGAGCCACCCCTATATTACTCCACTTTTTTTTTTTTTAAAAAAAAAATTAATGCCCAAAACGACATCGTTTTGGGTTGGGTGAGTGTTGTAATTTTTAGGGATCCAAAACGGTGTAGTTTTAACGAGGGGTATAATGGGTATAAAAAAGTCAAACCGTTAAATCTAACGTTGAAAACTGACGGAGGGGTCCAAAGTGAGAGAGAATGAAAGTTTAAGGGTTCAAAATAAGAGTTTTTGAAGTTCAGGGGGGTCTGCAAAATCGGCCGGAAGTTCAGGGGGTCTTAGTGAAGTTTCTTGTTCATGTTTTTATTTATATAAGTCTATATTTATATTTTATACTTCAAGCTAAAATGCATTGCATACTTCAAGCCGTTTTAGCTTGAGAGGGAATGTTAAAGGAACAAATCTAGAGAATCTGGATTTAATGTGTAATAAATCTTATAAGTCAATAAGGCCGACAAGTACGAGACCTGATATGTATCATGTAGTAGGATTGGTGAGTAGATATCAGTCCAATCCAAGGAAGGAACATTGGCAAGCTGTAAAGCGAATATTTAGATATTTGCAAGGTACCAAAAATATCAAGTTATGTTTTGGTTTAAGTGATCTAAAAATTGTAGGATATACCGATGTAGATTTTGCAAGTGGTGCAGATGAAAGAAAATTCACAAGTGGATATGTGTTTCTATTTGGTGGAACAGCTGTTTCTTGGTCTAACAAAAAACATAATTGTGTTGCAAAATCCACTATGGAGGCTGAGTATATATCATGTAGCATAGCGGTAAGTAATACGGTCTGGATTGGACGTTTCATTGAAAGTTTAAATTTAGGTATACCTAACAGACCAGTCAATGTGTTTTGTGGCAATAAGTCTGCAATCTCTTGAATAAAAAGTGGAGCACAAAGCTTCAAAGGCAAACACATTGATAGAAGTTATCATTACATTTAGGATATAATGGAGAAAGATGAAATAAATGTTAAATTTATTTCTTTAACAGAGATGGTAGCCAATCCTATGACCAAGGGATTGCCTTTGGATAAATTCAAAGGGCATGTAGCAACAATGGGGTAAGATATATCAAGATAGGTGCTAAATGGGTTGATGCCTGCAACAGAAGGACCTGGGGACGCCTGGCAGAATGATTCAATGCTTTTCTGCCTAATGAGAAATAATTGGTCAGTTATAGGCAGATAACAACTAAGAGGTAAATATATTATATTTGACATAAATGCAAAGTCCATTATAAGGCATTATGTTAAATTAAGTAATATCTATACTCTGGAAAAGACACTAACAAGGTGAATCAAGGAAAAACCTTAAACAATAGTGTTGTTTTTATAAAATATTTGATCAAAAGTTTAGTGTAGGTCAACACATGATTTTGTGTATGGCTGAAGTCATCAATTATGGAATGAGTATGGACTATACCCCCAACTATGAAAAATTGATGCCATTCGTTTGAAAGATAACGAAATGAAGTCATTTCTAATATGCTGTTGGTTTAACAATATATGGTAAAAGATGTGATTAGATTAAAATGTCAAAACATACGCACGTGGAATCATGAAGTAATCTAACACTGTTCTGTAGTTTTATAGATGACAGTAGGTATGGGTTAAAATATTACTGTCATAGTAATCATACACTACAAGAGTTCATCACCAAATTTTATAGTGTGATCAAGTGGGAGATATAGATGTAGGGGTGATCACTCCATAATTAGTATGGTCATCCCTACACCTAATCATCTCCATAGAAGGTGATAACTTCCATAGAGGTATAAGAGAACAAATACAACTCTTGATGAAGTGTTGTATTAAACTACCATAAATAGAGAAAGACAGTACGTGATTATTCATTCCAATCATTTTATACGTTATCTGTTTTTTTCTCTTCTCTTCTCTTTAGTCCTCTATCAGATTTCTACCCTCATAGGACAAAATTCTTCAACGTAAAATTCTCATAACATTTTCCTGTAAGAAATTCCATTTAAGATATGTCCCTTATGTCACATATATTATTATGATTATAAAATATATATAATTACGGTGTTCAGTAATTTATTCCAATTAAAACTTATTATATCAAATCAAATATTCTGAATTAAATTGTTGATTTAATTCTTGTGGAAACAAATATTTGAATTCATTACTGATTTTATTTTGTGGAATCAATTAGCTGTATTGATTATTTATTTGATTTTTATTCCTTGATGGGAGGAATAATTAAGATAACAGCTCTAATCGAGGGTCCCTGACCTACCTATAAATAAGGCATATGTATTCCATCAATTGGTACTCACTAGTAGGCATAGGTCAGAAGAACCTTTCAATAATTTTTAATTTTCTAGTTTGGTTGCTGTGAAGTTGTTTTTCAACCTGCTTGAGCAAAGCAATGGCCGGAGGTACATATATATTAAATTATTTCTGCTGCTAGTTTTATTGTTAATTAGCATTTAATCTATATAGAATTTTTACATGTGGTAAGAATACTGTTTACCCACTGACCTGTTGGTTTTGCCTTTTATTATTGGAAACTTTATTTTTGCATGTATACAGTTATTGGATGTTAATAAAGTCATAATTATCATAATAATTTTGGAAGAGGCACAGCATCACGATTTTACGATGATAATTACATCAAGATCATATATGTGAACTTCATAAGGAAAATTAACATCATGTTGTAATTAATTTATAAATTTAATTTGCCAATCCCCACATGGACGTTTTTATTTTTATGACTTAATTAGAATAAGATAGTAAATTTAATATTGAAAATAAAATTTATCTTAGGCCCACAGGTACAGAAATTTTTAATTTATTAATTCTAAATTTATTAGTCTCATTAATAAAGAGAAAATTTCATGCGTGATGCAACCTTTGCCTACATGTAGGTTGAAATTTACTATTAAGTTAACATTGGTTAATTTAAATAAAGTTATTTCATAGCATTAAGTAGTATTTTCTTTGGTTATTGCAGCTATTTCTTCTGCTTTAATGGATAGAACTTTTCATGTTCCAATGCTTAATGGTAACAATTTTACTGACTGGAAAGAAAATTTATTTTTTACATTAGGCTGTTTGGAGCATGACTTGGCGTTCCGTGTGGACGAACCACCCGCCCTCACGGAGAAAAGTACGCCACAAGAGATTGCTAAACATGAACGGTGGGAGCGATCAAATGGCTTAAGTCTAATGTTCATGAAATCTCATGTCTCTAAGGGCATTAGGGGTTCCATCTCTGAATGCACTAAGGCTAAGGCATTCATTAAGGCAGTTGAGGAACAATTTGTGAGTTCTAACAAGGCCTTAGCGAGCACCCTAATGAAGAAGTTATCAAGCAAGTCCTTTGATAATTCCAGAAGTGTGCGTGAGCACATTATGTAAATGAGGGACATGGCAGCTCAACTCAAGTCCCTAGAGATTGATATATCTGAGTCATTCTTTGCTCATTTCATATTGAACTCTCTCCCCTCTGAGTATGTTCCTTTTAAAATATCCTATAACACACATAAGGATAAATGGTCAATAAATGAACTTCTGATCGTGTGTGTTCAAGAGGAGAGGTTAAAACATGAGAAGCCATAAGGTGTTCACATGGCTATTCATGCTAAGGAAAAGACCAAGAGAGGCAAGCATGCCCAAAAATTCAAGAAGGAGAACAAGGTGCCAATCAAGAAAATTGGCAAGAAGGATACTTGTTTCTTTTGCAAGAAAGAATGGCATATGAAGAAAGATTGCCAAAAGTATATAAAGTGGCTCGAAATAAAAGGTAATCTTATATCTCTAGTATGTCAAGAATCTTTTTTTGTTGAGGCTCCTAATAATACATGGTGGATTGATTCGGGTTCTACAATCCATATTGTCAACTCAATCCAGGGTTTTCTCACAACAAGGAAGCCAGGAAGCAATGAACAACGTGTCTATTCAGGAAATAAACTATTTTCACAAGTAGAAGCTGTTGGGACCTTTAGAATAATTTTGAAATCTGAATATGTTTTAGATCTTGAAAATGTATTTTTTATTCCAGAATTTTCTAGAAATTTAATTTATGTTTCCATATTGGATGTTGTTGGTTTTGGATTTTGGTTTATCAATTCAACTTTCAGTATTTTTAAAGGTGAATAATTGATTGGTGGTGGAATAAAAATTGATGGTTTATTCAAAATTGATCTAGATCCCAATTTTGAAAACAATTATTTATCATTGCATACTGATATTGGCATAAGGAGGAGTCTAATGGATCAAAACTCCACTTTGTTATGGCACAGGACATTAGGACATATCTCCATAGAGAGAATCAAAAGGTTAGTGAATGATGGAGTTTTAAAAACTCTTGACTTTACAAACCTTGGTACTTGTGTGGATTGCATAAAGGGAAAGCAAACCAACAAGACCACTAAAGGTGCCAAAAGGAGTTTCGAGATTCTTGAGATTATACACACTGATATCTGTGGACCTTTTCCTAATCCCTGTCTAAATGGTCAAAGATATTTTATATCTTTCATTAATGACCATACAAGGTTTATATATCTCTATCTTCTAAATGAAAAGGCTGAAGCATTAAATGCTTTCCAGACCTATAAGGTAGAAGTAGAGAAACAAAAAGAAAAGAAAATCAAGATCGTAAGATCTGATAAAGGCGGAGAGTACTATGGTAGGTACATAGAAAAAGACAAATGATAGGTCCATTTGCGAAATTCCTTGAAGAGGAAGGTATTGTGGCTCAATACACGATGCCTAGCACACCACAACAAAATGGTGTAGCGGAAAGAAGGAATTGCACACTTATGGACATGGTTAGGAGCATGCTTAGTAATTATGATCTCCCTTTATTTTTATGGAGTGAAGCCTTAAAAACTGCTGTGTATGTTTTAAACAGGGTTCCATCCAAGGTTGTCCCCAAGACACCTTTTGAATTATGGAATGGGTGGAAACCAAGTTTAAATCATTTACACATATGAGGTTGTCCTGCTGAAGTGAGGATTTACAATCCAAATCTGAAGAAATTAGACCCAAGGACAACCAGTAAATTTTTTATGGGCTATGCAGTTAACTCCAAGGGATTTAGTTTTTACTGTCCTTCGCATAGTCCTAGAATTGTTGACTCTATAAATGCAAAATTTATAGAGGATACTGAACCTTGTGGAAGTGCTCATCCTCAAATGGTTGAATTAGAGGAAGCACGAGAGTTGACTGAAACTCCTTGACATGAAGGACGTTTGATTGTGCTTAGGGGAAATCAAAATGATTGCCTTGAACCATAATCAATTTCAGAGCAGCCAACTCCTGAGGAACAGGTTCTGAATGAGCCTACTCAACCTCCTCCAAATGCGGAGGAAGTAGGATTAAGAAGATCCTCTAGAATAAGTATACCAGCAATTCTTAGTGATTATGTTGTATACCTCCAATAGTCTGATTTTGACATTGGGCCTAAAGATGATCCAAAGTCGTTTTCACAAGCCATGAGTGGAGATAACTCCACATTTTGGTTCAATGCCATAAAGGAAGAGATGGAATCTATGGCTAAAAATCAAGTTTGGGATCTCGTTGACTTACCAAAAGGAGCTGTAGCCGTAGGCTGCAAATGGGTTTACAAAACCAAAACAGATGCTTCTGGTAATGTTGAACGATATAAAGCTAGACTTGTGACCAAGAGTTTTACTCAGAAGGAAGGCATTGATTATCATGAAACCTTCTCTTCAGTATCAAAGAAGGATTCATTTAGGATAATCATAGCATTAGTAGCTCATTTTGATCTAGAGTTACATAAAATGGATATGAAAACAGCCTCTCTAAATGGGAATCTTGAAGAAGAGGTATATATGAAACAACGTGAAGGATTTGATGATAACAGTCAGAAGGCTTGCAAATTAAGGAAATCTATTTATGGGCTAAAATAAGCCTCCCGTCAATGGTATATCAAATTTCACAAAGTTATTACCTCATATGGTTTTGTTGAGAACTTTGTTGATCAATGCATATACCTTAAGGACAGTGGAAGTAAAGTTATTTTCTTAGTTCTATATGTAGATGACATTTTGCTTGCATGTAATGATTTAGGTTTGTTACAAGAAACCAAATAGTTCCTCTCTCAAAACTTTGAAATAAAAGATTTGGGTGAAGCCTCCTATGTCATTGGCATAGAGATTCACAGAGACAGAAATCAAAGAATATTAAAATTGTCTCAGAAGGCTTACATTGAAAAGGTTTTAGAGAGATTCATACTGAAAAACTGTTCAACTTCTGTAGCACCTATCATTAAAGGGGATAAATTCAATAAAAATCAGTGTCCCCAGAATGCATTGGAACAAAAGCAAATGAAAAGTATCTCATATGCATCTATAGTTGGCAGCCTATTATATGCACAAGTTTGTACTAGACCTGACATTGCAATGGCAGTTGGAATGCTGGGTCGATATCAAAGCAACCCAGGATTGGAACATCGGAAAGCTGCAAAGAAAGTCATGCGGTATTTGCAAGGAACCAAGGACTATAGTCTGACATACAGACACACTGACCATTTGGAGGTGGTTGGATATTCATATTCAAACTTTGTTGGATGTGTAGATAGCAGGAAGTCTACTTCAGGATATATCTTTCTTCTTGCTGGAGGGGCTATATCTTGGAGAAGCAGCAAGCAGACTATAGTTGCTACATCTACAATGGAGGCAGAATTTATTGCATGCTATGAAGCCATAACACAAACATTATGGTTGAGAAGTTTTGTTGGTGGTCTCAAGGTGGTCAATTCTATAACGAGACCAATTAAGATCTTCTGCGATAACCGTGCTGCTATTTTCTTCTCTAAGAATAATAAAAGTGGAAGTAGAAGTAAGCATATCGACATCAAGTCCCTTCGTGTGAGAGAGAACATCAAAATGAATGAAGTATTCATTAAGCATATCAGTACTGAACTAATGATTGCGGATCCTATGACTAAAGGTTTATCGGTAAAATAGTTTAAAAGTCATGTGGAGCATATGGGGCTCATTGATTCATTTTGTACTATGTTCTTTCTAATCAGTCTATAGACATCATGTTATTTTAATAAAATTTTGTGCACATTTATTACCATATCCATAGGGATAAAAATTAAGTTTGGACCCGAATGATTTATAGGAAGTTCATTCATAAAGTACATTATCAATAAAGTACTCATTTAGGGAGGTATTGCACATTGTGATATATGGAAGGGACGGCTTATCATATAAAAGCTTTACCGCCATGATTCATGTGTAGTATTCCTTGAGTGAGTATGAGGATTCCATGAATGGTTGGAATAAATAAAGTAATGGCCATATCATAGAACCGAACACCATAAGAAATTTATGTGTCATAAGGCCCAAGTGGGAGAATGTAAGAAATTTCATTTAAGGTATGTCCCTTATGTCATATATATTATTATGATTATAAAATATATACAATCACGGTGCTCAGTAATTTATTCCAATTAAAGCTTATTATGTGAAATCAAATATTCTAAATTAAATTGTTGATTTAATTCTTGTGAAAACAAATATTTGAATTCATTACTGATTTTATTTTGTGGAATCAATTAGCTGTATTGATTATTTATTTGATTTTTATTCCTTAAAGAGAGGAATAATTAAGGTAACAGCTCTAATTGAGGGTCTCTGACCTACCTTTAAATAAGGCCTGTGTATTCCATCTAGGGGTGGGCAGATTAACCGATTACTGATTACCGACTTTAACCGAATCGATATTAACCGTAACCGATAGTTATCGGTCGGTAATCGGTTAAAAATTTTATACCGATAAGCTTATCGGTCGGTTAAAATTTTTTTATCGGTTAACCGATATGACCGATAAGTTATTCTAATTTTTAATTTTTTAAAATTTTATATTTATTATTAAAAGTTAAAACCAAAATGACATCGAATTTCCTTCCAATGAAGAATTTCAATTTTGCCATTTTGAATCAGATAAAGCTTGATTTTTTGGTTGACATATTTTGTTCATTGGAACGAAATGGGCTTCCAGAAGCTAGAACAGTAGAACCGATTTTGCATTTTTGCTCATGGAGCAATCTCAGATGATGCTCCCAGTAAGAGAAAGAGTTTATTATATTAATATAAACTAAAAAAAAAAAAAAAAAAACCTAATAAAAAGCCCACAAAACTCAATCTAGCAATTCTCAAATTAATTTTTGGCCCAATTAGCAATCAGTAAAAAAGCCCAATAAAAAGCCCACAAAAGCCCAAATCGGTTTAACCGACCGATTAACCGACCGGTTAACCGATTACCAATTTTACCGATAATTTTCGGTTAAGACTTCTTATCGGTCGGTAATCGGTTAAGATTTGGTTAATCGATAGCTTATCGGTTAACCGACCGATAAGTCCATTAACCGGTCTTAACCGACCGATACCCAGCCCTAATTCCATCAATTGACACTCACTTGTAACTATAGGTCAGAAGAACCTCTCAATAATTTGTAGTTTTCTAGTTTGGTTGTTGTGTAGTTGTTCTTCAACTTGCTTGAGCAAAGCAAATGTTGGAGGTACATATATATTAAATTATTTCCGCTGCTAGTTTTATTGTTAATTAGCATTTAATCTATATAGAAGTTTTACATTTCCATCATGTCTTTTGCCCTTGAAGTAGTACTTCAAGCGGAAGAAAACTAGCTGGTGATATATAATATTATGTGATGCAATAAAAGCTTAGAGGCTTTGTGAGCACACTTACTCGTGCGCAGATGCTATAATATTACATATATTATGTGATGCAATAAAACTAAGCGTATATGTTATGACCTCTCTATTTGCTTCGATTTTTATATATTTTTGGTGAACCATGTATGAAACTTTCTACGTCGGTATTTCCTGTGGCTGATGATGTAGATCAAGTATTTTTCAACTTTTATTAGTCCTTGTTTCTTTTCTTTTTCTTTTTTTTTTTTAATTTTTTTTTAAAGGAATCCAATGGCTACTAAACCTTGTCATGTCAATTTTGTACGATATTTGTGAAATTTTTATGTAGTATGTAGCATTAGTCTTTAGCATTTATGTACGGAAAACAACCAATCCCTTTGGTCTAGCTAGATTATGAATTTTTTATGATCTTTACTTCCCCTTGTTGAGGAATTGAGATCTCAGCAATTTGTTACTTACATTGCTAACAATTTGGACAACAATTTTAAAAGAGCTTATATGAAACCCATTTGTCCAAATAAGTAATTTGACAACCTAAAATTTATTTAGACAAATAAATTTCACATGAGCTCTTTCATAATTACTATTTAAATTACCAGCCATTTGAAGAAGAAAGCACAAGTTTTGAAGTTAAGGCCCATTATTCAATTCAGTGGATTACTTTCTTCAGACCGGCAAGAGTTATCTAGAAAGGGACCATTGTTCGTAGAGTGCTTGGATTTGATAAGGCCCAATGACTCTCATGTTCATGAATTGTCCCTTTTGTAATTGTAGCTATTGAGAGTGTAGCTCACTTTTTCTTCTCGGGCTCCATCACTTTTGTAATTAAGTGCAACATTTTCTTGATTTAGAGTGCGTTTAAGATTGTGATTTCGCAAGAATAATTTACGTGTTTAAAACATATCACAAAATGTAAGGCGTTTGGTATTACGATTTAAAAATCACTTAATCTAAATAAGAAAAAAAAAAAATTGAGATTTCTATAAGTAGTTAGAGAATGCTTATTTTAAAAAGTGCGAATTTAAACCAAAATTACGATGTTGTGTTTGCATGGACACCTTCATGCCCCAAGACAACTTTCTTTCTTCTTTGACTACTCGGGCCAATAGAAGGCTAGCTAGCTCCATGGCCTTTATGTGTTGGTTTTGTGTTGTATTTTTGTAGCCTGCTTGTAGGCTATTTTATTGCCTGTTTTGTTCAGTCCTTTGGAATGTTGTTGTGCTTAGATTTGTTAAACTATCACTTATTCTAGAAGGTAAAGTCTATAGAACAAACAATACGTGTTGTTTGTAAAGAATAAGTAATGGAAACAAAGTTCAATTAAAACATGTAAACTACATGAAGTGGAAAATAAATAATGGAAACCATGTTTAACTTATCTTTCATCATATTAAATCATAATTTACTGTAAATATTTAAGACAATAGAAAGATGTAAATATAATTAGGGGAAAATATATTTTACCCTATTGAACTATCCACTCATTTGTAACATCAAGTATCATTCTTGATAATTTAGAGGCAAAAAAAAAGAAAAAGTAATAATTTAGAAATATTTGAAGGCTTCAAATTATTTGGTGAAAGAAGGATCCTGAGATAACCTATGGTGCTGCTGGAAGCACGGAGGAATGGTCCGCACGATGAATCAACCAAATTGGCTTCATCACAGCCGCTGATAAAAATATAGTCACCAAGTATCCAATCAATCTTTTCGTAGTAAAAAATATATTTTACCTTCTAAATTTTAGGGTGATTTTAAATCGACTTTTAATGTTTTAATTTTTATAATGCACTCTTCAAATTTGTAAAAAAAAAATTTTCAATTCGACCAATATTATCCAAAAATTCTCATATCGATCCTAATTTTTTTTAACAAAAATTTTATAAAAAAAAAAAATTAAAAAAGGTGGCCATAGCCACTCCTTTGGCCATCTCGCCAATTTTGCACCCCAATTTTATTTTATTTTATTTTTTTTTTAACAAAAAAAAAAAAACACACTTTGACAAAAGTTTCATTTTAAAAAGTCTTTTTTTTAACTTTAAAATTTTATTTCTCAAACACAATCTCAAATATGCCGTTGGTGAGATAAGATGCCAGCAAGACATGTAGCTCCATCATCTTGACTAATCTCTTCAAGTCAAGCCAAACGATGTCGTCATCTCTCAATAATTTCCATACAAAAACGTCACGTATACAAATACACCCTATTGACTACGTCATGTACGTAGACCATCCCGTAGCCATCTTCATCTCCACATAGACTTGGCCTGATTTTTCCATCATGTCTTCACGTCTTTTTCTTTTTGGAACAATGAACTACATTAAACAACGGAAGAAGAATATAAATATATACATTTAAGGCAGAGAAAATCCGGTAATAGAACAAAAAAAAGTGTAATTTTCCATTACTAGCTTATACGCTGCCGCTATATTGCCTCCATATGGACTTTTTCCACCGCCATATCTGAAAATGTACCCTAAAATGTGGTGGATATAATTTGTAACAGCAGGTCAGACGAAATTTTACAGACCATATCTATTTATTAATGAGATTTATATATCTATTTATTATATTCATATTACACCGGCTAACATTGCATGATTTAAGTTACTTTCTTATGTTAATTACTTAAAAAAATATTACTCAATTTAAAATGAAAACTACCAGAAAAATGTTAAGATTGTCAAGACATATATTCATTAAAAAGAAAGAGAGAAATAATAACAATAATAATAATAGACAAATAATTTTTAAAAAGGTGTAATTTTCCATTACTAGCTTATACGCTGCCGCTATATTGGCTCCATATGGACTTTTTCCACCGACCATATCTGAAAATGTACCCTAAAATGTGGTGGATATAATTTGTAATAGCCTGATGAAACTTTACAGACCATACGTATATATTAATGAGATTTTTATATCTATTTATTATATTCATATTTTGCATAAGTTACTTTCTTATGTTAGCCACTTAAAAAAAATATTACTCAATTTAAAATAAAAATTATCTGAAAAATGTTAAGGACCCGTTTGGGAGTATGATTTCAATAAGTGAGATTTTAAAAATTACATTTTTAAAAATTGCGTTTCTAAAATTGCTACTTTTTAAAATTGCATAGACGTTTGATAAAACATGTTAATAAGTAATTTTTTTTTTATCAATTGAGTGTTTGGATAACATTAACATATAATTGCAGTTTCATGACTAATTAGGTAAATATTACGCCAAATATTGTTTTAAGCGAAATCGTGATTTTGATTTAAATTCACACTTTTTCAAATAAGCACCCATAGTTAGCTTATAGAAATAGCATATTTTTTTCACGATTTTAAAATTTGCGTTTTTAAAATCGCAATTCCAACCACTTTTAAATTGCAATTTGGTTTAAAAACGCTAATTATTTTTTAAAAAATCCACTTCCAAACGAATCCTAAAATTGTCGAGACATATATTCATTAAAAAGAAAGAGAGAAATAATAATAATAATAATAATAGACAAATAATTTAAATGTGATGTGGCAGTTTGGCTTCGTCCAATATTGAGTGGCTCTCCACCTTAGCTTACTTGGTAGCAAGACTCAACAATGCATGTTCACATGTACTGCTCCAAGTCAGACCGACATGCATCATCTTTCCAAAGTCCAATTTTCCACCCAAATAGAAATAGTAACTCCACAACGACGCCAGCTGCAGCTGTGGGCCGGGTCTCTGCTTACCATCTCGAATCCTAAAATCCTAATTATCTTGTTATATACATTTCATCTAACTATATTTAATTCAATAACAATATGGATGGCAAATATACAGATAAAGAGGGAGCTTTCAAACAGAGAGAAAGCTCTTAAGAAACCTATACATTTTTCTTATGCGCAAAATCATATACGTACCCAAAATTTCACTGTCACATAAAAGACTTAGAAACATTCATCTTATGCAACTTCAATAAAATAACACTACAAAAAACCTTTTGATTAATAACAATACTTTAATTACGTGCCAATAGGCTTTGCATGTTACTAAATATTAGTAATATGTGGTTAGTAATATGTGCAGCGTATTACTAATTTAGATATTACTAAAAAACATTTAGTAATGTGTCAAAATTGACACGTTACTAAATGTTTAGTAACGTGTCATTTTCTAACACATTACTAAAGTATAAAAAATTAATTAAAAATAATAATTTTTTTTTTCAAATTAATTTCCAGAATTTTTTTTTTTTCAAATAATATCATGATATTATTTGAAAAAACAATTCCGGAAATAAATTTGAAAATCAGATTTTCAAAAATCCAAACCCATGTAGTAGCAAATCAAAATTTAATTGAAAAAAAAAATCAATTGAACTTGGAATACGGTAAGAGCAAATATGGTAAGAGCAAAAAATTGAAATTGGAATACGGTATACACTAGAAAAAACTACACGATATGTAATGTGTTTACTGTTCAGTACTTTTTGCCACGTTACCATTTAGTAACATTTCAATTTGTGACACGTTACTAAATCGAAAACTTAAAAAAATTAAAAAATTAAAAAATTAAAAAAAAAAATTGAAAACTTTAGTAACGTGTCAAGTTGACACGTTGCTAAAATGGTAATTTGTCAAATTTGGCACATTACTAAATCGAAAACTTAAAAATAAATAAAAAATAAAAAAAAATCGAAAAACTTTAGTAATTTGACACGTTACTAAATGCTAACGTGTCAAATTTGACACATTACTAAATCGAAACATTAAAAAAAAATTCGAAAACTTTAGTAACGTGTCAAAGTTGACACGTTACTAAATGGTAACATGTCAAATGTGACACGTTACTAAATGATAATTACTATGTCAAAAACTTTTTTTTAAAAAATTAAAAATTAAAAATTAAAAAAAAAAAAAATCGAAAACTTTAGTAACGTGTCAAAGTTGACATGTTACTAAATGGGCATTGGAAACAGGCGTACGCGCCAGTCCCTCTTTCCTGTATAAATTTATAATAGTACCAAAAATATAGATCCCACCATTTTCTTGGATGGGATCTAGCTTGTCCAACAACTTGTTTCTTCTCACCAGAATCTTAAATCCAACATTTTACTTCCACTTTTTATTAAAAGATTTATAAGCTTTTATATATATATGCTAAAGAGATTATTACGTTCATTATAACCTCTTACAAATTGGAGGCTCATTTTTTTTATGAATTGTTGCTTGATAATTTACAATTTAATGGTTGATTAATTTGTAAAGGTGATATTGATATTGTAAACATTTTAGTACCCCACGCAACAAGTATTACAAAAAATAAGAAAAACCCAGAAAAATAAAATAAAATTAAAAGGGAATCTCAAAACAACATCACATTGACACAAGATTGCCAACTACTTTATAAAGAGGTGGGCCCGGATGGCGGCACGTCCGCATCTAAATTGCTCGGTAAAGTGTGATTGAAAATCTCAGAAAATGATATTATATTCAATCATCCTTTTAAATATTACAAATGCGTCGTTGTACTACCTAAATTTTATTAGGTATTTTACAATAGAGTCGTTGTTGATGCCCAAGTAATGTTAGGGATTTTTATTAAATATTACACTGATGCCATAGTAATGCCCGTATGAAAATACGAAGAAAAAAAATGTTATATAGTCGTTATGATGTCCAAATAGTATTAAGATGTTTAGATATGTCATTATGATGCCCAATTGATACCAAGATATTGTAAACATGTCATTATGATGCCCAAATTTTTAGGATAAGGGCAAAGCATAAAAAATAATGTTTCTTGAAGTATTTTAAGGATCCTAGGATTTAAATTGAGGCTTAGGAATGAATGAGAGAATACATGCTAATGTGAAAAATATAATACTAATGCAGAAAGTGTACTGACGAAGGAGAATGCATTTAAGGAATATAAGCTCTAACCTGTGAGTTTGAACTTACTGACCCTGCATTATTTTATAGAAGCATGTTAACTATATTTTGTTGAGCCCAACTATTTTAATTACACGTATGAATATATTTTGAAATAGTTTGCATATGTGTTAAATGAAAATGTGTTTCCAAATGAACTAATTTATGAAAAGAAGCTGATTTTTGGAAGGAAAACGTATTTGCGAAAAGGATAATGTTTTGAAAAATATGATGTTATGTACGAATGCATGTAAAGCCCAGCGGTAAGGGGGGATTATGCGCCTGACACCCCGATGTTAGGAAGGGGAAACAAAGTTGCCTAACAGCCTAACTGTTAAGTGGGGTTACACGTTCAACACCTCAAAGTTATGAGAGGGATAAATTATTAGAAACCTGGCAGTTAATTGGGGTAACACTTAGCAAACTTTAGGGGATAAGTGAGAGTATAAATTCACTTATTTTATGATATGATATGTTATGCAAAGCTATGCACTTCAATTATGATGATTTTTAACTGATGTTTTACTCATTTTGTTATGAATTGTTTTACCGCTTCATATTATGAAATGTGAAGTTAATTATATGGTAAGAAAATGCAAGAAAATATTATTATGATTTATTACTATGTATCAAATTATCTATCATCTAGTTTACCATTTAGTCATATGTTTATTAAAACTCATTTGTGAAAATCTTGAATACATGGCTGTTTAGTAAACATTGGTGATGAGATTGATTTTCAAATAACGATGGGCTCACATTATAAATGGTTAGTTTGCTTAAACTTATAGAGCCGTAGACTCACACTTCTACTTGTAAAACTATAATGATATATTCTACAGATGTCACTGCAAAGACTGTCGTTGAGGATCCATATGCCTGATTAGAGTTTTACCCTGGAGGCTTGGAGGAGGCTTTTACTTTTGAAAAGTCATCTTTCCATAAGTTAGCATGGTTAGTTTAGTTGTATTTATGATGCCAGTGACTCATTGTATTGGGGATAAAGTTGTGATGTCATAATGATGAATAATAGAAGCTTTGGTATGTATTTATTAGCAAGTGTTGGTTATAAAAAGAAAAGAAAAATTTATCAAGTGTTTTTCGTTGTGTTATTTAGTAAGGAAAAAGTAGTAGTGTCACGTGACAAGAAGTTCTAAGAAATAATAAGAAAGTATGTCACTTGTGCAACCTGTATTTGTATTTAGAAATTATAGAGCTCAAATTTATTAACATTATTCAGCTCAAATTTATTAATTATGGTTTGACTTAAAAACATGGCACAAGTGCAACTTGTATTTTTATTTAATAAATATCTTTTGATCATGCTACCACACAATGTCCTATTAACTAGGGGCGGAACTATGCTATAGCCATGCCCCCAAAGCTATAAGGTGGACCTCATCCAAAACCAAATTTGCCTTTATTCATTGTCATATCTTGTTAAGTAGAGAGATATGGACTTTTTCCTATGTTAAATTGCACTATTGAAAGCTAAGTTTATAGCACAAATATTGTAATTAATGGGCTTTTAATAAGACTTGAAAATTGTTATAAAAAAAAAATTGTTCTTTACAATGCATCCCTTGTTCCTAGTGCAAGCCTCCCAATTTATTTT
Organism: Corylus avellana; assembly: GCF_901000735.1. Taxonomy (NCBI): domain Eukaryota; kingdom Viridiplantae; phylum Streptophyta; class Magnoliopsida; order Fagales; family Betulaceae; genus Corylus; species Corylus avellana. Next base: position 28,177,199 of record NC_081543.1, on the reverse strand, counting down.
AGTCACATGAATCTTTTTAGCTTATGCAATTTCAATGAAAATGAGTGAAGTACCATAAAACTTAAAATTATGGAATAAACTTAAACCACTGTGCGATGACAAGTTGGACAAGGAGTTCAACAAAATAATAAGAAAGTATGTGACTTTTGCAACCTTTATTTGTATTTAATAATAATATAGCTCAAATTTATTAATTATAGTTTGAATTAAAAACATGGCAAAAGTTCAACCTGTATTTTTATTTAATAATTATCTTTTGATCATGCTACCACCGAATGTCCTATTAACTATGGACGGAACTATCTTATAGCCAAGTCCTCCAAGCAATAAGGTGGTCCTTGCCCAAAACCAAAGTTGCCTTTATTCATTGTTATTTCTTGTTAAGTAGAGAGATATGGACATCTCCAATATTGTAATTAATGGCCTTTTAACAAGACTTTAAAAATGTTAGAAATACCAAAAAAAAAAAAAAAAATTTATTTTCTTTACAACGTTTCCCTCGTTCCTCGTGCAAGCCTCCTAATTTATTTTAATGAATCTTTTTAACGTATGCAATTTGTAAGAAAAGGAGTGAAGTACCTTAAAACTCAAATTATGGACTAAATATAAACCACTGTGTGATGATGGGTCGGACAAGGCGTTTTCTAAGCAATAATAAGAAAGTATATTACTTGTGCAACATGTATTTGTATTTAATAATTATAGTGCTCAAATTTATTTATTATAGTTTGAATTAAAAACATGGCACATGTGGAACATGTATTTTTATTTAATAATTATATTTTGATCATGTTACCACGCAATATGCTATTAACTAGGGGAGAAATTAATTTATAGCCAAGCCCCCAAGCAATAAGGTGGTCCTTGCCCAAAACCAAAGTTGCCTTTATTCATTGTTATTTCTTGCTAAGTAGAGAGATATGGACCTCTCCAATATTGTAATTAATGGCCTTTTAATAAGAATTGAAAAATGTTAGAAATACAAAAAAAAAAAAAAAAAAATTATGTTCTTTATAACGTTTCCCTCGTTCCTCTTGCAAGCCTCCCAATTTATTTTAATCACATGAACCTTTTTAACTTATGCAATTTGTATGAAATTGAGTGAAGTACCCTAAAACTCAAATTATGGATTAAATATAAACCACCGTGTGGTGATAGGTCGGACAAGTAGTTTTCTAAGAAATAATAAAAAAGTATATCACTTGTGCAACCTGTAATTGTATTTAATAATTATAGAGCTCAAATTTATTAACATTATTCATCTCAAATTTATTAATTATAGTTTGAATTAAAAACATGGCACATGTGCAACCTGTATTTTCATTTAACAATTATCTTTTGATCATGTTACCACACAATGTGCTATTAACTAGGGGCGGAACTAAACTATAGCCACGCCCCCTAGGCTATATGGTGGTCCTTGCCCAAAACCAAAGTTGCCTTTATTTATTGATATTTCTTGTTAAGTAGATCAAGAGATATGGACCTCTCCAATATTGTAATTAATAGCCTTTTAAAAAGAATTGAAAAATGTTAGAAATACCAAAAAAAAAAAAAATTATGTTATTTACAACCTTTCCCTCGTTACTCTTGCAAGCCTCCCAATTTATTTTAATCACACGAATCTTTTTAATGTATGCAATTTGTATGAAATTGAGTGAAGCACCCTAAAACTCAAATTATGGATTAAATATAAACCACCTTGTGATGACAGGTCGGACAAGGAGTTTTCTAAGAAATAATAAAAAAGTATGTCACTTGTGCAACCTATATTTTTATTCAATAATTATAGAGCTCAAATTTATTAACATTATTCATCTCAAATTTATTAATTATAGTTTGAATTAAAAACATGGCACATGTGCAACCTGTATTTTTATTTAATAATTATCTTTTGATTATGTTACCACTCAATGTGCTATTAACTAGGGGCGGAACTGCTATGAGCGTGCTTCGGGTCAATTGCTAAATGTCAACAAACTGCAATCTATTTTAGTCGAAATACACAAACTGAAGAGAAGAAAGCCATTCTTGAGATCGCTGCACTCCCGGTGTCTCAAAGGTTTGATACCTATTTGGGACTCCCGGCTTTGGTGGGGAAGTCACGAACTAAGGAGTTTAAGACGATTATTGACCGGATTGAAAAACGACTGAAAGATTGGAAGCTGAGATTTTTATCGCAGGCGGGGAAGGAAATTCTTTTGAAGGCAGTGGTGCAAGCTATACCGACATATAGCATGAGTGTCTTCTTGCTTCCGAAAGCATTATGTTCCAATATAAATTCAATGATGCAGAAATTTTGGTGGGGGCATAAAAGCAATGAGTCCCGCATTCACTGGATGAGTTGGGAACGATTAGGAGACAATAAAGAGAAGGAAGGAATGGGATTTAGAGAGTTCTCTTGTTTTAACAAGGCTCTTTTGGCTAAGCAATATTGGCGTCTCTGAAAAACACCGGAAAGCTTGGTTGCAAAAATAATGAAGGCGAAATATTTTCCCAAAAAGGAGGTTTTGGATGCGAATATTGGTTCAAAACCTTCGTATGCATGGAGGAGTATTTGGAGTTCGCAGGCATTATTGAAAGAGGGATTGTGTTGGAGGATCGGAAATGGGGAGAAGGTCCGCATTTGGGGAGATCGTTGGGTTCCCACTCGGCACAGCCTCTTTATCCCATCTCCTACACGACAAGGGTATGAAAATGCCAAGGTATGTGAGCTTATTGATAAGGAAAGGGGCTGGTGGGATTGTAATCTTTTGGCAAATCTTTTTAGAGAGGATGAAGTGCAAGCCATAAAATCAATTCCGCTTAGTTGTACTAATCAAGCAGATTTGCTGATTTGGAGCGGTACGGTAAATGGGCTTTTTTCTGTTAAGAGCGCCTATCACTTGGCTAAAGAAGTGGAGGATAGATACAAGGCTGGCTGTTCTATGGGTATGTACAAGAGTGAAGTGTGGCAGCGGATTTGGAAATTACATATCCCTAGTGTGGAAAAGAATTTTTTATGGAGAGCTTGCCATAATATTCTACCTACTAGGGATAATCTTTTGAGAAGGAAAATAGTGCAAGATCCGCAGTGCCCAATTTGTGAGAGAGACGTTGAGACATCCACCCATGTGTTATGGGAATGCTCCTCAGCCATGGATGCGTGGGGGTCAAGCTGCAAAAAATTCCAGAAGAGTTCCATTAAGGGGTTATCTTTTCTTAAGGTGCTGGAGGAGGTGTTGAAAACTGCTAATGAGGAAGAAGTCAAATTTTTTAGTGGACTATCTCGGCAATTGTGGCTTAGGAGAAATGAAGTAATTCACGAGGGAGTTTTTAGCCATCCAAATTTGCTGATCCAGAAGGTGAAAAACGAAATCTCCGAGTTTGGTCAGGCCAACAGCAGTGAGCCTTCAGTGCAAGAAGTCCAGGGAAGCAAAGAAGATGCAACATGGCAAGCACCTCCACAGGGCAGACTGAAGGCTAACTGGGACGTTGCGTTAGATGTCAAACATGGAAGAGTAGGAATGGGTGTGATCATCAGAGATCATGAAGGCAGAGTCATTGCCGCTAGATGCAGTACAAGTCAAGGGGCTTTTGATCCATCAGCTGCGGAAGCTTTAGCAGCTATCCATGCACTGCGGTATTGTAGAGCAATTGGTGCAAATATTATCAGCCTGGAAGGTGATGCCAAAAACGTAGTGGACGCGATGAACACACGAGAAGAAAACTGGAGCAGATTTGGACACCTTGCGGCGGATGCTAAATCTTTGCTCAACGGGTTTAGCAGCTGGGAGGTTAAGCATGTAGGACGTAATGCCAATTTCGCAGCTCATCATCTAGCAAAATTAGCGGTGGGTCTAGGCTTCGAAAAGGAGTGGTTGGGAGAATTCCCTGATTGTATCTCAGCGATTATTCAGAGAGAGCAATCTGTATTATCTTTTGATTGATTAATGAAGAAGCAAATATTTCATCAAAAAAAAAAAAAAAAACTAGGGGCGGAACTAAGCTATAGCCATGCCCCCTAGGCTATATGGTTGTCATTGCCTAAAACCAAAGTTGCCTTTATTCATTGTCATATTTTGTTAAGTAGAGAGATACGGACCTCTTCCTATGTTAAATTGCACTATTGGAAGCTAAGTTTATAGCACAAATATTGTAATTAATGGCCTTTTAATAAGACTTGAGAATTTTTTTTTTTTTTTTTTTTTTTTTTTTTTTTTTAAAAAAAAGATTTGTTCTTTATCACGCGTCCCTCGTTCATTGTCATTTCTTGTTAAGTTGAGAGATATGGACCTCTCCAATATTGTAATTAATGAGCTTTTAATAAGACTTAAAAATGGTAGAAATACCAAAAAAAAAAAAGAAAAAAAAAAAGAAGAAGAACAAATTATGTTCTTTACAACGTTTCCCTTGTTCCTCGTGCATGTCCCCCAATTTATTTTAATCATATGAATCTTTTTAACGTGTGCAATATGTATGAAAACGTGTGATGTACCTTAAAACTCAAATTATGGATGAAACTTAAAGCACCGTATGATTACACGTTGAACAAGGAGTTTTAAGAAATAATAGGAAAGTATGTTACTTTTGCAACCTGTACTTGTTTTTAATAATTTGAGAGCTCAAATTTAATAATTATAGTTTGAATTAAGAAGATGGCACAATTC
>NC_081543.1:28166410-28172450 GCF_901000735.1 Corylus avellana | reverse complement strand
GAATTTTCTGACGTGTCTGTTCAGACACGTCAGAAAATTCTGACGTGTTACTATTCACACGTCAGGAAAAATTTTTCTGACGTTTTATATATAACACGACAGAAAATTGCTGAGGTGGCAAAAAAATTACACTGTAGCACACGTCAGAAAACCCCTTTTTTTTTGTAGTGATTGGACTACTAAAAGTTTGAAAATACTTGATCTACATCATCAGCCACAGGAAATACCGTCATAGAAAGTTTCAAACATGGAAGATACTTCTTTTAAATACTTGATCTACATCATCAGCCATAGGAAGATACTTCTTTTAAATGTTGTGAAGATACAGATGATCTATAAAACACGATTGCTAATTAGCATCATCAGAGATGTCTTAATTTGTAGGTAAAAGACATGCAGTATCAGGGCGGCCATATATATATAATTCTCGATGATCAGTTTGTGAGTATTTGGGAGTTGGGAAGCATTCAAATTAAAGACCCAATAATTCTCAATGATCAATTTGTGAGTATAGTGTCTCCTTATCTATATCAATATCACAAGGGCTTTTTAGGGTTAGATACAAGAAATGCTACAGTGGCCTCCTCCCTGTACTTCTCTTAGCGTTATTCTAGTCCTACGTGGATATTGTGTTATAAAAAAACAAATTACCCTACCAGTCCCTCAGAAAAAGAGAAGAAAAAAAAAAAAAAACACAGAAAATAAAATTCATGTAGGACCAGGAAGAACCGTAGCATTCATCGATTAGATACCAAGATGATAAGTAACTTCATTCTATCTATCAATATCCCAGTATTCAAGCTCACTATACCTCTAGCCAATTGCCAAAAGTACTCATCCCCCAACAAACAATCTCAACCATCACCAAACACGCAATTCGGAAGGCCCCGACTCCTACATAAATTTTCGTTAATCTTGTTTCTCATAAACTGTAGGGGAGAGAGAAACACCAAAAGAGTCAAACAAGAATAAATTAATATACGTATTAGGATGCTACTTTTAGCCCAAAGGCTTAAGCTAATGGGTTTGGATCTACTTAAATATATCAACCACCTTCTTTTTTTTTTCTTTTTTTTTTTCAATGTAAAACACAAATTTAAATTTCACAAGTGAATGCATAACATAAACCTTCCGGTCATGATTCTTTTCCTAACCACTCACTTAATTCTCTTGAGTAGCTGTTCTTCACTAAGAAAAACAATTCCATATCTTCTGCTATGATTGCATATAATGAAGCTACCCTAGGAGTGGAGAATCCTAACGATACTTGAATATTATATTGTTATCTCCATATTCATAGTTTTTTATTTTTTTAATTGAAGCCTTTCATCCATTCAAAGATTTTGGCTGCTGGTATGTCAATTTAATGCATTTTTGTCTGATTGCATTAATTAACTAAATCCGCCTTTAAAAAGAGAATTTGATGAATACATGATATGGTCATATCTATCACATTGATTTTAGTATAAGTAGCATCCTACCAATTAGGCCGGCTGCATACATCTTTTACCAAGCAATCTAGATTAGGATCCGGGTCGGTAAGCAAAGACCTACGGGCGTCATTGCGGAGTTACCAAAGCATTTGGCAAAACATTCTTCCATTTTTTCTTTAAAAAAATTAACTTCATTTTTTTACATTACAAAATAACTTTCTTTCACTTTTCAAAAAAAATTAATAAGTCGGTTAATGCACCACCATGTGGCCTGACTAGGAGCAGTACAAGCCAACAAGTCCGTTAATGCACCACCCTGTGTTGTTAAGATAGGCAGCTCATTTCCTGAAAATATCACTTGATAAATGTCTTTGTCGAATTGGCTTCGGAATTAATTGGAGACTCGCTGCGCGCACTAGTTTCGTCATGCTAAATTATCTGTCTTTAATAGGCCTGGGCACGGTCAAAACGGTTTGGTTTTGGCTCTTACTGGTTATTAACCAATAATTTTCGATTAAACGGTTTATTAACCGATATCGGACCAATAAAAATTTTAACCGAAATTATCGGTTATAATGGTACACGGTTAAATGGTTCGATTAAACCGGTTAACCGGTTTAACCGTGGGCTTTATATTGATTTATTTTGTTGGGCCAAAAATGAGTTTTTTTTTACTTTTGAGAGCCCAAATACTTTTTATTGGGCTAAAATAACTTATTAAAAATGAGTTGTTTTTGGCCCAAATACTTTTTGTTGGGACCCAAATATTTGGTTTTTGGACTAAAAATTGAAAACTTGTTATATTGATCCGACACAATTTTTTTTTATATTATAAAATACATTTTTCCAAAGCAAATGGACTAATTAATGTCATGAATGCTAATTAGACTAACAAAACTAGTTAATGGAAAATGCTTTCCCCAAAGGCAAAGAAATCACATCCAATGCTATCACTAAAAAAAAAAAAAATCAAACCTACCCAAACCCAAATTAAAATAAAATTCATTAATGAATAATAAATAAAGTATTAACTAGTTAAAGTCGCTTAGTAAAAAGAAAATAATTCATGGGCAACACCATTACACAAATATAAAAGCGAGAAAACATAAAGATAGTGATCAATATGGATAAACATCAACATCAACACGGTTACACAATAATTTCCATGAGCCACCTCAAACATGAATTATCTTCAATTTCTTAAATCTGCTTCCTTCAATAATCCAACAAATCAAAACATAAATAAAGTGAATTGCTATTAGTAATTAATATTAAAGAGTAAGAAATAAATATCAAATAAGAAAAAAATAAGATGCAAAAAACTTACCAAATATTTTAAACAAAACATCACCTTGCAAAGTTCATCCATCAAGCCTTAATCCGCGTCAAATGTGAGGGAATTAGACAGAATTTCTACCACAATGAAATTTTTAAAGGATTAGGAAAAATAATTTAATCAAATAATTAGAACAATGAATAAATTTGAAATTAACAAACATTACCTAACTCAAGCTGTAGCTTTCTTCATCTTCAATATCAGGCAAGAGTCATTCACCATACTGAAAATTTGGAGAGGATCTCAACCAATTTTGACAACAAATAAGAGCTTCCACTGTTTTCGGAGCCAAAGAACTCCGAAAAGGATCTATGATGCGACCTCCGATGCTAAACGCCGACTCAGAAGCAACATAAGTAAGTGGAATTGCTAGGACATCCCGTGCTATCTCGGCGAGAACCGAAAACTTTACCTTATTTACCCTCCACCACATTAAAATATCAAAGTTGGCACTTGGTGTTTCGACCTCTTCCGTAGAATATTGCTCTATCGCTGTCCAACATATCATCACATTTTTGGACGCCCGAAATGAATGGTAAATAGCTAAAGCATCTTTCTTATTAGTACCCACACCCATACCTTTGGAACTTGTGCAATCACGCTCTTCATTTGCAAACCTAGCCCCACTTTCATTCTTAGCATATTGTTCATATAACCGGCCCAAGACACTCTTTAATTTCTCAACAATTTCTTTTGCTTTTACTAGACCCACATTCGTCTAGAACGAAAATTTCAATACGGATATCTTGTAACATGGATCAAGCACAGAAGCAACAAACAACAAGGGGTAATAGCCAAAAAATTTCCCTACTGCTTATCATATTACACTTTCATTTGTATTGCCATGTTACTCAATAAATAATCATCACTTTCACAATAGTCGTCCAAACAATATATACATTTTGAAGAATACCAAAAAACAAGTTGGAAGTTGAGTACAAGGAACCCAACATTTGAATTGTTTCGTCATAAAACACACGCAAGAATTTAACAATGTGTCAAACCTTATTCCAATCATCTTCATTTGGAGCCCCCAACACATCCTTCCCTCCACTATCATTATTCAAATAATGTAAAAAATTCGCATCTTCATCTAACATAAGATTAAATGCTCTTTCATACTTTTGTGCCGCCTTCAACATGGTATAAGTAGAGTTCCATCTAGTGGAAACATCAAGAGTCAAGGAAGATCGACACCTAAGATTCCTCCTTTCTACACAAGGCTTAAAGAGGGCCAATCTTTGGGAATCCCTTCACATACTTCACCATATTTCGGACCCTTTCAATTGAATCATGTGCATCATTCGTACCCTTCTTCACAATTAAATTTAGAATATGTGCACAACACCTTATATGAACAAACTCATGGCGACAAATAACATCGTTATTTGACATATTTCTTTTACCAAACTCACTAATTGCTTTATCATTAGCACTTGCATTGTCAAGTGTTATCGCCAATACACGAGTAATCCCCCATTCCACCAAACGTTGCTCTATTTCCTTAGTAATCGTTATTGCCCTGTGATCCGACACTTGGCGAAATGCCAATATTCTTTTGTGATATTTCAAAGTAGAGTCAATGAAATGTCCCATTACAACCATGTAATTCATATTTTGAATCGAAGTCCAAGTGTCAGTTGTCAAAGAAACCCTTTGACCAGCCATCAACAACTTCTTTTTGATTAATTCTTTTTTTGTTATAAACAACTTAACACAATCCTTCATCATTGTATAGCGAGAAGGAAGTTCAAAACGAGGCTCAAGAACCCTCAACATTTTTTTAACACCCATCTTCTCCACAATTGAAAAGGGAAATTCATCAACAATGATCATTTCACAAAGTGTCTCCCTTTTTCAGAATACTTACCAACAATTAGGTTATTACCAATACTACCATCACTCTAACTCTGCTCAGCCATAAAAGTGAACTTAGACTGAGAGCTATCTGTTTTTGCTTTTAAGCTCTTGTACTTTTGGCATTTTCTAAAATTGTACAACATGTTAGAGGTGGCATTTTTTGTACCATGACATTTATACTGATTTAATAAAATGGTCTCATACTGAAGATCTTTTTGTTCTTAATCTTTTTTTACAAGGGATTAGGAGTTGTCGACCACGAGTACGACCATGAGATGTCCCTCTAGAACCCCTTGAACTAGCACATCTAATCCCCTAGGTATGCAACTCATCAGATTCATCAATATCATCAAAGGTTTTTTCATTATCTATGCCTATGGGACAAGAAGAAGTAGCTGATGTTGAAGGTTGAGGTGCAGCCATATGAACTTCTGAAGTAAAAAAGCAATGGTTGATTTTAATTAGCTAATGTGACAATGTCTGACCTATGGGATATGACTAAAACTCAAACTAACGGTTGGTTTTAATTAGCTAATGAGACTGTTAATTTGCTGATTTATTGTGTTCATAAAACTGAGTTTTTCACCTAATGGTGCAAATCAAGATGCATGTGTAATGTGTTATGATTTTATAACGAATTTCATCATTTTTCCATAAAATAAGCCACGAAAAGATTTACCATTCTCAACCACCAGCAAATCAACAACGAAATAATATCAAAACACAACACTATTGAGCACTCACCATAAATATATTGAATGAGAGTCTCACAAAACTACCATATTGAGCACTATCATCTTAAATATATTGAGCATCTTCACATATAATTTTGAAACAAAAACAATCATAAAGTTTAAAACAATCAGAAACACTTTAATGCAGAAAATGAAACCATTTAAAGGAAAAATACATCAATATCAACCCATAAATCAATATCCCCATAAATGAAGAATACAAGACCCATGAAAAATATCAACCCATAAATCAATATCCATAGATTCAAACTATCGAAATCGGAAATACTAGACAAGAATCAATCCACAAATCGTAAATACTAGACATGAATCAATCCACAAATCGTAACTACTAGACAAGAATCAATCCACAAATCGGAAATACACAAATCAAATCCACAAATACTACATAGATTCAAATCCACAAATCAAACTACCTGAAATCGGAAATACTAGACATTACCTGACATAGTGAGGTGACGATTTCTAAGCACAAAGACGAGGTCATGCCGTTAGGGTCTCACGGAGGCAACGGACGACCACAAACCTCAAGGCAACCCACAACTATGGCGTTGCGAGAGAGTGAGAGACTAAGAGACTGAGAAGAGGAGAGACGAAAGCCCAGAGTGAGAGAGGGGAGAGAGCCGAGAGTGACACTGACCTGCGAGAGAGAGGCG
>NC_081543.1:28161402-28166310 GCF_901000735.1 Corylus avellana | reverse complement strand
AAAAATAAAAAAAATAAAAATTAGGAGCAATATGGGAAGTTTTGGATACAATTGGTTAAATTACAAAAAATTTGAAACTTTGGGGGGGTGGATTGCAAAAATTGAAACTTTGGTGTTCGAATTAAAAAACGCTGTCAACTTTGAGGGGGTAAACTGTAATTTTCACCATTTTTCTTATGTGCAAAATCATATACGTAGCCAAAATTTCACTATCACATAAAAGACTTAGAAACATTCATCTCATGCAACTTCAATAAAATAACATTACAAAAAACCTTTTGATTAGTAATGACACTTTAATAACGTGTCAATAGGCTTTGCATGTTACTAAATATTAGTAATGTGTGGTTAGTAATGTGTGCGGCGTGTCACTAATTTGGATGTTACTAAAAAACATTTAGTAATGTGTCAAAATTGACACGTTACTAAATGTTTAGTAACGTGTCAGTTTCTAATACATTACTAAAGTATAAAAAATTAATTAAAAATAATAATTCTTTTTTTCAAATTAATTTCCGGAATTTTTTTTTTCAAATAATATCTTGATATTATTTGAAAAAAAAAATTCCGGAAATAAATTTGAAAAATCAGATTTTCAAAAATCCAAGCCCATGTAGTAGGAAATCAAAATTTAATTGAAAAAAAAAAATTAATTCAACTTGGAATACGGTATACACTAGAAAAAACTACACGATTTGTAATGTGTTTACTGTTCACTACTTTTTGCCACGTTACCATTTAGTAACATGTCAATTTGTGACATGTTACTAAATATTTAATGTCGAAGTTAATAGCGTGCTTAAATAGTAATTTGACACGTTACTAAATTGAAAACTTAAAAAAAAAAATTAAAAAAAAATTGAAAACTTTAGTAACTTGTCAAGTTGACACGTTGCTAAAATGGTAATGTGTCAAATTTGGCACGTTACTAAATCAAAAACTTAAAAATAAATAAATAATAAAAAATTGAAAAACTTTAGTAACGTGTCAAAGTGGACACATTACTAAATGCTAACGTGTCAAACTAAATCGAAAAAAAAAATAAAAATAAAAAAAAAATAAAAAAAAAATAAAAAATGAAAACTTTAGTAACGTGTCAAAGTTGACACGTTATTAAATGGTAACATGTCAAATTTGACACGTTACTAAATGATAATTACTATGTCGAAAACTTAAAAAATTAAAAATTTAAAAAAATTTAAAAACATTAGTAACTTGTCAAAGTTGACACGTTACTAAATGGGCATTGGATTGGATCAAAAATAGTACCAAAAATATAGATCTCACCATTTTCTTGGATTGGATCTTGTCCAACAACTTGTTTATTCTCACTAGAATCTTAAATCCAACATTTTACTTCCACTTTTTCTAAAAGATTTATAAGCCTATATATATATATATATATATATATATATATATTATTACATTTATTATAACCTCTTACAAATTGGAGGCTCATTTTTTTTTTATGAATTGTTGCTTGAAAATTTACATTTTAATGATTGATTAATTTGTAAAGGTGATATTGATATTGTAAACATTTTAGTACCCCACACAACAAGTATTACAAAAAATAAGAAAAACCCAGAAAAATAAAATAAAATCAAAAGAGAATCTCAAAACAACATCACATTGACACAAGATTGCCAACTACTTTATAAAGAGGTGGGCCAGGATGGCGGCACGTTCACATCTAAATTGCTCGGTAAAGTGTGATTGAAAATCTCAGAAAATGATATTATATTCAACCATCCTTTTAAATATTACAAATGCGTCGTTGTACTACCTAAATTTTATTAGGTATTTTACAATAGCGTCGTTGTTGATGCCCAAGTAATGTTAGGGATTTTTATTAAATATTACACTGATGCCGTAGTAATGCCCGTATGAAAATACGAAGAAAAAAAAAATGTTATATAGTCGTTATGATGTCCAAATAGTATTAAGATGTTTAGATATGTCATTATGATGCCCAATTGATACCAAGATATTGTAAACATGTCATTATGATGCCCAAATTTTTAGGATAAGGGCAAAGCATGAAAAATAATGTTTCTTGAGGTATTTTAAGGATCCTAGGATTTAAATTGAGGCTTAGGAATGAATGAGAGAATACATGCTAATGTGAAAAATATAATACTAATGCAGAAAGTGTACTGACGAAGGAGAATGCATTTAAGGAATATAAGCTCTAACCTGTGAGTTTGACCTTATTGACCCTGCATTATTTTACAGAAGCATGTTAACTATATTTTGTTGAGCCCAGTTATTTTAATTACATGGATGAATATATTTTGAAATATTTTGCATATGTGTTAAATGAAAATGTGTTTCCAAATGAACTAATTTATGAAAAGAAGCTGATTTTTGGAAGGAAAACGTATTTGCGAAAAGGATAATGTTTTGAAAAATATGATGTTATGTACGAATGCATGTAAATCCCAGCGGTAAGGGGGGTTATGCGCCTGACACCCCGATGTTAGGATGGGGAAACAAAGTTGCCTAACAGCCTAGCGGTTAAGTGGGGTTACACGCTCAACACCTCAAAGCTATGAGAGGGATAAATTATTAGAAACCTTGCAGTTAACTGGGGTAACACTTAGCAAACTTTAGGGGATAAGTGGGAGTATAAATTCACTTATTTTATGATATGATATGTTATGCAAAGCTATGCACTTTAATTATGATGATTTTTAACTGATGTTTTACTCATTTTGTTATGAATTGTTTTACCGCTTCATATTATGAAATGTGAAGTTAATTATATGGTAAGAAAATGCAAGAAAATATTATTATGATTTATTAATATGTATCAAATTATCTATCATCTAGTTTACCATTTAGTCATACGTTTATTAAAACTCATTTGTGAAAATCTTGCATTCATGGCTGTTTAGTAAACATTGGTGATAAGATTGATTTTCAAATAACAATGGGATCACATTATAAATGGTTAGTTTGCTTGAACTTATAGAGCCGTAGACTCACACTTCTACTTGTAAAACTATAATGATATATTCTATAGATGTCATTGCAAAGACTGTCGTTGAGGATCGATACGCCTGATTAGAGTTTTACCTTGGAGGCTTGGAGGAGGCTTTTACTTTTGAAAAGTCATTTTTTCCATAAGTTAGCATGGTTAGTTTAGTTGTATTTATGACGCCAGTGACTCATTGTATTGGGGATAAAGTTGTGATGTCAGAATGATGAATAATAGAAGCTTTGGTATGTATTTATTAGCAAGTGTTGGTTATAAAAAGAAAAGAAAAATTTATCAAGTGTTTTTCGTTGTGTTATTTAGTAAGGAAAAAGTAGTAGTGTCACGTGACAAGAAGTTCTAAGAAATAGTAAGAAAGTATGTCACTTGTGCAACCTGTATTTGTATTTAGAAATTATAGAGCTCAAATTTATTAACATTATTCAGCTCAAATTTATTAATTATGGTTTGATTTAAAAACATGGCACAAGTGCAACTTGTATTTTTATTTAATAAATATCTTTTGATCATGCTACCACACAATGTCCTATTAACTAGGGGCAGAACTACGCTATAGCCATGCCCCCAAAGCTATAAGGTGGACCTCATCCAAAACCAAATTTGCTTTTATTCATTGTCATATCTTGTTAAGTAGAGAGATATGGACCTTTTTCCTATGTTAAATTGCACTATTGAAAGCTAAGTTTATAGCACAAATATTGTAATTAATGGGCTTTTAATAAGACTTGAAAATTGTTAAAAATACCAAAAAAAAAAAAAAAAATTGTTCTTTACAATGCGTCCCTTGTTCCTAGTGCAAGCCTCCCAATTTATTTTAGTCACATGAATCTTTTTAGCTTATACAATTTCAATGAAAATGAGTGAAGTACCATAAAACTCAAAATTATGGAATAAACTTAAACCACTGTGCGATGACAAGTTGGACAAGGAGTTCAACCAAATATTAAGAAAGTATGTGACTTTTGCAACCTTTATTTGTATTTAATAATAATATAGCTCAAACTTATTAATTATAGTTTGAATTAAAAACATGGCAAAAGTTGAACCTGTATTTTTATTTAATAATTATCTTTTGATCATGCTACCACCGAATGTCCTATTAACTATGGACGGAACTATCCTATAGCCAAGTCCTCCAAGCAATAAGGTGGTCCTTGCCCAAAACCAAAGTTGCCTTTATTCATTGTTATTTCTTGCTAAGTAGAGAGATATGGACCTCTCCAATATTGTAATTAATGGCCTTTTAATAAGAATTGAAAAATGTTAGAAATACAAAAAAAAAAAAAAAAAAATTATGTTCTTTATAACGTTTCCCTCGTTCCTCTTGCAAGCCTCCCAATTTATTTTAATCACATGAACCTTTTTAACTTATGCAATTTGTATGAAATTGAGTGAAGTACCCTAAAACTCAAATTATGGATTAAATATAAACCACCGTGTGGTGATAGGTCGGACAAGTAGTTTTCTAAGAAATAATAAAAAAGTATATCACTTGTGCAACCTGTAATTGTATTTAATAATTATAGAGCTCAAATTTATTAACATTATTCATCTCAAATTTATTAATTATAGTTTGAATTAAAAACATGGCACATGTGCAACCTGTATTTTCATTTAACAATTATCTTTTGATCATGTTACCACACAATGTGCTATTAACTAGGGGCGGAACTAAACTATAGCCACGCCCCCTAGGCTATATGGTGGTCCTTGCCCAAAACCAAAGTTGCCTTTATTTATTGATATTTCTTGTTAAGTAGATCAAGAGATATGGACCTCTCCAATATTGTAATTAATAGCCTTTTAAAAAGAATTGAAAAATGTTAGAAATACCAAAAAAAAAAAAAATTATGTTATTTACAACCTTTCCCTCGTTACTCTTGCAAGCCTCCCAATTTATTTTAATCACA
>NC_081543.1:28155469-28161382 GCF_901000735.1 Corylus avellana | reverse complement strand
AAAAAATTTCTTTACAACGTTTCCCTCGATCCTCGTGCAAGCCTCCTAATTTATTTTAATGAATCTTTTTAATGAATGCAATTTGTAAGAAAAGGAGTGAAGTACCTTAAAACTCAAGTTATGGACTAAATATAAACCACCGTGTGATGATAGGTCGGACAAGGTGGTTTCTAAGCAATAATAAGAAAGTATATTACTTGTGCAACCTGTATTTGTATTTAATAATTGTAGAGCTCAAATTTATTTATTATAGTTTGAATTAAAAACATGGCACATGTGCAACCTGTATTTTTATTTAAAAATTATATTTTGATCATATTACCACGCAATATGCTATTAACTAGGGGAGAAATTAATCTATAGCCAAGCCCCCAAGCAATAAGGTGGTCCTTGCCCAAAACTAAAGTTGCTTTTATTCATTGTTATTTCTTGTTAAGTAGAGAGATATGGACCTCTCCAATATTGTAATTAATGGCCTTTTAGTAAGAATTAAAGAATGAAAGAAATACCAAAAAAAAAAAAAAATTATGTTCTTTACAACGTTTCCCTCATTCCTCTTGCAAGCCTGCCAATTTATTTTAATCACATGAACATTTTTAACGTATGCAATTTGTATGAAATTTAGTGAAGTACCCTAAAACTCAAATTATGGATTAAATATAAACCACCATGTGATGACAGGTCGGACAAGGAGTTTTCTAAGAAATAATAAAAAAATATGTCACTTGTGCAACCTGTATTTGTATTTAATAATTATAGAGCTCAAATTTATTAATTATAGTTTGAATTAAAAACATGGCACATGTGCAACCCGTATTTTTATTTAATAATTATCTTTTAATTATGTTACCACACAATGTGCTATTAATTAAGGGCGGAACTAAGCTATAGCCATGCCCCCCCCCCCAAGCTATATGGTGGTCCTTGCCCAAAACCAAAGTTGCATTTATTCTTTGTCATATCTTGTTAAGTAGAGAGATATGAACCTCTTCCTATGTTAAATTGCACTATTGGAAGCTAAGTTTATAGCACCAATATTGTAATTAATGGCCTTTTAACAAGACTTGAGAAATGTTAAAATATATATATATATATATTTGATGTGCAATTGATTGACAATGTCAAAGCACTAACCCAGTTACCACAGTTACCAAAAATCCAAGCTCCTCTTGCTCCTAAACCATTAACCATCGGCAAACCTGCCCAATTGATAACCCCCAGCACTTTCCTTTCTCCTCCCAAAGAGACCACTGCCCCTGCTACCTCTTTAAGTTCTTTTAAGAAAAAATCATCTTTGAAGAAAAAAAAGAAGAAGGAAATTTTAAAAGCATTGCTCAATTCTCTCGATGACAGCTCCAGTTCTGATGAAGATGAAAAATCCGATGATAAGAAATCCAATGCATTTCTGAAGCAACTTTCAATCCCATACGAGATTGGTTCGGGAATTTTGGTTTTCCCAGAGATAGTGAAAATTAGTACCCTAGAATTGAAGATTTATAAATCACTTGCCCTCCGTGGCACCATTGACAGATCATGTGGCCTCCGTGGCACCATTGACAGCTCATTTGCACCATTTACCATTCATTGCTACAGTTACACTATAGCCCTTGCCGAAATCACAGTAATTGCTACAGTTACATTACAGTGCCTGCCGACACTACAGTTACACTACAATATTTACTTTTATTGTTTTATTTTACTGATGTACTTTTATTTACTTGCTGGACTTTGTCTCTAAAAAGACAAGTCCCCTTTCATTGTAAGGTAGAAGCTTTCAGCCTAAACACCTGAAATCCATCTGCAACCATCCAACTGCTTTCAACTTGTAATCCTTTCTGTTTTCAAATTGTAACTTCACCACTTCCAATTTACATTGCAATCTGTAAGTTCTCTTGTTAATCATTATTCAAATCTTTTGATATCTTTTCATTATCTACTTGTTCCATTACTCTGGAAATTCTTGCATCATGTTTATTTTAATTGCATATACCTCCTACATGGATGGTTCTACCTCCTGCATGGATGGTTCTACCTCCTGCATGGAAGGTTTCACTACTTTATTTCATTATTTTTAATTATTTTCATTATTTTCATTATTCTCCCTTGTTGGCATTATTCTCCCATCCTTGTTGGTATTCTCCCCTCCTTGGTATCGAATATGAAAAATTAACTTATGGTGATTTGTTTTCTACCGTTAAAAAACTCGGCAGAAAAATGTGCATTGATCAAAAAATGATAAGACAATAGCTAAAGAACAAAAAGAAAGCTAAATATGAAATGGGTAATTTCTGTGAACAATTTGGGTTACCTCCTATGACTCCCTCCTGGAGAAATAGAAAGAAACCCGATAGAATTTTCAAGAAAAGACATGTTCCATATTACAATAATTACAAGAAAAGAAAGTTTAATAAACTAGTTAAAAAATTTTCAACACCTAATAAATCCAAAAAGAATAATTCAAAATTTGATATATATATATATTGTTCTTTTTAACGCGTCCCTCGTTCATTGTCATTTCTTGTTAAATAGAGAGATATGGACCTTTCCAATATTGTAATTAATGGCGTTTTAATAAGAGTTAAAAATGTTAGAAATACAAAAAAAAAAAAAAAAAAAAAAAAAAGAACTAATTATGTTCTTTATAACATTTCCCTTGTTCCTCGTTCAAGTCCCCCAAGTTATTTTCATCACATGAATCTTTTTAATGTATGCAATTTGTATGAAAAAGTGTGATGTACCTGAAAACTCAAATTATGGATTAAACTTAAACCACCGTGTGATTACACATCGAACAAGGAGTTCTAAGAAATAATAAGAAAGTATGTCACTTTTGCAACCTGTACTTGTTTTCAATAATTTTAGAGCTCAAATTTAATAATTATTGTTTGAATTAGGAACATGGCACAAGTTCAACCTGTATTTTTATTTAATAGTTAGCTCTTGATCATGCTACCACGCAATGTCCTATTAACTATGGGCAGAACTATCCTATAGCCAAGCCTCTCAAGCTATAAGGTGGTCATTTCCCAAAATCAAAGTTGCCTTTATTCACTGTCATTTCTTGTAAGGTAGAGAGATATAGATAAGATTATAGCACAAATATTGTAATTAATGGCCTTTGAATAAGACTTGACAATGTTAGAAATACTATATATATAAACCACCGTGTTAGAAATACCCTAAAACTCAAATTATGGATTAAATATAAACCACCGTGTGGTGATAGGTCGAACAAGTAGTTTTCTAAGAAATAATAAAAAAAGTATGTCACTTGTGCAACCTGTAATTGTATTTAATAATTATAGAGCTCAAATTTATTAACATTATTCATCTCAAATTTATTAATTATAGTTTGAATTAAAAACATCGCACATGTGCAACCTGTATTTTTATTTAACAATTATCTTTTGATCATGTTACCACACAATGTGCTATTAACTAGGGGCGGAACTAAGCTATAGCCATGCCCCCCAGGCTATATGGTGGTCCTTGCCCAAAACCAAAGTTGCATTTATTCATTGATATTTCTTGTTAAGTAGATCGAGAGATATGGACCTCTCCAATATTGTAATTAATAGCCTTTTAATAAGAATTGAAAAATGTTAGAAATACCAAAAAAAAAAAAAATGTTATTTACAACCTTTCCCTCATTCCTCTTGCAAGCCTCCCAATTTATTTTAATCATACGAATCTTTTTAATGTATGCAATTTGTATGAAATTGAGTGAAGCACCCTAAAACTCAAATTATGGATTAAATATAAACCACCTTGTGATGACAGGTCGGACAAGGAGTTTTCTAAGAAATAATAAAAAAGTATGTCACTTGTGCAACCTATATTTTTATTCAATAATTATAGAGCTCAAATTTATTAACATTATTCATCTCAAATTTATTAATTATAGTTTGAATTAAAAACATGGCACATGTGCAACCTGTATTTTTATTTAAAAATTATCTTTTGATCATGTTACCACACAATGTGCTATTAACTTGGGGCGCAACTAAGCTATAGCTATGCCCCCTAGGCTATATGGTTGTCATTGCCCAAAACCAAGTTGCCTTTATTCATTGTCATATCTTGTTAAGTAGAGAGATACAGACCTCTTCCTATGTTAAATTGCACTATTGGAAGCTAAGTTTATAGTACCAATATTGTAATTAATGGCCTTTTAATAAGACTTGAGAAATTTTAAAAATACAAAAAAAAAAAAAAAAAAATTGTTTTTTATCACGCGTCCCTCGTTCATTGTCATTTCTTGTTCAGTTGAGAGATATGGACCTCTCCAATATTGTAATTAATGAGCTTTTCATAAGACTTAAAAATGGTAGAAATACAAAAAAAAAAAAAAAAAAAAAAAAAAAAAGAACAAATTATGTTCTTTACAACGTTTCCCTTGTACCTCGTGCAAGTCCCCCAATTTATTTTAATCACATGAATCTTTTTAACGTGTGCAATATGTATGAAAACGTGTGATGTACCTTAGAACTCAAATTATGGATGAAACTTAAAGCACCGTATGATTACACGTCGAACAAGGAGTTTTAAAAAATAATAGGAAAGTATGTCACTTTTGCAACTTATACTTGTTTTTAATAATTTTAGAGCTCAAATTTAATAATTATAGTTTGAATTAAGAAGATGGCACAATTCCAACCTGTATTTTTATTTAATAGTTAACTTTTGATCATGCTACCACGCAATGTCCTATTAAATATGGGCAGAACTACTCTATAGCCAAGACCCTCAAGCTATAAGGTGGTCATTTCCTAAAACCAAAGTTGCCTTTATTCATTGTCATTTCTTGTAAGGTAGAGAGATATGGACCTCTTCCAATGTTAAATTGCACTATTGGGAGCTAAGTTTATAGGACAAATATTGTAATTAATGGCCTTTTAATAAGACTTGACAATGTTAGAAATACAATATATGTATATAAATCACCGTGTTAGAAATACCCTAAAACTCAAATTATGGATTAAATATAAACCACCGTGTGGTGACAGGTTGGACAAGGAGTTTTCTAACAAATAATAAAAAGTATGTCATTTGTGCAACCTGTATTTGTATTTAATAATTATATAGCTTAAATTTATTAACATTATTCATCTCAAATTTATTAATTACCGTTTGAATTAAAAACATGACACATGTGCAGCCTGTATTTTTAATTAATAATTATCTTTTGATCATGTTACCACACAATGTGCTATTAACTAGGGGCGGAACTAAGCTATAGCCACGCCCCCCAGGCTATAGGGTGGTCCTTGCCCAAACCCAAACTTGCCTTTATTCGTTGATATTTCTTGTTAAGTAGATTGAAAGATATGGATCTCTCCAATATTGTAATTAATGGTCTTTTAATAAGACTTGAGAAATTTTAAAAATACAAAAAAAAAAATATTTTGAATCTTTTTAACATTATTCATCTCAAATTTATTAATTATAGTTTGAATTAAAAACAAGGCACATGTGCAACCTGTATTTTTATTTAATAATTTTCTTTTGATCATGTTACCACACAATGTGCTATTAACTAGGGACGAAACTAAGCTATAGCCACGCCCCCCAGGCTATATGGTGGTCATTGCCAAAAACCAAAGTTGCCTTTATTCATTGTCATAACTTGTTAAGTAGAGAGATATGGTCATCTTCCTATGTTAAATTGCACTATTGGAAGCTAAGTTAATAGCACCAATATTGTAATTAACGGCCTTTTAAGAAGACTTGAGAAATTTTAAAAATACAACCAAAAAAAAAAAAAAAAATTATTTTGTTCTTTATAACGCGTCCCTCGTTCATTGCCATTTCTTATTAAGTAGAGAGATATGGACCTCTCCAATATTGTAATTAATGAGCTTTTAATAAGACTTAAAAATTTTAGAAACAGAAAAAAAAAAAAAAAAAAAAAAA
>NC_081543.1:28143277-28155369 GCF_901000735.1 Corylus avellana | reverse complement strand
CTCTTTCTCTCAAAACCGACTGCCCCTGCCACCACCATCCATCACCGCCGGCCACACCATCCACTAGCTACGAAGCGCCACCGAAAAATTCTTACCCATTGTAGAAATCAAACAAAAAAACCACGTTCGTAGATAAACAACACCGATCCGACAGCTAAACCATGAAATACAATAAAAAGATTGAGTTATGGGTAAGATTTACAGGCTGCCGGAGATAGACGACGTGGTGGCCGGCGGTTTTGGGGAGAGAGATAAACTAGGGTTGGGGGTTTTTTCGTGGGTCACCTGCGTGGGGTCTAGGGTTTTTTCTTTTAATTCCTAACACTTGCCAAAGTGGCGTCATTTTGGTAAGTGTAAGGAAACCCTAATTTCAAGCAAAACGGCGCCGTTTTGCTTGCTTGTTTTAATATGATTTTTTTTTTCAAAAAGGGCATTTTGGTAACTTACCATTGCCAAAACGACGTAGTTTTAAATTTCTCATCATATTTGATGGTAATGAATAACGGAGTGACCAAATTGCAATTGTTTGGTAGTTTGGGGGCTACTTTATCACTTTTTGAATATTATGGGGCTAAAATGAAAACGGTTAGTAGTTTGGGGGGCTTTTTTATATTTTTCCCAAAAGGGCATTGTAGTAACTTACTCGTAACAAACGACGTCGTTTTGCTGTTTCCATCCAAACTGACGGTTTTGACTAACGGAGTGGCCAAAATGCAATAGTTTGGTAGTTTAGGGGGCTACTTTATTACTTTTGGAACATTAGGGGGCTAAATCGAAAACGGCTGGTAGTTTGGGGGGCTTTTTTATATTTTTCCCTTTTATTTAATACTTAACTTTTGATCATGCTACCACGCAATGTCCTATTAAATATAGGCAGAACTACCCTATAGCCAAGACCCTCAAGCTATAAGGTGGTCATTTCCTAAAACCAAAGTTGCCTTTATTTATTGTCATTTCTTGTAAGGTAGAGAGATATGGACCTCTTCCAATGTTAAATTGCACTATTGGGAGCTAACTTTATAGCACAAATATTGTAATTAATGGCCTTTTAATAAGACTTGACAATGTTAGAAATACAATATATATATATAAACCACCGTCTTAGAAATACCCTAAAACTCAAATTATGGATTAAATATAAACCACCGTGTGGTGACAGGTCGGACAAGGAGTTTTCTAAGCAAAATAATAAAAAAGTATGTCACTTGTGCAACCAGTATTTGTATTTAATAATTATATAGCTTAAATTTATTAACATTATTCATCTCAAATTTATTAATTACCGTTTGAATTAAAAACATGACACATGTGCAACCTGTATTTTTAATTAATAATTATCTTTTGATCATGTTACCACACAATGTGCTATTAACTAGGGGCGAAACTAAGTTATAGCCACGACCCCCAGGCTATAGGGTGGTCCTTGCCCAAAACCAAACTTGCCTTTATTCGTTGATATTTCTTGTTAAGTAGATTGAGAGATATGGACCTCTCCAATATTGTAATTAGTGGCCTTTTAGTAAGACTTGAGAAATTTTAAAAGTACCCAAAAAAAAAAAAAAAAAAATTGAATCTTTTTAACATTATTCATCTCAAATTTATTAATTATAGTTTGAATTAAAAACATGGCACATGTGCAACCTGTATTTTTATTTAATAATTTTCTTTTGATCATGTTACCACACAATGTGCTATTAACTTGGGGCGGAACTAAGTTATAGCCACACCCCCCAGGCTATATGGTGGTAAATGCCCAAAACCAAAGTAGGCTTTATTCATTGTCATAACTTGTTAAGTAGAGAGATATGGTCATCTTCCTATGTTAAGTTGCACTATTGGAAGCTAAGTTAATAGCACCAATATTGTAATTAATGGCCTTTTAAGAAGACTTGAGAAATTTTAAAAATGACAAAAAAAAAAAAAAAAAAAATTATTTTGTTCTTTATAACGCGTCCCTCGTTTATTGTCATTTCTTATTAAGTAGAGAGATATGGACATCTCCACTATTGTAATTAATGAGTTTTTAATAAGACTTAAAAATTTTAGAAACACAAAAAAAAAAAAAAAAAAAAGAACTAATTATGTTCTTTACAACATTTCCCTTGTTCCTCGTGCAAGTCCCCCAATTTATTTTAATCACGTGAATCTTTTTAACGTATGCAATTTGTATGGAAAAATGTCATGTACCTAAAAACTCAAATTACGGATTAAACTTAAACCACCGTGTGATTAAACGTCGAACAAGGAATTTTAAGAAATAATAGGAAAGTAAGTCACTTTTGCAACCTGTACTTATTTTTAATAATTTTAGAGCTCAAATTTAATAATTATACTTTGAATTAAGAAGATGGCACAATTCCAACCTGTATTTTTATTTAATAGTTAACTTTTGATCATGCTACCACGCAATGTCCTATTAAATATGGGCAGAACTACCCTATAGCCAAGACCCTCAAGCTATAAGGTGGTCATTTCCTAAAACGAAAGTTGCCTTTATTCATTGTCATTTCTTGTAAGGTAGAGAGATATGGACCTCTTCCAATGTTCAATTGCAGTATTGGAAGCTAAGTTTATAGCACAAATATTATAATTAATGGCCTTTTAATAAGACTTGTCAATGTCAGAAAGACAATATATATATATATATATATATATATATATATATAAACCACCGTGTGATGACAGGTCGGAAAAGGAGTTTTCTAAGAAATAATAAAAAAGTATGTCACTTGTGCAACCTGTATTTGTATTTAATAATTATAGAGCTCAAATTTATTAACATTATTCATCTCAAATTTATTAATTATAATTTGAATTAAAAACATGGCACATGTGCAACTTGTATTTTTATTTAATAATTATCTTTTGATCATGTTACCACACAATGTGCTATTAACTTGGGGCGGAACTAAGTTATACCACGCCCCCCAGGCTATATGGTGGTCATTGCCCAAAATCAAAGTTGCCTTTTTTCATTGTCATATCTTGTTAAGTAGAGAGATATGGATCTCCTCCTATGTTAAATTGCACTATTGGAAGCTAAGTTTATAGCACCAATATTGTAATTAATGGTCTTTTAATAAGACTTGAGAACTTTTAAAAAAAAAAAAAAAAAAAAAAAAAAATTGTTCTTTATAATGCGTCCCTCGTTCATTGTCATTTCTTATTAAGTAGAGAGATATGGACCTCTCCAATATTGTAATTAATGAGCTTTTAAAAAGACTTAAAAATGTTACAAATAGGAAAAAAAAAAAAAAAAAAAACTAATTATGTTCTTTACAACATTTCCCTTGTTCCTCGTGCAAGTCCCCCAATTTATTTTAATCACATGAATCTTTTTAACCCCTCCAGAAGGCCCTACTCATCACCTTCCCAGAAGGACATAACCCCTCCAAGCTCACCCTATATAAACCTCTATCCATCTTCCTCACAAACCACAAGAGCTTACTCAATATCTCTCATTTCTCAAAATGAGTCTATGCAAGAACTTATTTATTTTCTTCTCCATTTTCATCGCTCTCTGCTTCGGTCTAGCCCATGCAGCTAGATTTGACATAATAAACAACTGTCCCTTCACAGTTTGGGCCGGGGCTGTGCCCGGTGGTGGCCGACGACTCGGCCGAGGTCAAACATAGAGCCTTAATGTTAATGCCGGCACCAAAGGGGCTCGCATTTGGCCTCGTACAGGGTGCAATTTTGATGCTTCCGGGCGTGGTAAATGCCAGACTGGTGACTGTGGCGGGCTTCTCCAATGCCAAGGCTATGGTGTACCCCTAAACACCCTTGCTGAATACGTACTAAACCAATTTAACAACTTGGACTTCTTCGATATCTCACTTGTTGATGGGTTTAACACTGGAATGGATTTTAGCCCCACATCCAATGGGTGCACCCGTGGTATAAGATGTACTGCTGATATCAACAGCCAATGTCCTAGCCAATTGAGGGCACCAGGAGGTTGTAACAACCCCTGTACCGTGTTCAAGACCGACCAATATTGTTGCAATTCTGGAAATTGTGGACCAACAAATTTCTCTAGATTTTTCAAGGATCGCTGCCGGGATGCTTATAGTTACCCTAAGGATGACCAAACAAGCACATTCACGTGTCCTGGTGGGACTAACTACAAGGTTGTCTTCTGCCCTTGAAGTAGTACTTCAAGAGGAAGGAAACTAGCTGGTGATATATAATAATATGTGATGCAATAAAAGCTTAAAGGCTTTGTGAGCACACTCTTACTCGTGTGCAAACGCCATAATATTACATATATAATAATATGTGATGCAATAAAATTAAGCTTATATGTCATGACCTCTCTATTTGCTTCGATTTTTATATATTTTTGATGAACCATGTTTGAAACTCTTTTTGTCAGTATTTCTTGTGGCTGGTGATGAAGATCAAGTATTTTCCAACTTTTATTACGAACATAAAAGTTAAACTATATATCCCAGTGTCGGTCACCTCAAAATATCAAAGTTTACCATATATTAGTACAAATTAATAAAATTTAACAATCATTGGAGTGTTTTTCTGGTCCAAGAATTTGTTATCAAGTGATTTTCTTGATGTCTAAATTAAACTATGAAGAAACTCTTGTACGGTAGTGAGATTCCTGCAAAACAAAAGTAAGGTCAGAGGGTCTTTTGTTGAAGCCGAAGACTCTCCGATGCTTAAGTTAGCATATTTGTTTGTAGATAAAAATATAATAAAAATTTTCCAATAATATTTATGAATCAATGTGTGTTGAGTGAGGTATGTAAGAAATGAGAAGAAGAGAGGGTCGTCAAAGTAAGAAATATACAAGAGAGAGAGAGAGAGAGAGAGAGAGAGAGATCTCGGGGTCTTTGGGGAAGGAGAAGAACCCCCTATCCTTCTCTCCTATCTCCTTTTATCCTCGAGATATGCTATAATCTAATAAAATCCCCACATTTTGCCCATCAAAATTCTAGGTGGCTAAGTGCCATTTGCCATCAACTTGGACCATGTGCCCTTTTACATCAACTTGGCAAATGCCTTTTTGCCACCTAAGATTTTGACTGGTAAAATGTGGAGGTTTTCTTTTTCTTTTTATCCTCAAGTGTGAAATTTGTGTGTAAATGTGCCGTCCAATGAGTGGTGAGAGTAATGTTATAAATAAGTGTAAAAAGAAGTGGAGCCCACTAGGAGATATTTCTCCCCAATAACAATTAAGATTTACTTTCTATACATTTAAAGCACATAATGTGTAGTCACATCATCCAAAGTGTTATGTTATTAAAACACATCATTTTAAACCTTCAAGTTATAAGGTTAAGCTATAGGTATGGTTCATATATATTAAAACTAACCCAAAAGGGGGGAAAAAAAAAACTTGAGCGTTCAGGGAAGAAACAGAAGTCTCAGGAGTTAGAGGATCCGCCTTTAAATATCACGAGGTAAGCAAATCGGACGGCTAGGATTAGAACACGTACCGAAGGAGATTAGGATTAGTGGGAAAATGTTTTCAAAAAATAAAAAATAATAACTAAATAAGAAAGAGAATAAATCTAAGAAAAAAAAAAAGTTGAATAATATTGCTTAATGTAAAGACTAGGGGTGGGCAGATTAACCGGTTACCGATTACCGGCCGTGTACCGGTTTCGACCGAACCGATATTAACCATAACCGATATATCGATATGCTTATCGGTTAAATTTTTTGTTCCGGTATGCTTATTGGTCCGGTTCGGTCAGGTTAGAAATTTCATATCGGTTAACCATTTAACCGATATAAACCGTTAAGTAGGGATGCCAAAACGACGTAGTTTTGGGATTATATATATATATACCTATGTAACCTTATCTTAGATCAAACCCTAAACCAAAAGAACCCATCTAATGTGCCGCTCCATGCCTGTCGCCCATCGCCATCGCCCATCTGCTATTCTGCTATTTGTTCTCGGCGATCTGCTCTATGTTCTCTACTATTTTGTTCTCTGTTCTCGAGTAACATTGCCCATCTGCTCTCTGTTCTTGCCTCTCGCATTTGCAGTCACAGTCTCGCCTCTCTCTCGCAGGTCAGTGTCACTCTCGGCTCTCTCCCCTCTCTCACTCTGGGCTTTCCTCTCTCCTCTTCTCAGTCTCTTAGTCTCTCACTCTCTCGCAACGCCATAGTTGTGGGTTGCCTTGAGGTTTGTGGTCGTCCGTTGCCTCCGTGAGACCCTGACGGCGTGACCTCGTCTTTGTGCTCAGAAATCGTCACCTCACTATGTTAGGTAATGTCTAGTATTTCCGATTTCAGGTAGTTTGATTTGTGGATTTGAATCTATCTAGTATTTGTGGATTTGATTTGTGTATTTCTGATTTGTGGATTGATTCTTGTCTAGTAGTTACGATTTGTGGATTGTTTCATGTCTAGTATTTACGATTTGTGAATTGATTCTTGTCTAGTATTTCCGATTTTGGTAGTTTGAATCTATGGATATTGATTTATAGGTTGATATTGCTGTATTTTTCATTTAAATGGTTTCATTTTCTGCATTAAAGTGTTTTTGATTGTTTTAAACTTTCTGATTGTTTTTGTTTCAAAATTATATATGAAGAGGCTCAATATATTTATGATGATAGTGCTCAATATGTTAGTTTTGTGAGACTCCCATTCAATATATTTATGATGAGTGCTCAATAGTGTTGTGTTTTGATATTATTTCGTTGTTGATTTGCTGGTGGTTGAGAATGATAAATCTTTTCGTGGCTTATTTTATGGTACCCACCAAATATTATAGGCTTATCTTATGGAAAAATGATGAAATTCGTTATAAAATCATAACACATTACACATGCATCTTGATTTGCACCATTAGGTGAAAAACTCAGTTTTATGAACACCATAAATCAGCAAATTAACAGTCTCATTAGCTAATTAAAATCATCCGTTAGTTTGAGTTTTAGTCATATCCCATAGGTCAGACATTGTCACATTAGCTAATTAAAATCAACCATTGCTTTTTTACTTCAGAAGTTCATATGGCTGCACCTCAACCTTCAACATTAGTTACTTCTTCTTGTCCCATAGACATAGATAATGAAGAAACCTTTGATGATATTGATGAATCTGTTGAGTTGGATACCCAAGGGATTAGATGTGCTAGTTCAAGGGGTTCTAAGGGGGCATCTCATGGTCGTACTCGTGGTCGACAACCCCCAATCCCTTGTAAAAAAAGATTAAGAACAAAAAGATCTTCAGTATGAGACCATTTTACTAAAGATATAAATAGTTCTGAAGATGCTCCTATTGCAAGTTGTAACTATTGTGGGGTTCAGTATAAATGTCATGGTACAAAAAATGGCACCTCTAGCATGTTGTACCATTTTAGAAAATGCCAAAAGTACAAAACCAAAAACAGATAGCTCTCAGTCTAAGTTCACTTTTATGGCCGAGCAGAGTCAGAGTGATGGTAGTATTGGTAATAACCTAATTGTTGGTAAGTATTCTGAAAAAGGGAGACACTTTGTGAAATGATCATTGTTACTGAATTTCCCTTTTCAATTGTGGAGAAGATGGGTGTTAAAAAAATGTTGAGGGTTCTTGAGCCTCGTTTTGAACTTCCTTCTCGCTATACAATGATGAAGGATTGTGTTAAGTTGTTTATGACCAAAAAAGAAATAATCAAAAAGAAGTTGTTGATGGCTGGTCAAAGGGTTTGTTTGACAACTGACACTTGGACTTCGATTCAAAATATGAATTACATGGTTGTAATGGGACATTTCATTGACTCTACATGGAAATATCACAAAAGAATATTGGCATTTCGCCAAGTGTTGGATCACAGGGCAATAACGATTACTAAGGAAATAGAGCAACGTTTGGTGGTATGGGGGATTACCCGTGTGTTGGCGATAACACTTGACAATGCAAGTGCTAATGATAAAGCAATTAGTGAGTTTGGTAAAAGAAATATGTCAAATAACGATGTTATTTGTCGCCATGAGTTTGTTCATGTAAGGTGTTGTGCGCATGTTCTAAATTTAATTGTGAAGGAGGGTATCAAGGATGAACATGATTCAATTGAAAGGGTCCTAAATATGGTGAAGTATGTGAAGGGATCCCCAAAGATTGGCCCTCTTTAAGTCTTGCGTAGAAAGGAGGAATCTTGGGTGTCGATCTTCCTTGACTCTTGATGTTTCCACTAGATGGAACTCTACTTATACCATGTTGGAGGCGGCACAAAAGTATGAAAGAACATTTAATCTTATGTTAGATGAAGATGCGAATTTTTTACATTATTTGAATAATGATAGTGGAGGGAGGGATGTGTTGGGGGCTCCAAATGAAGATGATTGGAATAAGGTTCGACACATTGTTAAATTCTTGCTTGTGTTTTATGACGAAACAATTCAGATGTCGGGTTCCTTGTACTCAACTTCAAACTTGTTTTTTGGTATTCTCCAAAATGTTTATCATTGTTTGAACAAGTATTGTGAAAGTGATGATTATTCATTGAGTAACATGGCAATGCAAATGAAAGTGAAATATGATAAGCGATAGGGAAATTTTTTGGCTATTACCCCTTGTTGTTTGTTGCTTCTGTGCTTGATCCATGTTACAAGATATCCGTATTGGAATTTTCGTTCCAGACGAATGTGAGTCTTGTAAAAGCAAAAGAAATTGTTGAGAAATTAAAGAGTGTCTTGGGCCGGTTATATGAACAATATGTTAAGAATGAAAGTGGGGCTAGGTTTGCAAATGAAGAGCGTAATTGCACAAGTTCCAAAGGTATGGGTGTGGGTACTAATAAGAAAGATGCTTTAGCTATTTACCATTCATTTCGGGCTTCCAAAAATATGATGATGTGTTAGATAAAGATAGAGCAATATTGTACGGAAGAGGTCGAAACACCAAGTGCCAACTTTGATATTTTAATGTGGTGAAGGGTAAATAAGGTAAAGTTTTCGGTTCTCGCCGAGATAGCACGGGATGTCCTGACAATTCCACTTACTTCTGTTGTTTCTGAGTCGGCGTTTAGCATCGGAGGTCGCATCATAGATCCTTTTCGAAGTTCTTTGGCTCCGAAAACAGTGGAAGCTCTTATTTGTTGTCAAAATTGGTTGAGATCTTCTCCAAATTTTCAGTATGGTGAGTCACTTTTGCCTGATATTGAAGATGAAGAAAGCTACAAGCTTGAGTCGGGTAATATTTGTTAATTTCAAATTTATTTATTGTTCTAATTATTTGATTAAATTATTTTTCCTAATCCTTTAAAAATTTCATTGTAGTAGAAATTCTGTCTAATTCCCTCACATTTGACGCGGATTAAGGCTTGATGGATGAACTTTGCAGGGTGATGTTTTGTTTAAAGTATTTGGTAAGTTTTTTGCATCTTATTTTTTTTCTTATTTGATATTTATTTCTTACTCTTTAATATTAATTACTAATAGCAATTCACTTTATTTATGTTTTGATTTGTTGGATTATTGAAGGAAGCAGATTTAAGGAATTGAAGATAATTCATGGAAATTATTGTGTAACCGTGTTGATGTTGATGTTTATCCATATTGATCACTGTCTTTATGTTTTCTCGCTTTTATATTTGTGTAATGGTGTTGCCCATGACTTATTTTCTTTTTACTAAGCGACTTTAACTAGTTAATACTTTGTTTATTATTCATTAATAAATTTTATTTTAATTTAGGTTCGGGTAGGTTTGATTTTTTTTTTTTAGTGATGGCATTGGATGGGATTTCTTTGCCTTTGGTGAAAGCATTTTTCATTAACTAGTTTTGTTAGTCTAATTAGCATTCATTATGTTAATTAGTCCATTTGCTTTGGAAAAATGTATTTTATAATATAAAAAAAAAAAAAAAGTTGTGGCGGATCAATATAAAAAGTTTTCAATTTTTAGTCCAAAAAACAAATATTTGGGTCTCAACAAAAAGTATTTGGGCCCAAAAATAACTCATTTTTAATAAGTTATTTTAGCCCAATAAAAAGTATTTGGGCTCTCAAAAGTCAAAAAAACTCATTTTTGGCCCAACAAAATAAATCAATATAAAGCCTACGGTTAAACCGGTTTAACCGAACCGTTTAACCGTGTACCGTTATAACCGATAATTTCGGTTAAAATTTTTATTGGTCCGGTATCGGTTAATAAACCGTTTAACCGAAAATTATCGGTTAATAACCAGTAAGAGCCAAAACTGAACCGTTTTGACCGTACCCAGGCCTATTAAAGACAGATAATTTAGCACGATGAAACTAGTTCGCGCTGCGAGTCTCCAATTAATTCCAAAGCCAATTCGACAAAGACATTTATCAAGTGATATTTTCAGGAAATGAGCTGCCTATCTTAACAACACAGGGTGGTGCATTAACGGACTTGTTGGCTTGTACTGCTCCTAGTCAGGCCACATGGTGGTGCATTAACCGACTTACTAATTTTTTTTGAAAAGTGAAAGAAAGTTGTTTTGTAATGTAAAAAAATGAAGTTAATTTTTTTAAAGAAAAAATGGAAGAATGTTTTGCCAAATGCTTTGGTAACTCCGCAATGACGCCCGTGGGTCTTTGCTTACCGACCCGGATCCTAATCTAGATTGCTTGGTAAAAGATGTATGCAGCCGGCCTAATTGGTAGGATGCTACTTATACTAAAATCAATGTGATAGATATGACCATATCATGTATTCATCAAATTCTCTTTTTAAAGGCGGATTTAGTTAATTAATGCAATCAGACAAAAATGCATTAAATTGACATACCAGCAGCCAAAATCTTTGAATGGATGAAAGGCTTCAATTAAAAAAATAAAAAACTATGAATATGGAGATAACAATATAATATTCAAGTATCGTTAGGATTCTCCACTCCTAGGGTAGCTTCATTATATGCAATCATAGCAGAAGATATGGAATTGTTTTTCTTAGTGAAGAACAGCTACTCAAGAGAATTAAGTGAGTGGTTAGGAAAAGAATCATGACCGGAAGGTTTATGTTATGCATTCACTTGTGAAATTTAAATTTGTGTTTTACATTGAAAAAAAAAAAGAAAAAAAAAAGAAGGTGGTTGATATATTTAAGTAGATCCAAACCCATTAGCTTAAGCCTTTGGGCTAAAAGTAGCATCCTAATACGTATATTAATTTATTCTTGTTTGACTCTTTTGGTGTTTCTCTCTCCCCTACAGTTTATGAGAAACAAGATTAACGAAAATTTATGTAGGAGTCGGGGCCTTCCGAATTGCGTGTTTGGTGATGGTTGAGATTGTTTGTTGGGGGATGAGTACTTTTGGCAATTGGCTAGAGGTATAGTGAGCTTGAATACTGGGATATTGATAGATAGAATGAAGTTACTTATCATCTTGGTATCTAATCGATGAATGCTACGGTTCTTCCTGGTCCTACATGAATTTTATTTTCTGTGTTTTTTTTTTTTTTTCTTCTCTTTTTCTGAGGGACTGGTAGGGTAATTTGTTTTTTTATAACACAATATCCACGTAGGACTAGAATAACGCTAAGAGAAGTACAGGGAGGAGGCCACTGTAGCATTTCTTGTATCTAACCCTAAAAAGCCCTTGTGATATTGATATAGATAAGGAGACACTATACTCACAAATTGATCATTGAGAATTATTGGGTCTTTAATTTGAATGCTTCCCAACTCCCAAATACTCACAAACTGATCATCGAGAATTATATATATATGGCCGCCCTGATACTGCATGTCTTTTACCTACAAATTAAGACATCTCTGATGATGCTAATTAGCAATCGTGTTTTATAGATCATCTGTATCTTCACAACATTTAAAAGAAGTATCTTCCTATGGCTGATGATGTAGATCAAGTATTTAAAAGAAGTATCTTCCATGTTTGAAACTTTCTATGACGGTATTTCCTGTGGCTGATGATGTAGATCAAGTATTTTCAAACTTTTAGTAGTCCAATCACTACAAAAAAAAAGGGGTTTTCTGACGTGTGCTACAGTGTAATTTTTTTGCCACCTCAGCAATTTTCTGTCGTGTTATATATAAAACGTCAGAAAAATTTTTCCTGACGTGTGAATAGTAACACGTCAGAAAATTGTGACGTTTTAAATGTTGGAGCGTCAGAAAAATATTACAAATTTGAAAAATTTAAAAA
>NC_081543.1:28141758-28143177 GCF_901000735.1 Corylus avellana | reverse complement strand
TTCTAAATTATTATTATTATTATTATTATTATTTTAACTTGGAATATGGGCATTTTGAAAAAAAAAAAAAAAAAGGTCAGAATAGTCGAATTGCAACAATTTGAAAGTTTGGAAATGTAAAGTGTCACTTTTTAAATATTGAGGTTAAAAATGCAAATGGGCAGATAGTTCAGTGGGGTAAAGTGTATTTTTTCCTAATTATATTTACATCTTTCTATTGTCTTAAATATTTACAATAAATTATGATTTAATATGGTGAAAGATAAGTTAAACATGGTTTTCGTTATTTATTTTCCACTTCATGTAGTTTACATGTTTTAATTGAACTTTGTTTCCATTATTTATTCTTTGTAAACAACACGTATTGTTTGTTCTATAGACTTTACCTTCTAGAATAAGCGATATTTTAACAAATCTAAGAACAACAACATTCCAAAGGACTGAACAAAACAGGCAATAAAATAGCCTACAAGCAGGCTACAAAAATACAACACAAAACCAACACAATAAAGATGATGATAAAGGCCATGGAGCTAGCTAGCCTTCTATTGGCCCAAGAAGTCAAACAAGAAAGAAAGTTGTCCTAGGGCATGAAGGTGTCCATGCAAACACAACATCGTAATTTTGGTTTAAATTCGCACTTTTTTAAAATAAGTACTCTTTAGACTGCTTATAAAAATCTTTTTTTTTTTTTTTCCTATTTAGATTAAGTGATTTTTAAATTGTAAAACCAAACGCCTTACATTTTGTGATATATTTTAAAAACGTAAATTATTCTTACAAAATCACAATCTTAAACACGCTCTAAATCGAGAAAATATTGCACTTAATTACAAAAGTGAAGGAGCACGAGAAGAAAAAGTGAGCCACACTCTCAATAGCTACTATTACAAAAGGGACAATTCATGAACATGAAAGTCATTGGGCCTTATCAAATTTCAAGCACTCTACGAACAATGGTCCCTTTCTAGATTACTTTTGCCGGTCTGAAGAAAGCAATCCACAGAATTGAATAATGGGCCTTAACTTCAAAACCTGTGCTTTCTTCTTCAAATGGTTAGTAATTTAAACAGTAATTATAAAAGAGCTCATGTGAAATTTATTTGTCTAAATAAACTTTGGGTTGTCTAATTACTTATTTAGACAAATGGGTTTCATATAAGCTCTTTTAAAATTGTTGTCCAAATTGGTAGCAATAGAAATAACAAATTGCATGCTGAGATCTCAATCCCTCAACAAGGGGAAGTAAAGATAAAAAAAAAAAAAAAATTCATAATCTAGCTAGACCAAAGGGATTGGTTGTTTTCCGTACGTACATGCTAAAGAGTAATGCAACATACTACATAAAAATTTCACAAATATCATACAAAATTGACATGACAAGGTTTAGTAGCCATTCACTACAAAAAAACCATTTTT
>NC_081543.1:28131530-28141658 GCF_901000735.1 Corylus avellana | reverse complement strand
GAAAATTTATTTTTTACATTAGGCTGTTTGGAGCATGACTTGGCGTTCCGTGTGGACGAACCACCCGCCCTCACGGAGAAAAGTACGCCACAAGAGATTGCTAAACATGAACGGTGGGAGCGATCAAATGGCTTAAGTCTAATGTTCATGAAATCTCATGTCTCTAAGGGCATTAGGGGTTCCATCTCTGAATGCACTAAGGCTAAGGCATTCATTAAGGCAGTTGAGGAACAATTTGTGAGTTCTAACAAGGCCTTAGCGAGCACCCTAATGAAGAAGTTATCAAGCAAGTCCTTTGATAATTCCAGAAGTGTGCGTGAGCACATTATGTAAATGAGGGACATGGCAGCTCAACTCAAGTCCCTAGAGATTGATATATCTGAATCATTCTTTGCTCATTTCATATTGAACTCTCTCCCCTCTGAGTATGTTCCTTTTAAAATATCCTATAACACACATAAGGATAAATGGTCAATAAATGAACTTCTGATCGTGTGTGTTCAAGAGGAGAGGTTAAAACATGAGAAGCCATAAGGTGTTCACATGGCTATTCATGCTAAGGAAAAGACCAAGAGAGGCAAGCATGCCCAAAAATTCAAGAAGGAGAACAAGGTGCCAATCAAGAAAATTGGCAAGAAGGATACTTGTTTCTTTTGCAAGAAAGAATGGCATATGAAGAAAGATTGCCAAAAGTATATAAAGTGGCTCGAAATAAAAGGTAATCTTATATCTCTAGTATGTCAAGAATCTTTTTTTGTTGAGGCTCCTAATAATACATGGTGGATTGATTCGGGTTCTACAATCCATATTGTCAACTCAATCCAGGGTTTTCTCACAACAAGGAAGCCAGGAAGCAATGAACAACGTGTCTATTCAGGAAATAAACTATTTTCACAAGTAGAAGCTGTTGGGACCTTTAGAATAATTTTGAAATCTGAATATGTTTTAGATCTTGAAAATGTATTTTTTATTCCAGAATTTTCTAGAAATTTAATTTATGTTTCCATATTGGATGTTGTTGGTTTTGGATTTTGGTTTATCAATTCAACTTTCAGTATTTTTAAAGGTGAATAATTGATTGGTGGTGGAATAAAAATTGATGGTTTATTCAAAATTGATCTAGATCCCAATTTTGAAAACAATTATTTATCATTGCATACTGATATTGGCATAAGGAGGAGTCTAATGGATCAAAACTCCACTTTGTTATGGCACAGGACATTAGGACATATCTCCATAGAGAGAATCAAAAGGTTAGTGAATGATGGAGTTTTAAAAACTCTTGACTTTACAAACCTTGGTACTTGTGTGGATTGCATAAAGGGAAAGCAAACCAACAAGACCACTAAAGGTGCCAAAAGGAGTTTCGAGATTCTTGAGATTATACACACTGATATCTGTGGACCTTTTCCTAATCCCTGTCTAAATGGTCAAAGATATTTTATATCTTTCATTAATGACCATACAAGGTTTATATATCTCTATCTTCTAAATGAAAAGGCTGAAGCATTAAATGCTTTCCAGACCTATAAGGTAGAAGTAGAGAAACAAAAAGAAAAGAAAATCAAGATCGTAAGATCTGATAAAGGCGGAGAGTACTATGGTAGGTACATAGAAAAAGACAAATGATAGGTCCATTTGCGAAATTCCTTGAAGAGGAAGGTATTGTGGCTCAATACACGATGCCTAGCACACCACAACAAAATGGTGTAGCGGAAAGAAGGAATTGCACACTTATGGACATGGTTAGGAGCATGCTTAGTAATTATGATCTCCCTTTATTTTTATGGAGTGAAGCCTTAAAAACTGCTGTGTATGTTTTAAACAGGGTTCCATCCAAGGTTGTCCCCAAGACACCTTTTGAATTATGGAATGGGTGGAAACCAAGTTTAAATCATTTACACATATGAGGTTGTCCTGCTGAAGTGAGGATTTACAATCCAAATCTGAAGAAATTAGACCCAAGGACAACCAGTAAATTTTTTATGGGCTATGCAGTTAACTCCAAGGGATTTAGTTTTTACTGTCCTTCGCATAGTCCTAGAATTGTTGACTCTATAAATGCAAAATTTATAGAGGATACTGAACCTTGTGGAAGTGCTCATCCTCAAATGGTTGAATTAGAGGAAGCACGAGAGTTGACTGAAACTCCTTGACATGAAGGACGTTTGATTGTGCTTAGGGGAAATCAAAATGATTGCCTTGAACCATAATCAATTTCAGAGCAGCCAACTCCTGAGGAACAGGTTCTGAATGAGCCTACTCAACCTCCTCCAAATGCGGAGGAAGTAGGATTAAGAAGATCCTCTAGAATAAGTATACCAGCAATTCTTAGTGATTATGTTGTATACCTCCAATAGTCTGATTTTGACATTGGGCCTAAAGATGATCCAAAGTCGTTTTCACAAGCCATGAGTGGAGATAACTCCACATTTTGGTTCAATGCCATAAAGGAAGAGATGGAATCTATGGCTAAAAATCAAGTTTGGGATCTCGTTGACTTACCAAAAGGAGCTGTAGCCGTAGGCTGCAAATGGGTTTACAAAACCAAAACAGATGCTTCTGGTAATGTTGAACGATATAAAGCTAGACTTGTGACCAAGAGTTTTACTCAGAAGGAAGGCATTGATTATCATGAAACCTTCTCTTCAGTATCAAAGAAGGATTCATTTAGGATAATCATAGCATTAGTAGCTCATTTTGATCTAGAGTTACATAAAATGGATATGAAAACAGCCTCTCTAAATGGGGATCTTGAAGAAGAGGTATATATGAAACAACGTGAAGGATTTGATGATAACAGTCAGAAGGCTTGCAAATTAAGGAAATCTATTTATGGGCTAAAATAAGCCTCCCGTCAATGGTATATCAAATTTCACAAAGTTATTACCTCATATGGTTTTGTTGAGAACTTTGTTGATCAATGCATATACCTTAAGGACAGTGGAAGTAAAGTTATTTTCTTAGTTCTATATGTAGATGACATTTTGCTTGCATGTAATGATTTAGGTTTGTTACAAGAAACCAAATAGTTCCTCTCTCAAAACTTTGAAATAAAAGATTTGGGTGAAGCCTCCTATGTCATTGGCATAGAGATTCACAGAGACAGAAATCAAAGAATATTAAAATTGTCTCAGAAGGCTTACATTGAAAAGGTTTTAGAGAGATTCATACTGAAAAACTGTTCAACTTCTGTAGCACCTATCATTAAAGGGGATAAATTCAATAAAAATCAGTGTCCCCAGAATGCATTGGAACAAAAGCAAATGAAAAGTATCTCATATGCATCTATAGTTGGCAGCCTATTATATGCACAAGTTTGTACTAGACCTGACATTGCAATGGCAGTTGGAATGCTGGGTCGATATCAAAGCAACCCAGGATTGGAACATCGGAAAGCTGCAAAGAAAGTCATGCGGTATTTGCAAGGAACCAAGGACTATAGTCTGACATACAGACACACTGACCATTTGGAGGTGGTTGGATATTCATATTCAAACTTTGTTGGATGTGTAGATAGCAGGAAGTCTACTTCAGGATATATCTTTCTTCTTGCTGGAGGGGCTATATCTTGGAGAAGCAGCAAGCAGACTATAGTTGCTACATCTACAATGGAGGCAGAATTTATTGCATGCTATGAAGCCATAACACAAACATTATGGTTGAGAAGTTTTGTTGGTGGTCTCAAGGTGGTCAATTCTATAACGAGACCAATTAAGATCTTCTGCGATAACCGTGCTGCTATTTTCTTCTCTAAGAATAATAAAAGTGGAAGTAGAAGTAAGCATATCGACATCAAGTCCCTTCGTGTGAGAGAGAACATCAAAATGAATGAAGTATTCATTAAGCATATCAGTACTGAACTAATGATTGCGGATCCTATGACTAAAGGTTTATCGGTAAAATAGTTTAAAAGTCATGTGGAGCATATGGGGCTCATTGATTCATTTTGTACTATGTTCTTTCTAATCAGTCTATAGACATCATGTTATTTTAATAAAATTTTGTGCACATTTATTACCATATCCATAGGGATAAAAATTAAGTTTGGACCCGAATGATTTATAGGAAGTTCATTCATAAAGTACATTATCAATAAAGTACTCATTTAGGGAGGTATTGCACATTGTGATATATGGAAGGGACGGCTTATCATATAAAAGCTTTACCGCCATGATTCATGTGTAGTATTCCTTGAGTGAGTATGAGGATTCCATGAATGGTTGGAATAAATAAAGTAATGGCCATATCATAGAACCGAACACCATAAGAAATTTATGTGTCATAAGGCCCAAGTGGGAGAATGTAAGAAATTTCATTTAAGGTATGTCCCTTATGTCATATATATTATTATGATTATAAAATATATACAATCACGGTGCTCAGTAATTTATTCCAATTAAAGCTTATTATGTGAAATCAAATATTCTAAATTAAATTGTTGATTTAATTCTTGTGAAAACAAATATTTGAATTCATTACTGATTTTATTTTGTGGAATCAATTAGCTGTATTGATTATTTATTTGATTTTTATTCCTTAAAGAGAGGAATAATTAAGGTAACAGCTCTAATTGAGGGTCTCTGACCTACCTTTAAATAAGGCCTGTGTATTCCATCTAGGGGTGGGCAGATTAACCGATTACTGATTACCGACTTTAACCGAATCGATATTAACCGTAACCGATAGTTATCGGTCGGTAATCGGTTAAAAATTTTATACCGATAAGCTTATCGGTCGGTTAAAATTTTTTTATCGGTTAACCGATATGACCGATAAGTTATTCTAATTTTTAATTTTTTAAAATTTTATATTTATTATTAAAAGTTAAAACCAAAATGACATCGAATTTCCTTCCAATGAAGAATTTCAATTTTGCCATTTTGAATCAGATAAAGCTTGATTTTTTGGTTGACATATTTTGTTCATTGGAACGAAATGGGCTTCCAGAAGCTAGAACAGTAGAACCGATTTTGCATTTTTGCTCATGGAGCAATCTCAGATGATGCTCCCAGTAAGAGAAAGAGTTTATTATATTAATATAAACTAAAAAAAAAAAAAAAAAAACCTAATAAAAAGCCCACAAAACTCAATCTAGCAATTCTCAAATTAATTTTTGGCCCAATTAGCAATCAGTAAAAAAGCCCAATAAAAAGCCCACAAAAGCCCAAATCGGTTTAACCGACCGATTAACCGACCGGTTAACCGATTACCAATTTTACCGATAATTTTCGGTTAAGACTTCTTATCGGTCGGTAATCGGTTAAGATTTGGTTAATCGATAGCTTATCGGTTAACCGACCGATAAGTCCATTAACCGGTCTTAACCGACCGATACCCAGCCCTAATTCCATCAATTGACACTCACTTGTAACTATAGGTCAGAAGAACTTCTCAATAATTTGTAGTTTTCTAGTTTGGTTGTTGTGTAGTTGTTCTTCAACTTGCTTGAGCAAAGCAAATGTTGGAGGTACATATATATTAAATTATTTCCGCTGCTAGTTTTATTGTTAATTAGCATTTAATCTATATAGAAGTTTTACATTTCCATCATGTCTTTTGCCCTTGAAGTAGTACTTCAAGCGGAAGAAAACTAGCTGGTGATATATAATATTATGTGATGCAATAAAAGCTTAGAGGCTTTGTGAGCACACTTACTCGTGCGCAGATGCTATAATATTACATATATTATGTGATGCAATAAAACTAAGCGTATATGTTATGACCTCTCTATTTGCTTCGATTTTTATATATTTTTGGTGAACCATGTATGAAACTTTCTACGTCGGTATTTCCTGTGGCTGATGATGTAGATCAAGTATTTTTCAACTTTTATTAGTCCTTGTTTCTTTTCTTTTTCTTTTTTTTTTTTAATTTTTTTTTAAAGGAATCCAATGGCTACTAAACCTTGTCATGTCAATTTTGTACGATATTTGTGAAATTTTTATGTAGTATGTAGCATTAGTCTTTAGCATTTATGTACGGAAAACAACCAATCCCTTTGGTCTAGCTAGATTATGAATTTTTTCTGATCTTTACTTCCCCTTGTTGAGGAATTGAGATCTCAGCAATTTGTTACTTACATTGCTAACAATTTGGACAACAATTTTAAAAGAGCTTATATGAAACCCATTTGTCCAAATAAGTAATTTGACAACCTAAAATTTATTTAGACAAATAAATTTCACATGAGCTCTTTCATAATTACTATTTAAATTACCAGCCATTTGAAGAAGAAAGCACAAGTTTTGAAGTTAAGGCCCATTATTCAATTCAGTGGATTACTTTCTTCAGACCGGCAAGAGTTATCTAGAAAGGGACCATTGTTCGTAGAGTGCTTGGATTTGATAAGGCCCAATGACTCTCATGTTCATGAATTGTCCCTTTTGTAATTGTAGCTATTGAGAGTGTAGCTCACTTTTTCTTCTCGGGCTCCATCACTTTTGTAATTAAGTGCAACATTTTCTTGATTTAGAGTGCGTTTAAGATTGTGATTTCGCAAGAATAATTTACGTGTTTAAAACATATCACAAAATGTAAGGCGTTTGGTATTACGATTTAAAAATCACTTAATCTAAATAAGAAAAAAAAAAAAATTGAGATTTCTATAAGTAGTTAGAGAATGCTTATTTTAAAAAGTGCGAATTTAAACCAAAATTACGATGTTGTGTTTGCATGGACACCTTCATGCCCCAAGACAACTTTCTTTCTTCTTTGACTACTCGGGCCAATAGAAGGCTAGCTAGCTCCATGGCCTTTATGTGTTGGTTTTGTGTTGTATTTTTGTAGCCTGCTTGTAGGCTATTTTATTGCCTGTTTTGTTCAGTCCTTTGGAATGTTGTTGTTCTTAGATTTGTTAAAATATCGCTTATTCTAGAAGGTAAAGTCTATAGAACAAACCATACGTGTTGTTTACAAAGAATAAATAATGGAAACAAAGTTCAATTAAAACATGTAAACTACATGAAGTGGAAAATAAATAACGAAAACCATGTTTAACTTATCTTTCACCATATTAAATCATAATTTATTGTAAATATTTAAGACAATAGAAAGATGTAAATATAATTAGGAAAAAATACACTTTACCCCACTGAACTATCTGCCCATTTGCATTTTTAACCTCAATATTTAAAAAGTGACACTTTACATTTCCAAACTTTCAAATTGTTGCAATTCGACTATTCTGACCTTTTTTTTTTTTTTTTTCAAAATGCCCATATTCCAAGTTAAAATAATAATAATAATAATAATAATAATTTAGAATTAAGGGGTTTCCAGTTTGGGGTGGCTCCAGGCCCAATTGGGGTGGCCGGCCACCCCTTAATTTTTAAACCTTAATTTGTGGGTTTTTTTTTTTTCACATCAATTAAATCTGTTACATAAATATTAGCAAGTTTACATTAATTTGTGGTTTTC
Organism: Corylus avellana; assembly: GCF_901000735.1. NCBI lineage: Eukaryota > Viridiplantae > Streptophyta > Magnoliopsida > Fagales > Betulaceae > Corylus > Corylus avellana. The sequence goes on along the minus strand of NC_081543.1, from coordinate 28,134,239 downwards.
TTTTTCTTTTTTCTTTTTTTTTTTACAATTTTGTTATTTAATTCGTATGGTAACTTACAAATATTTGTCTATATACATAAGAGTGCTTTGCAACATTTGAACAAATATGTGTAGAATTAAAGACTACTTGATCTATGATATAATTAATAAGACCCCTAGAGTTTAGAGTGTATATGGCCGAGTCTTAGTGGGTATTTTCTCTTATTATTAGAAATGATCATCACTAAGTATCCGATCAATCTTTCCGTAGGAATAAGTACATTTTACCTCCTAAATTTTAGGGCAATTTTCAATTCGACCTCCAATATTTTAATTTTTGCAATGCACTCCCAAACTTGCAATTTTTTTCTTCTTCAATTTGACTAATGTTATCTCAAAAATCCCATATTGCCCATAATTTTTTTTAAAAAAAAATTTATAAAAAAGGTGGTCGTAACTACTCCTTTGGCCATCAGGCCATTTTTGTACCCCAAAATTTTATTTTTTATTTTTTTTATAAAAAAATAACAAAAAAAAAAAAATTAAGGGCAATATGGGAATTTTGGGATAACATTGGTCAAATTGAAAACAAAATTGCAAGTTTAGTACATTGCAAAAATTGAAACATTAGAGATCGAATTGAAAATCGCCCCAAACTTTGAGGGGGTAAAGTGTAATTTTCCTATATAATTATTTAATTAGTTTTCTTAAAAAAAAATGCTAAGCGTATGCATGATTTCATGCATGCTAGTGTTGATTTAGATTAAGGGGTTGATTGGGAGTGAGTTTGAGTGGCTTAAATGCGTTTAATACTCAAACAGTCTGTTTGGGGAAAAAAAATTCTTGTTTGGGAAAAAAAAAAATTTAAAAGTGGTTTTAAGGGTCCTAAAAACTCAAAAATGGTCAAAATGCACTTTTAACAAATGTTTCATTTCAAAAAATCTTTTTTAACTTTAAAACTTTATTTCTCAAAGCTCCATGATCTTGACTAGTGTCTTCAAGTCAAGCCAAACGATGTCGTCATCTCTCAATAATTTCCATATAAAAACGTCACGTATACAAATACACCCTATTGACTACGTCATGTACGTAGACCATCCCGTAGCCATGCATCTTCATCTCCATATAGACTTGGCCTGATTTTTCCATCATGTCTCCACGTCTTTTTCTTTTTGGAACAATGAACTACATTAAACAACGGAAGAAGAATATATATATATACATTCAAGGCAGAGAAAATCCGGTAATAGAACAAAAAAAAGTGTAATTTTCCATTACTAGCTTATACGCTGCCGCTATATTGCCTCCATATGGACTTTTTCCACCGCCATATCTGAAAATGTACCCTAAAATGTGGTGGATATAATTTGTAACAGCAGGTCAGACGAAATTTTACAGACCATATCTATTTATTAATGAGATTTATATATCTATTTATTATATTCATATTACACCGGCTAACATTGCATGATTTAAGTTACTTTCTTATGTTAATTACTTAAAAAAATATTACTCAATTTAAAATGAAAACTACCAGAAAAATGTTAAGATTGTCAAGACATATATTCATTAAAAAGAAAGAGAGAAATAATAACAATAATAATAATAGACAAATAATTTAAATGTGATGTGGAAGTTTGGCTTCGTCCAATATTGAGTGGCTCTCCGCCTTAGCTTACTTGGTAGCAAGACTCAACATGCATGTTCACATGTACTGCTCCAAGTTAGGCCGACATGCATCATCTTTCCGAATTCCAATTTTCCACCCAAATAGTAACTCTACAACGATGCCAGCTGCAGCTGTGGGCCGGGTCTCTGCTCACCAACCCGGATCCTAAATTCCTATACATTTTTCTTATGCGCAAAATCATATACGTACCCAAAATTTCACTGTCACATTAAAGACTCAGAAATATTCATCTTATATATGCAACTTCAATAAAATAAATAAATAAATAAATTTGTAACTACTGCAATATAAGCCTTTTAATTTCATCAAGTCACAACTTAAGTTCATTGTTCAGAAAAAATAAATAAATATTACAACTAAGGATAAGAACGATGAGACGTCGTACGTCCTTTGCTTTGTTTTTCCTCATTAATTTGTTGACTTGTCTTCAAGTCTAGCCAAAAATACAACATATGGTGTGTCAAATTTTCCAAAAAAATTAAAGCCTGACTAGCCAATAAAATTTCCATATAGGACACAATGCATGTAAGACCTACTCATCACCTTCCCAGAAGGCCATAAGCCCTCCAAGCTCACCCTATATAAACCTCCATCCATCTTCCACAGAAACCACAAGAGCTAACTCAATATTTCTCACTTCTCAAAATGAGTCTATGCAAGAACTTACCCATTTTCTTCTCCATTTTCATCACTCTCTGCTTTGGTCTAGCCCATGCAGTTAGATTTGACATAACAAACAATTGCCCCTTCACAGTTTGGGCTGGGGCTGTGCCCGGCGGTGGCCAACGGCTCGACCGAGGTCAAACATAGAGCCTTAATGTTAATGCCGGCAGTGGCGGAGAGAAGCAGGGGCGACCTGGGGGTGGTCGCCCCTGGTAAAAAAAAATTTTTTTTCTTTTTTTTTTAAAAATATTTTTTTGGCTGAATTGTTAACTGCCCCAGGTAACAAAATTTTGTTTTTTAAAAAATAAAAAATAAAAAAGTAAAAAACTCCTCCAGCTGTTTCGGTTTCACATAAAAAAAAAAAAAAAAAAAAAAAA
>NC_081543.1:28088217-28131430 GCF_901000735.1 Corylus avellana | reverse complement strand
AATCCAAAATTTATTTAAACAAATAAATTTCACAGGAACTCTTTCATAATTACTGTTTAAATTACTAGCCATTTGAAGAAGAAGGCGCAAGTTTTGAAGTTAAGGCCCATTATTCAATTTTTGGATTACTTTCTTCCGGCCGGCAAGAGTTATCTAGAAAGGGACCATTGTTTGTAGAGTGCTTGGGATTTGACAAGGCCCAATGACTTTCATGTTCATGAATTGTCCCTTTTGTAATAGTAGCTATTGAGAGTGTGGCTCACTTTTTCTTCTCGTGCTCCTTCACTTTTGTAATTAAGTGCAACATTTTCTCGATTTAGAGTGTGTTTAAGATTGGGATTTTGTAAGAATAATTTAGGTTTTTAAGATATATCACAAAATGTAAGACGTTTGGTATTACGATTTAAAAATCACTTAATCTAAATAGGAAATTTTTTTTTTTGAGATTTCTATAAATAGTCTAGAGAGTACTTATTTTAAAAAGTGCGAATCTAAACTAAAATTACGATGTTGTGTTTGCATGGACACCTTCATGCTCCAGGACAACTTTCCAGCTAGCTCCATGGCCTTTATAATGGTCTTTATTGTGTTGGTTTTGTGTTGTATTTTTGTAGCCTGCTTGTAGGCTGTTTAATTGCCTGTTTTGTTCAGTCCTTCTAGAATGTTGTTGTGCTTAGATTTGTTAAACTATCACTTATTCTAGAAGGTAAAGTCTATAGAACAAACAATACGCGCGTGTTGCTTGTAAAGAGTAAATAATGGAAACAAAGTTCAATTAAAACATGTAAACTACATGAAGTGGAAATAAATAACGAAAACCATGTTTACTTATCTTTCACCATATTAAATCATAATTTATTGTAAATATTTAAGACAATAGAAAGATGTAAATATAATTATTTAATTAGTTTTCTAAAAAAAAAAAAATGCTAAGCATGTGCATGATTTCATGCATTCTATTGTTGACTTAGATTAGGGGACTGATTGAGAGTGCGTTTGAGTAGCTTACATGCGTTTAGTATTCAAACAGTTCGTTTGGGGAAAAAATTACTTGTTTGGTAAAAAAATTAAAAGTGGTTTTAAGTGTCCTAAAAACTCAAAAATAGTCAAAACGCACTTTTGATAAAAGTTTTATTTCAAAAAGTCTTTTTGAATTTTAAAACTTTATTTCTCAAACGCAATCTCAAATATGTCCTAGGTGAAATAGGTTGCTTGCAAGACATGCAGCTCCATGATCATGACTAGTCTCTTCAAGTGATCAAGGCAAACGATGTCGTCATCTCTCAATAATTTCCATATAAAAAAGTCACGTATACAAATACACCGTACTGACTACGTCATGTACGTAGACCATCCCGTAGCCATCTTCATCTCCATATAGACTTGGCCTGATTTTTCCATCATCTCCATACATAAGGCAGAAAAAAATCCGGTAATAGAACAAAAAAAGGTGTAATTTTTCATGACTAGTTTATACGCTGCCGCTATATTGGCTCCATATGGACTTTTTCCACCGACCATATCTGAAAATGTACCCTAAAATGTGGTGGATATAACTTGTAAAAGCAGGTCTGATGAAATTTTACAGACCATACATATGTATTAATGAGATTTAATACATATACCATACAAGTTAGAGTAACTTGGATAATGACAAAAAAAAAAAAATCGAATTAATTAAATAAATTATAAGAACTAATATCCGAGAATTTGTTAAAAGAAAATTCAAAGTAGTAGTTAAAATACTTGAACTAAAGCCTCCCCATGTTTCTGAAATAGAAAGTCATGGGTATTAAGTTAGAAATTTTCAAACTAAGTTTGACCTTTAGAAACTAATCAGCTTCAGTTATGGTAAACAAATTACAGAAATTAAGCAGATAATTTTATTTTACAAAAAACAGTAGCAGTAACTTTTAGAGCTTATTGTGGGGTTAGTTAATCCTATGTGTGAGCTGGATCCACTCTTTCAGGAGTGACCCACCTATAAATAAAATAATCAAAGAACACAGAAAATAATTAGTAAAAAAAATAATCATAACCCAAAAAACAGAGAGATCGAGCTTGAATTGAAGCAGAGCCCAGGTCTTCAGCTTCAGTAATCACTCAGAAAATATAGTTATAGAAACTCGAATTCTTTTTCTCTTTCCTTTAGATTCTTGCATAACTCAATTGGGTTCATTAGATTTCGAACTGGGTATCAAGCTTTTGATGCCGAGTTCAAGTATGTGATTCAGTTTCTCTAGAAAGAATCTCTCTCTGTTTTTGTGTTCTGGGATTTGTGATTTTGTTTCTGTTTGGTTTCTAAAGTCCACATGCATGTTGACTTGTACTGCTCCAAGTCAGGCCGACATGCATCATCTTTCCAAATTCCAATTTTCCACCCATATAGTAACTCCACAACGACGCCAGCTGCATGACTTGGAGTAGTACAAGTCCACATGCACGTCGACTTGCACTGCTCCAAGTCAGGCCGACATGCATCATCTTTCCAAATTCCAATTTTCCACCCAAATAGTAACTCCACAACGACGCCAGCTGCATGACTTGGAGCAGTACAAGTCCACATGCATGTTGACTTGTACTGCTCCAAGTCGGGCCGAAATGCATCATCTTTCCAAATTCCAATTTTCCACCCAAACAGTAACTCCACAACGACGCCAGCTGCCGTTGTGGGCCGGGTCTCTGCTCACCAACCCGGATCCTAAATTCCTAATCTTGTTATATACATTTCATCTAACTATATTTAATTCAATAATAATATGGATGACAAATATACAGATAAGAGGGAGCTTTCAAACCGAGAGAAAGCTCTTAAGAAACCTATACATTTTTCTTATGCGCAAAATCATATACGTTTCTAAAATCATTACTTTTTAAAATTGCATAGACGTTTAGTAAAACATGTTAATAAGTATTATTTTTTATTTTTTTATTTTTTTATCAATTGAATGTTTGGATAACATTAGTATATAATTGCAATTTCATGACTAAATAGGTAAATATTGCGCCAAATATTGTTTTAAGCGAAATGGTGATTCTGGTTTAAATTCGTATTTTTTCAAATAAGCACCCATAGTCAGCTTATAGAAATAGCGAATTTTTTCACGATTTTAAAATTTGCGTTTTTAAAATCGCAATTCCAACAACTTTAAAATTGCGATTTAGTTTAAAAACACAAATTATTTTAAAAAAAATGCACTCCCAAACAAATCTTAAAATTGTCAAGACATATATTCATTAAAAAAAAAAGAGAGAAATAATAATAATAATAATAGACAAATAATTTAAATGTGATGTGGAAGTTTGGCTTCGTCCACTATTGACACTACAAGAATTTAGGTCTTTAGGGGCGACTCTAAGTCGACCCTAAAAGTCCTAAAGTGGACGCTGTTGCCAACAGCGTCGACTTTTGGACCCTAAAAGTGTCGACGCTAATAGTCCGACCCTAATGCTCATACGTGTGATCATCAGCGTCCACTTCAAGTCGACCCTAATGATAACTTTTAGCGTCCACTTTATCGACCCTAAAAGTCACATTTTTTGACCCTAAAAGTGATGTAAAAGAAAGTCATAGTCGACGCTAATGGTTAACCATTAGCGTCGACTTAAAGTGGACGCTAATAGTTAACCATTAGCGTCCACAAAGTGGACCCTAATGGTCCTAAAAAAAATTTTAAAAAAAATTAACTATCAGCGTCCAAATAAAAGTGGACGCTGATTAGTTAACCATTAGCGTCCACAAAGTGGACCCTAATGGTCCTAAAAAAATAAAAATAAAAAATTATCTATCAGCGTCGGCTTAGGGTCGACCCTATTGATAACTTTTAGCGTCCACTTTATGGACCCTAAAAGTCACAATTTTTTGACCCTAAAGGTGATGTAAACGGAACCCATAGTCGACGCTAATGGTTAACCATTAGCGTCGACTTAAAGTGGACGCTAATAGTTAACCATTAGCGTCCACAAAGTGGACCCTAATTGTCCTAAAAAAATTTTAAAAAAAAATAATCTGCGATCGATCGCACAATGTGTACGATCGATCGCAGTACCAGAAGGTGTTCGAGATTTTGCGATCGATCGCACAATCGTGTGCGATCGATCGCAGTACCAGAAGGTGTTTGTGATGTTGCGATCGATCGCACAATCGTGTGCGATCGAGCGCAGACCCAGACCCAGGGAACCAAATTACTTACATATGCAAACCAGTTTCATTTCTGAATTTAAGATCAAATTTCATACAAATTTATTAACTTTAGTTATCAAGAATCTCACCATAACTAACTACTGAAACTAGAAGAAATTATTAACTGAATGACAAACCCGCTCCAAACTATCTAATAACTGGGATGCAAAAGAAACTATTTTCTGCCAAGAGGTTTAGTAGATTCAATCCTCCAACTTGCAATTAATAGAAGTAAATGAGCACTATGACCCTTATTCAAATCTATAAGAACGCGTTCAAGACAAAGCAGTGACAAGTATTAAGAAAAAAACAAAAGAAATATTAAACCAGGTCATACCCTGATCATTAGTTCATGCAAATCAATTACATTAAAATAAAGCGCAATAGATTATACAAGAAAGGTGAAAATAGTGCTTAATTTTAAAAATTAGCTTGCATGAAAAGAAGAATATTCACTGCTTATGCAAGGAAAGGAAAAGGTAGAGTCACATACAGAACTGTTGGTATAATTGCCATAATACTCCTAAATTACAGAAAGCTTTGTTTTTTACGGATTCTAGTTATAAATCAATCTAACAGTAATGGACGCTACCAACCCAGTTTGTAATGTAGAGAGCCTCCACCATCTCAACGGATCCGTTATGTACTACAGCAGCCACCTGGATATGCACAGGAGTCAATAATAGAAAAGAGACCAAAAACAAAACTGGAGCACGTTATAAATTGTCTCATTAGAACAGAAAATTTTATTGTAAACAGTATTACAGGGAGAAAGCATGAAAAATGTTTACATATGTATGCATAACCAAATTAGATATCAAGTTACACCACAAAAATTAGAAGCTGCTTATATAATGAAAGACAACCAATTATGGCTAATTAAGTAAATCCCAAAAGAGTAAATAAAACACAACGTCAAATAAAGGCATACCTTCTTCTAGTCTTTTCCATATTTCCAATAGGCTTGATAAAAATGCTCAAGCTCCTCCTTGCTCCATTGAGGTCCTAACTTATCAGAATATTTCCTTTTCTGTGCATAAAATACAGCAGCCAAATGCGGACAATGCGGCCCCATCAAGAACCAAAGCAGAATCACATGGACTTTCCACCACCTAAAAAGAAATCAAACTACTGCTTAAACATCCCAAATTGAAAAAACAAAAAAGACACAGAATTTAAATGAAGATAAGGATGAGGAAAAGGCTAACCTTGGGCACAGCTCCAGAGTAAACCTTGTTGAGCACATTGCAGAGAATGATCCCACCTCTCAATCCTAGCCTGAACTCCTGCTCCAACGGCTCCGCCGGCAAATCCTTCGCCCCCACTACTCCCACCATCTTCCTCAGCCACCCCGCCGCTTCGTTCCTTCTCGACGCTATCAATCACCAAAACAAAACAAACCCATCAACCACTCTCTCCCATTCATTCACCACAACTAACACATCTTATACCTCTTTATCCTATAATTATGAAAATGATATAATATAAAGGGCAAACATATCATGAATAATGGCTTAAAACTACAAAACGACACCTATCATTGGAAACAGAAGCCGAAAACCACAAATATTGGCAAAGTTTAAAAGTTTAACACCTTTTAGAGAAGAGTACTATGCATTAACACTACTTCACCACATCAGACAACAATCTTCAAACTAATCTAAATGCTCACAAGCAACGTAACTCAAAATGACTAACCTCATCAAAATCATCAAAAATATGTGAGAACTGCCCCATGAACCAAACCTGCCAAGGGAGAAAACTATTAAATATATGTTTTACAATCTATGGCCAGGAAAATTCCAAAACCTAAAATAAAACACTTATCTGCATCCTCTTCCTTGCCAATTCATCCTCATAAGCAATTTGAGTAATCTACCACAATGAACCAATATATGATATCAAGACAATAAGAATGAAACCCAACATGATAGAGAAAGAAATACTAAAAATGTGTTTGTTCATGAAACATATTAAAGTAAGAACCTGCTTGGGTGGTTTAACTTTCTTGTACTCTTATCATCCTGCATACACTTAAAAATAAAATTTAGAAAGATATTATTACTCCCTTGCATTGTTTACTCAAAGCTCTTTAACCTTGATAAACATGTCAAGGGAGATTTACTAACTCAAAAGTTCGTGAACCAAAAATTTTGCGAATATCTTAACATAATATAAACCAAATAAAAAGTACCAACAAATATACATTACCAAACAGATCACGATCAACAAATACTCAAATACACAATAGCAAATAGAAAGTACCAACAACTATCCAAATACATAGTATCAAAAAAATATATCAGAAATAGATGGTATCAAAAAGTACATCATAAATAAATGGTTATTCCAAAGCTCCCTCAATTGTTGGCTTCACTTGATGCACCTCCAAGCAAGCTCCCTCCAGACCTAAGAAGAATAGAATTTCATATAATGATTAATAAGCTTTTTAACGATTACTTAGTATGTGTGTTTTGTAAAATTAATGCATAGATATAGTTTCACTAACCCTCCAATACGTGACATTAAGAACTCAACAGTGGCTTTCAATTTGTTGGTTTCCTCAACGTTGGCTTGCAAATTCTCCCTATACTGATGAAGTTCGATTCTAGTCTGTTGAAGCTCGCTTTGAGTATCTTCTTGTCTTTTCCTACACTCGTCATGGTTGTCGAAGTGGGTGAACGCTTGAGATGAAGTACTTAAAGGGGTAGGAATAAGACCGCATCCCATTCCTCTAACGTGACCAGATCGTCGGCCCCCTAGCACTTGTGTGACTATTTCTTGCATTCGGTCCTCGACACTTGTCCCCTCCACACTGCCTTCCTCTAAGGCCTCACTGGTTGTTAATTCTTGCATCTGAAGCTGCACAAGTCATAGTTGGCTTTAGTTTAATATATACTTCATGCAAGTTTACTATTCATGTACTTCACTAATCAACTTAATGATCGGAGCGTAAACATTTACTTACATATAGAGTTTTGCATTTGTCGTTCACAAACTCTTTATCTTTTTTTCTTGTATGGGTAGCCTCATATAGTTCAACAGGATTGGGCTTCACTTTTGTTTCTTGTTCCTACACATAATACATATAATCAAAGTTTACACTAAATAATGTTACTTTAATTAAATTATAAAAAAGAGACACTTACCTTTTTGTAAATGACGTTAACAAATGAACAAGTGCCAGCTGTGTGATTTGTTTCCAATTTGCTTCTGTTTTTTATATTTCGTGCAGACTTTTTCTATAAAATTTGGAGAAAAAAAAAACACAATTATTCATAAAATGTCCTCAAGTGCATGCAAATTATATCAATCTGAATTTTCTAATCAGTATAATAATATATATTTACCTTCCATTTATCGTCATCAAATGAGTCGCATATTAGGTTCCACTGTTCAGGACCATATCCTGCTGGCACGTTTTCCCTCCCAATAGCCTTAGCCTTGGCAATCCCCTCATCATCGTCTTTATCAATGCCTTCAAAATATTTTTTGTAGTGGTCTCTATACAAGTTCGAACGAATCCTAGCATATGCACGACCCAATTTATTTTCAACAGCTTTGACGTGCTCGTATCGTTCCATATTCAGTGCGAAATTTGACTGATACATAATAGATAAGAAAACAATGGTAAAAAATGTGTCACATTATTTTTTCATACAAAACATATTCATAAACATTACATTGATATTCATACCTGAACATGAAATAATAACTTGCTCTTTTCCTCAACTGGGACCTTTTTCCATTCACCGTAATGGAGTTCGCACATGTTACGAATAATCTCCCAAATCTTGCTTGCAAACCATGATGCATTATCGCCTATAGGTGCCAGGTGTCTATTTTGGATGTTTAGCACTAAGGGACCATGCTTAAGTACGTGCTCACTCAACTTCTTACACTTGGCCTTACCCCTTACACTTCTGACAGACGTGGTAGCTGTTATGCAAAACATGGTAACGTAGTAAGTTATATTGTCAAATGTCTATAACAAACCAAAATAATACAAAAATAACATTTCATAAACATATAATTCATGAACTTACAAGATGCAGTAGGGGCGCCTCCCTGTGAATCTAATCCTGCCACTGAGTGAATAGGATCATTAGACTCGTGCGAAGGATGCCTATCCACTGACTCGAGGAGGAGGGGGGGCGAGGGCGCCATTTGCATATCTGTATCACCAAACCCAGAATTGGGAGTCGGACTCTCATGCTCGTCAATAAGGCCCCGACCTTGACCTTGGCCTCGGCCTCGTGCTGCTGGAACACGTTTACGTCCTGTTGTTGTCATTGTTATGATCAATCTGCAAACAACTCAAAAACGAAAAAAAATATATTAGTCAAATTATAACCATATAGTATGTTCAATATTTTTGACAAACATACAATAATTATGCTAGTAAAAAAAAAAACAAACACCACAATACATGTATATATATAGAGAGAGAGAGAGAGCATCAACTTCATTAAATATGCTAATACACTTTGTACTTACACCAAATGTGAGCTTATGTTCAACACATATCATCATCAGATTCATATTCAGAATCTGTATCACTGTTACTTGAAGATGATTGTTCGTGTTCAGAGTCCTCCTCTTCGTGTTCAGAGTCTATATCGTTGTCGCTACATAACTCCTCTTCCTCATCAAAGTTTGTATCATAGTCCTCGTTCGGCAAGTTATCGTTGGCAAACATGCTTGCATCAAGTTGAATATATAATTCATCAATTGCTATTGTCGCATCATCTCTACGTAATTGAGTGGAGGCTTCAACATTTGCTTCATCAACAAAGACCATATTACCCCCAACACATTCACCTTCCTGGTATACGTCATCACTGAGTCTTTCGTCATCTTCTGTATTATCTCCCTTTTGTACTGTTGGAATATCATAGATGTCCCTATTGATCCACTTCTGCACCACTTTCCAATTACCACCCAATTTGGGATCATCCAAGTAAAACACTTGCGAAGCTTGACATGCTAAGATGAACGGGTCGGATTCACACCATTTACGAGAAGTATTCACAATCGTGAAGCCTTGGTCCATTCGTACTCCTGTTGCACTCCCAGTGTCCCACCAATCGCACTCAAACAAGTACACGAGATTTTGGCCAGGGTAACGTAACTCTAGAATATTTTTTAACTCACCATAATACTCAGTTATTGAGGTTTCGTCCTCACCTGAAACAGAAACACCACTGTTCTGGGTAGTACGAGTTTCTGCACATTCTTTCGTGTGGTACCTAACACCATTCACGATGCAACCTCTGTACGATCTAACATGACGATCAGGCCCGCATGCAAGATCATATAATTGTTTTGAGCCATTGTCTGCAGTACACCCACTATTGTATAAACGTTTATGGAACCAACGTTCAAAGTTAGCCTCATGCTTTTTATCAATGTCACGGCCGCCATCTCTTTTGATCATATTATAATGTTCACTGCATGGAAAATAAACGTATTCGTAAATGATCATCAACGCTAAAATTATAACATGTCGTAACAGGTAAAACACAAAGACCATTACTAAACTTACTCCAAATATGAGGCCGTTTCGTTACAGTTGGTAAGCACATACCATCGTGCCCTACCAAAATCATTAGCATTCAGTGTTACTAATTTAGCTGCTCCTAACGGCCGAACTCGTTGGGAGAACACATCCAAGCTCTGGCTTATTTCTACTTCCTCAACGTCAACATTTCTCCATTCACGGTTCCATCTTGTCTCAATCCCCCGAAGATACCTGGAACAGAAGGTCAAGCTCTCCTCAGCTAGGTAACACTCGGCAATAGACCCCTCTGGACGCGCTTTGTTACGCGTCCACTTCTTATATCTTCCAAGTTCTCTTTCGAACGGATACATCCAACGGTTTTGTACAGGACCAGCAAGCCCGGCCTCCCGAGGTAAATGAAGTGCTAGATGGATCATAACATCAAAAAAAGCTGGCGGAAATATTTTTTCCATTTTGCATAAAATTATTACAATATCGACTTTCATTTGTTTCAGGATATCAACTTTCAACGTCCGTGCACATAACTGCGTAAAAAATGTACTCAACTCGGTCAATGTTGTTCATATTTCCGACGTAGAGAAATTTCGAATTGCAACAGGAAGCAAGCGCTGTAAGAAGACATGACAATCGTGACTTTTCATACCCGAAATTTTACCAGGAAGCTTGTTCACACATCGACCAATGTTAGATGCATACCCGTCAGGAAATTTAACACCTGACAACCACTCACATAAACTCTTCTTCTCATCTCTTGTCAATGTGTACTTCGCAAGTGGCATCCTATAAGTTTCACCATTTGGCTGCACATGCAATTCTTTACGTATACCCATCAACTGTAAATCTCTTCGTGCCTTGACTGTGTCCTTGGTCTTCCCATCAATATTCATCAACGCACATAAGATACTTTCACATATGTTCTTCTCAATATGCATTACATCTAAATTGTGACGTACTTTCAAACTTGACCAGTAAGGTAACTCAAAGAAAATACTTCTCTTCTTCCAATTCAACACAACATCTGTGTACTTTCTCTTTCTCCCGCTTGTTTTTCGAAATTGTAAACCCTCAGCATCCCTTAGCTGTTTCAACAATTGACTTGCAGACAATTCTTCAGGTTCCAATCTATGCTCCTCTGTACCATCGAACAAATTTCCTCTTTTTCGCCATGGATGCTCTTGAGGAAGCCACCGACGATGACACATAAAGCACACCTTATGCCCATACTTCAAATACCTGAACGATGTATCCTTATTACATACTGGACATGCAAGATTTCCATTTGTAGACCACCCAGATAATTTTCCATATGCGGAAAAATCATTTATAGTCCATAGTAATGTCGCATGCAATTGAAATGTCTCTTTCTTTGATGCATCGTACACGCGTATGCCTTCATTCCATAAATCTTTCAAGTCATCAACCAATGGGCGCAAATATACATCAAGATTCTTTCCGGGATCTGAAGGCCTAGGGATAATAAGGGACAACATCAAATTTGGACTCTTCATACACATCCACGGAGGGAGATTGTACACCGTGAACATTACTGCCCATATGCTATATGTTGTACTCATATTACCATATGGGTTGAAACCATCACTTGCTAAACCAAGCCGCACATTGCGAGAATCACTTGCAAACCACTCATGTCTTTTATCAAACTCTTTCCATACAATAGAATCGGCAGGGTGTCTGAGAGTATTGCCATCATCTTCTCGACCTTCTTTGTGCCACCGCATTTCCTTGGCCATTTCTTTTGTCATAAACAACCGTTGTAACCTTGATTTTATTGGGAAATACCGTAAGACCTTTTGAGGAATTACTTTTTTTGCCTTTGCCATCAATCCATCTTGAATTGTTGCACTTTGAGCATACCACTTTGTCTGCATGTTCTTTCCAAAAAAGCACACAACCATTCTTGCATGCGTGTATCTTATTGTAACCGAATCCCACGTGTCGCCTAAACTGTATTGCTTCTCTATACGAGCGTGGCAATGTCTCTCCATCTGGGAGGGCCATCTTTATCAAGTCAATCATCATATCAAACGCCTTGTTACTCATGTTGCAGAACGCCTTTATATGAAGCATCTTCAGTACAAAAGCAATTTGTGTAAATTTCTTGCAGCCTGGATAAAGTTCTCGTAAACCATCTTCCCAAAATCGGTGGAAGGAGCTTGTTTGTTCGTGATCATCAGTTGGGGGCCCTGTGAAGTAGAGGATTCTCCGATGTTAGCATCAACAAATGTCCCCATACATACATCGTCTAACAATTCTTCAACTGCATCAACCTCCTCCATCATTTCAGTTGTATGTGTGTGCATGTTTGTAGAAGTGTTTACCCTAAAATGATCTTCTTCCCCGTGAAATATCCATTCATATACAAGTGACCCTTCACCTCGCTAATATGAGAATAATATCGATTTGCACAATCACGGCATGGACACTTTGTCATATCACGTGAATCAACTGATTTAACTGCCATTCCCATGAATTCTTCCACACCTTTTTGAAATCGCTCTGAACATCGAGTACTTTCCCGCATCCAACTCCTATCCATATTGATGTCCCTATTAGAGGTTATTCGTTGCGTACATGTACGCACACAAGGGAATTAGAAGATCAGATTCTTCAGAATTAATAGAATTAAATGGGAGGACTGTTCTCAAATATTGATGCTAGCTCAATGCCATGTTACCTAACAAAATATTCTAGAAGTGGGTTAGTAGTTTAGAACAAATTTCTATTTGTCATTTATTTACTTGTTTAGCTCAATGACAGTTTTACATTTTTTACCATTGTTGTTAGCTTTGATATTTATTATAGAATGTTGTCTTGCTTCAAGTTTACTGTGCTACTTTCTTATTGAACTTAAATGGAAAAGACTATTCATGTACTATACCAACTTTGATAACATAAGTTGATGTGAACTAGAAAATTAATAACATAATCCTAATATAAGAATAAGACTTAATACTAATAAACAAGTAATAATAAGAGAGGAAGCAAGGTTTCATAGGTTACAAGAGAAGAAGAGAGGTTTAATGCAATCACAAGAGAAGAAGGGAGAGATGCAGTGGGAGTGTTTTCAGACGATCACGTGTGCGATCGATCGCACAACCAGAGAGGTTTTACTCTCTGGTGGTGCGATCGATCGCAATATCAGGGGCTTCAGCACGTAGTGCGATCGATCGCACCACCAGAGAGGTTTTACTTGTAGTGAGTGCGATCGATCGCACTATCAGCTATCCCAGAAACAAGTTAGTTTATGCTTTACTCCAATCAACACATATCTCTACAAACCCCACATTTATACAGGTAAACAATTAATGACATGGCTATACATGACCGTGTGTGCACCCACCCACCCGTGCATATGAATACATACACATAAAAACATGTAAAAACCACTAATCAAACATTTACTTCTATACGTACATTTTTCCTTCTACCACTATCCAACAATCTGAAGCCAACACTTGTTGAGATTAAGACCCTCTATATTTTCTACCCTAAAAGTGCTGCAAAGGGTAATATGGCTCTTATTACAAGACCCTCTATATTTTCTACCCCAAAAAGAAGTGACATTCTCCACACAAAGAATGTCACTTTTAAAGGACCCTCAACATACTCAAATACTCTTCCAGAGAGAAATGAGAACTCACAAGAATGGATAACACATGATAGAATGACTTCAGTTCAAACTTTCACCTTTTGGTGGTGATCCAACAAATTCCATCCTCTCCTCCTTGCTCACTCTATTAGAATACACCAGCTCAAAGAAAGAGTATTTGAGTTCCATATGTTACGGAAAAGTATATGTTCCAATGTACATTTCTTTTTCGGAATTGTATATAATCCACCACCCACGCATCCTTAGAATGTGCAATACTAAAGAAATCCAGATAGGAAATCTCCAAGGGTTGCTCCCCCCCACACTAGAAGTCATGCCAAAACCTCACCTTGGACCCATCTTCCACCTCAAATCTAGAGAAAAAATTATCATCTCCTCCTTATATATTTCCACACTCCCACTCCAAAGAGCGCCCACAACTTAAAAGCTATCCCAGCCAATAACCTGTTTTTATTCTCATTTTCAGTTCTGATGATTTGCTAGAGAATAAAACCATAGCCACAAAGACTAAGGCCTCAACATGACTATAGCAAATCTTACTAGCTTCCCCTTTTGTTTTTCTAATTAAGTTATTAGGGTTTTCGTGCGATTTCAATTTTGACAATTAAATCTTTAATTTTTTTATCTACTTTTAAATGTCTCTCTGTCAAAATGTCATCCAATTAATTAACCATATGTTACATCAAACTAATCAAATAATACAACATGGCTCTAGAATGTTAATTTATAGGTAATGTCATAAATTTTATTTTTCATATATCCTCCCCAATTTGCAGTACTATTAATTACCCTGGCCATGAATAGTTAGGGGTGGCAACTTCTTGTGTTTCGAGTTCGGGTTGTGTCAAGGTATACGTATAAGACTATACGGATCAACGCTAAGTGTACACATTTAATTAAACGAGTCAGACTTTTTAATTATAACTCGCTAAATCCATGTTGAGTTTGTGTCGGGTTTGCAGGTAGTATCATAAATGAATGACCTTTATGAATGGGGATAATAAACAAAGTTTTAGATGTGTATTTTTCTTATTGCTTGTCTTGCATACTACACACTTTGTTCAAGAATGATCAATTTCTCTCTTCTCTTCCTACATTGTTGCTCTTCATTTGGTGTGTGATCCATGACTCGGATTGCAACATTTGGTCACCGTTAATCCACGTACCTGTACCACAAATTATCTTGCGTCGGATTTGGAGCCAAATACTTGTTTTCATATTTCTTTTTCTGCTTTTTTGCTTTAGCGTGATGAATCATTGTCGTGTGATTTTTTATATTAATCAATCATTTAAAAAGACAACAAAGAAATAGTTCAATCTGCATTTCATTTGAAATGAAAGAGAATTGTATTTTATGTTAGTGGATTCAGGCAATAAATTATTGCTATCGAATGGAAAGATATACTTGGTGTCTTTGTAGAGGGTGAAAGTGTGGTCGTTGTGCTTTTTGTTTTCGTTTTTTCTCTACTTTGTTGCGGATATATTGTATGGTTTTGTCTTTTTGAGGTTACTGATGCGTGTGGGGGCGAATATTTTCAGGGTACTGCTGCAAATGAATCGACAGCTACCAAGATGTCAAGAAGAAAAAAGGTATGTTCTCTAAGTTATATAAACCATTACATCCTGACACAAATGTAATGAATTTGAGATGTTCTGATACGAAGATCATTGAAATTTTATAGACATTTGCTGAGCTCAAGGAGCAGGAGAGTTCTCTGTTGAAGGAAAGGATACACTTGAAAAAGGTGTGTCATTGGTGCTTCTTATTGATTATTTGGGCCCCCTTTAATAATTTATTGTAACCTTTATTTAATCTTGCGTTCACTAAACAGGAGATAGCAACACTTCGTGCAACTTTTAAGGAACAGAGGGCCAAAAATGAGAGCTTCAAAAGAATGAAGGTACCCCCAAGTGTTCTTTAATCCTCTTATTTACTGATTTGGTTTGCATGCCTCGTATATCCTGCCTTTTCTATGTATATAATCACTATGGATGAGTATAAGAGTATATAGGTTAAATTTTGTCCGACCCTAAATTGTTAAGAGTATATAGGCAACAAAATGAAGAGCAAAATTGAATAAATTTACACCCAACACAAGCTTGAAATGATCAAATATTAGCCTTCTACTATGTTTGAAAATATCCCAATACTAAAAATCATAGGAAACAGTATAGAAACCACAAAAATCAACCATTTTAGATGCAAAACTGCAACCCATGAACATTGCTGCTGCCCAATAGAAAGAGAAGAAGAGAGGAGAAACTCATACCGGAGAGAAAGCTGCAGGAGAGCGTTAAGTGCGCCGGAGTGAGAGCTGGTAGAGAGAGGTGCGCCGGAAAGAGAGCTACCGGAGAGAGAACCTTGCGTCGGAGAACTGAGTGAGAGAGAGCGATCGAGAGAGAGAGTGAGAGTGAGAGTGAGAGTGCTGAATCCTGTATTTCCTCCGAAAATATGAACTGAGTGAGAGTGAGAGTGAGAGTGAGAGAGAGAGAGTGAGAGTGAGAGTGAGAGTGAGAGTGCTGCAGCTAATCACCGTTTAGGGTATCTCATGTCCGAAAATTTGAGCCCCCCGCCAGTTTTTAGCAGATGGCGGCAAATTATTTGGTGTAGCTTAATTAGTGGCTATTTGGGGCATTGTTCTTAAAAAAAAAAAAATTGAGAAAAATATATAAAAAAAAGGCTCCAAAATAAATGAGAAAAATATAAAAAAACATGAAGCAAGTTGTAATTTATTTTTTGAAAAAAATTTCGTTTTTTTTTTTCAATTATTTTATTATTTATTTGTTAAAATAATAGGGGTATTATATGAATATTAAAAATAAGTGGCATTTTTATACAATTTGGTTGTTCGGGAGGCTACTTTAATATCTTTTTATAATTTTCCAAAAAAAAAAATTATACTACCAATTTTTTAATTTTTATTTATTTATTTATTTGTAATTTTTCTCTTATAATATGTTTTTACTATTATAATATTAACTAAAAATTTCCGTTCATAAAATTTTTATGATAAAGATCATTAAGTTGATATTTCTCTTATAATTAGTTATAAAATAATACAAAATCCAAAGATAATATAAGATCAATATAACTAAGGCACTAAGATAATATAAAAAGCTAATAGTTCAATTGAATGTTGGATTGAACCTTCAATTGAATGTTCGATTAAACCTTCAAGTGTATCTAGTTTGATCTATCAATTGATCATACCACAGTCAATGGAACTAATTCATTAGGATCGCTCGGATGTTTGATCGAACATTTAATCCTATCACGATCAATCAAACTAATTCAGTACGATCAATCGGACATTTGATTCTATTATGATCAATCGAACTAATTCATTACGATCGATCAGAATTGATTTTATCAAATGTTTGATTGAACCTTCAATCATGTCAAGTTGTATTGATTGTATCCCGATCAATTTAAGTAATGCACTAATATAATATAAAATGCTTAGACTTCAATTCAATGTTCGATCGAACATTTAATTTGTTTGAATTTTGTTCGATCATTTGATCTTATCACGATCGATCGATCGAATGCACTAGGTAGGACCAATCGGATATTTGATCAAACCTTCAATTTCAATTGTTTCAATCATTTGATCTTATCACGATCAATCGAACTAATTCATTATGATTGATCGGATATTCGATCAAACCTTCAATTTCAATTGTTTCAATCATTTGATCTTATCACGATCAATCGAACTAATTCATTATGATTGATCGGATATTCGATCAAACCTTCAATTTAATTCTTTCAAGTTTCATCGATCATTTGATCCTATCATGATCGATTGAACAAATGTACTATGATCAACCGAATATTTGAATGAACCTTTAATTTCAATTGTTTCAATTTTGATTGTCACTTGATCCTATCATTTCATTGTATCACTATCAAAGTTGTTGTACATTATTCAATAAAAATTAAAATTAAATTAAAAAAAAAAAAATTAAATTCTGCCTATCTTTTAACATTCTGTTACTGCGATCGATCGCATCTTGGGTGCGATCGATCGCAGTCACAGAATGTATACGTTTGTACATTCTGTAACTACGATCGATCGCACCTTGGGTGCGATCGATCGCAGTCACAGAAACAACATGCCCATGCCATATGCTGGCCGAGTACGATCGATCGCACCATTTGTGCGATCGATCGCACTCGGCCAGCACATCACGTGACCTATTTTAGGTCACTTTCCCCCCACACCCACATATTTTTCTTCTCCAACCAGCACCCACCTCCGGCACTCCTCCACCTTTTTTCACCACCTCTACCACACAGCCACCTCATGGTTCTCTTCTTCGGCAACCATACCAGGTATTTTTCACCACCTTTAATTTACACCCCATTCCCCATTCCCATCAACACCCCAACCCCGATTACTTCCCCAACATTTTCTTTTTTCTCATATTTCTGCAATTGTGGGTGTTCATCCACCCACATTGCTTTGTTGTGGTTGGATTTTGTTGTTTTTGCAGGGGGTTTTGAGCGGAGTTGATTTGTTCTTCAATTTTGGCTATCTCTAGTGCACACCAAGTGTTTGTCAAAAGTCCCCAATCAACCTCATCATGCCAAGAGCTCGAGCTTCGTCCTCCCGAGGGTCCGATACCAGAGCCATTTGTCCCCCGCCCACTTTTGAGGAGCAGGAGCTGCTATTTGAGACCACCTTCGCCATTCGCGAAGACTTTCAAAATCTTGAGGCGACTTAATGGGCGGTCGCCGAGTTCAAGCGACGGGGACTCAACAATCTTTTCAAGGCGGTCACCACCACTGCCTACAGAAAATTGGTGATCGAGTTCTATGCCAACCTGTGGCATGACTGCAACAACGTGGCAGCCCTCTCTTCCAAAGTGAAAGGCAAAGCTATTGACGTAACACAGGCCGACATTGCTGCTGCCCTTCAATGCAATCATGAGCACCCTCCAGAAGCCGCACAACTTGCTGAGCAACCGGCCAGATTCTACGTGGTGGAAATCATTGAGGACATGTGCGATGGGCAATATGCTGATTCCCATCATAATGCCGGCAGCCGATCGAAGCTACCTCAACGGCTTTGGTTTGTGGACTCCATATTACACCATAATGCTTTTCCGTTGGGGCACAAATCTCAGAGGCGGGATCAATTTCTTTAAACACTCTACGCCTTCCATAAAGATGCTTGGTACTCCATTCCCGACATAATTTGGAAGCAAATTCAGAAATTTTGGAATGGGGTGCACGTTGGAGGAGCGGAGTCCACACATTCATGGGGGTTGCCTTTCCCATACTTAATCTCGTACATCCTCCGGAAGAAAGGCATCAAGGGTACCGCAGCTGATGAGCCAGTCACTACTACTCCCATATTTGGCATTCGCCAATGGAACAAGAGCTTGTCCCACATGCCCCGGGGACCAGCACCTGGTGCGGAAGAGAGTGAGGCCGAGCCGATGGCCGAAGATGAACCTGAAGTTGAGCCAGAGGCATCTGAGGAGGAGGAACAAAACCGCTCACTTATTGAAGAAATAGCGGGCCTTCGGAGAGAGTTGGCTGGCCAAAGAAAGGAGGCATCCAAAACTTTCAAATTGATGGACAAACGCCTAGACACCTTAGAAGAATTGATGCAGTCCATTCTCACCCGGTTGCCACCGCCATCTGCAGGAGCATCATCTTCTAGACAGCAGTGAGCAGGGACCACCGTCTGGCTGAAGACATTAAACTTAGCGCTCATGGGAGGCACCCCCTAGTTTACCCTTTTTATTTTGTTTAGTATGTTTTAAGTTAATCTTCTTATTTGTCTTTAGTTTTGTTTCTTTTTATTTGTCTTTAGTTTTTAAACTTAGCACTCATGGGAGGCACCCCCTAGTTTACCCTTTTTATTTTGTTTAGTATGTTTTAAGTTAATCTTTTTATTTGTCTTTAGTTTTGTTTCAATATATTCATCATATCATATATATACACTATTAGATATGTAAAATTTAATATGTAAAATTTAATATGAATTATGAAATGGGAATTAAGAATTAAGAATTAAGAATTAAGAATTAAGTTTTCATTCGGGGAATTAAATCCCATTTGGTTAGGAATCATTTGGGGAATCCACTTAAAACTGAAGTCTTCAAATTAGTCCGAATGAAAACTTTATCCTCCAAATGAAACTCCTAACCAAATGGCAAATATATACAAATTAAAATCTTTCTTTAGGAGAATGGAATTGAAATAGAAGAATTTTTCCTTTTTTTTTTAAAAAAAAAACATATATATATATTGAAACAACTGTACATATGAAATATTAAGTGAAAGGGAGAGCTTTACTTTTACGGTTAAAATTTTATTTTGTTATATTTAACGGTGCATATTGTGTCACTTTATTTGAAAATTTTAAACAATGCAGTGATATATACAAAATTTTAGTGGATGCTATTGGGCATCAACATTTTTTTTTTTTTTTTAATTTTCCTGCCTACTCTTTAGGGTCGACTTTGTCGACCCTAATGATCACTCTACAGCGTCCACTTTGAGTGGACGCTATTGGTGAATAAAATTATTTTTTTAATTCCTCTGTATACTCTTTAGGGTCGACTTTGTCAACCCTAATACTTTGTCATTAGGGTCGACTTTCAAAGTCGACCCTAATGATCAC
The DNA here is from genome assembly GCF_901000735.1 of Corylus avellana. Taxonomy (NCBI): domain Eukaryota; kingdom Viridiplantae; phylum Streptophyta; class Magnoliopsida; order Fagales; family Betulaceae; genus Corylus; species Corylus avellana. The sequence continues at coordinate 28,111,457 of NC_081543.1, read as the reverse complement.
TCTTCAGCGTCCACTTTAGTGGACGCTATTTATGATCAATATTATTTGTTTTTATTTTTTTAAATTCTTCCACACTCTTTTTGTCGACCCTAATACTTAGGCATTAGGGTCGACTTTCAGAGTCGACCCTAATGATAACTCTTCAGCGTCCACTTTGAGTGGACGCTATTGGTGAATAAAATTATTTTTTTTTTATTTTTTTTTTTAATTCCTCCACATACTCTTTAGGGTCGACTTTATCGACCCTAATACTTTGTCATTAGGAAGTCGACCCTAATGATCACTCTTCAGCGTCCACTTTAGTGGACGCTATTGGTGATCGATATTATTTGTTTCTATTTTTTTAATTCCTCCACACACTCTTTAGGGTCGACAAAGTCGACCCTAATACTTAGGCATTAGGGTCGACTTTTAGAGTCGACCCTAATGATCACTCTTCAGCGTCCACTTTGAGTGGACGCTATTGGTGAATAAAATTATTATTATTTTTTTTTTTTTTAATTCCTCCACATACTCTTTAGGGTCGACTTTATCGACCCTAATACTTTGTCATTAGGGTCGACTTCCAAAGTCGACCCTAATGATCACTCTTCAGCGTCCACTTTAGTGGACGCTATTGGTGATCGATATTATTTGTTTCTATTTTTTTAATTCCTCCACACACTTGTCGACCCTAATACTTAGGCATTAGGGTCGACTTTTAGAGTCGACCCTAATGATCACTCTTCCGCGTCCACTTTGAGTGGACGCTATTGGTGAATAAAATTATTATTATTATTTTTTTTTTAATTCCTCCACATACTCTTTAGGGTCGACTTTATCGACCCTAATACTTTGTCATTAGGGTCGACTTCCAAAGTCGACCCTAATGATCACTCTTCAGCGTCCACTTTGAGTGGACGCTATTGGTGAATTTTTTTTTTTTTTTTTAACTCCTCCATATACTCTTTAGGGTCAACTTTGTCGACCATAATACTTTGGCATTAGGGTCGACTATAAAGTCGACCCTAATGATCACTCTTCAGCGTCCACTAAAAGTGGACGCTATAGGTGAATAAAATTATTTTTATTTTTCTTTTTTTAATTCCTCCACATACTCTTTAGGGTCGACTTTAATACTTTGGCATTAGGGTCGACTTTAGAGTCGACCCTAATGATCACTCTTCAAAGTGGACGCTATTAGTGAATAAATTTATTTATTTATTTATTATTTTTTATTTTTATAATTCCTCCACACACTCTTTGTCGACCCTAATAAGTAACCATTAGCGTCGACTTAGAAAGTCGACGCTAATGATCTTTTTCCCCCCTTTTGAATATTTCCCCTGAGAATATTAGGGTCGAGTTATTAGCGTCCACTGTAGAGTGGACGCTATTATTCTTCTTTTGGGTCGACTATTAGCGTCCACTTGGATGTGGACGCTAATACATAACTATTAGGGGCGACTTCTAATAGTTGAGTATTAGGGGCGACTATAAAGTCGCCCCTGATGAGTCAGTTTCTTGTAGTGTGAGTGGCACTCCACCTCGATCAGCTTACTTGGTCGCAAGACTCAACGTGCATGTTCACATGTACTGCTCCAAGTTAGGCCGACATGCATCATCTTTCCAAATTCCAATTTTCCACCCAAATAGTAACTCCACAACGACGCCAGCTGCATGACTTGGAGCAGTACAAGTCCACATGTTGTACTGCTCCAAGTCAGGCCGAAATGCATCATCTTTCCAAATTCCAATTTTCCACCCAAATACTAACTCCACAACGACGCCAGCTGCAGTTGTGGGCTGGGTCTCTGCTCACCAACCCGGATCCTAACTTCCTAATCTTGTTATATACATTTCATCTAACTATATTTAATTCAATAATAATATGGATGACAAATATACAGATAAAGAGGGAGCTTTCAAACTGAGAGAAAGCTATTAAGAAACCTATACATTTTTCTTATGCGCAAAATCATATACGTTTCTAAAATTGAGATTTTAAAAATTACGTTTTTTAAAATTGTGTTTCTAAAATCGCTACTTTTTAAAATTGTATAGACGTTTGGTAAAACATGTTAATAAGTACTTTTTTTTTATATATATTTTTTTTATCAATTGAATGTTTGGATAACATTAGCATATAATTGCAATTTCATGACTAAATAGGTAAATATTGCGCCAAATATTGTTTGAAGCGAAATCGTGATTTTGGTTTAAATTTGTATTTTTTCAAATAAGCACCCATAGTCAGCTTATAGAAATAGCGAATTTTTTCACGATTTTAAAATTGCGATTTAGTTTAAAAACACGAATTAATTTTTAAAAAACGCACTCCCAAAAAAATTCTAAAATTGTCAAGACATATATTCATTAAAAAGAAAGAGAGAAATAATAATAATAATAATTGACAAATAATTTAAATGTGATGTGGAAGTTTGGCTTCGTCCAATATTGAGTGGCTCTCCACCTTAGCTTACTTGGTAGCAAGACTCAACATGCATGTTCACATGTACTGCTCCAAGTTAGGCCGACATGCATCATCTTTCCAAATTCCAATTTTCCACCCAAATAGTAACTCTACAACGATGCCAGCTGCAGCTGTGGGCCGGGTCTCTGCTCACCAACCCGGATCCTAAATTCCTATACATTTTTGTTATGCGCAAAATCATATACGTACCCAAAATTTCACTGTCACATTAAAGACTCGGAAACATTCATCTTATATATGCAACTTCAATAAAATAAATAAATTTGTAACTACTGCAATATAAGCCTTTTAATTTCATCAAGTCACAACTTAAGTTCATTGCTCAGGAAAAATAAATAAATATTACATCTAAGGATAAGAATGATGAAACGTCGTACGTCCTTTGCTTTGTTTTTCCCCATTAATTTGTTGACTTGTCTTCAAGTCTAGCCAAAAATACAACGTATGGTGTATCAAATTTTCCAAAAAAATTACAGCTTGAGTAGCCAATGAAATTTCCATAAAGGACACAATGCATGTAGGACCTACTCATCACCTTCCCAGAAGGCCATAACCCCTCCAAGCTCACCCTATATAAACCTCTATCCATCTTCCTCACAAACCACAAGAGCTTACTCAATATCTCTCACTTCTCAAAATGAGTCTCTGCAAGAACTTATCCATTTTCTTCTCCATTTTCATCACTCTCTGCTTCGGTCTAGCCCATGCAGCTAGATTTGACATAACAAACAACTGCCCCTACACAGTTTGGGCCGGGGCTGTGCCTGGCGGTGGTCGACGACTCGACCGAGGTCAAACATGGAGCCTTAATGTTAATGCCGGCACCAAAGGGGCTCGCATTTGGCCTCGTACAGGGTGCAATTTCGATGCTTCCGGGCGTGGTAAATGCCAAACTGGTGACTGCGGCGGGCTTCTCCAATGCCAAGGCTATGGTGTACCCCCAAACACCCTTGCTGAATACGCACTAAACCAATTTAACAACTTGGACTTCTTCGATATCTCTCTTGTTGATGGGTTTAACACTGCTATGGATTTTAGCCCTACGTCCAATGGGTGCACCCGTGGTATAAGATGTACTGCTGATATCAACGGCCAATGTCCTAGCCAATTGAGGGCACCTGGCGGTTGTAACAACCCCTGTACCGTGTTCAAGACCGACCAATATTGTTGCAATTCTGGAAACTGTGCACCTACAGATTTCTCTAGATTTTTCAAGGATCGCTGCCGGGATGCTTATAGTTACCCTAAGGATGACCAAACAAGCACATTCACGTGCCCTGGTGGGACTAACTACAAGGTTGTCTTCTGCCCTTGAAGTAGTACTTCAAGAGGAAGGAAACTAGCTAGTGATATATAATAATATGTGATGCAATAAAAGCTTAAAGGCTTTGTGAGCACACTCTTACTCGTGTGCAGATGCCATAATATTACATATATAATAATATGTGATGCAATAAAATTAAGCTTATATGTCATGACCTCTCTATTTGCTTCAATTTTTATATATTTTTGGTGAACCAGGTTTGAAACTCTCTATGTCAGTATTTCTTGTGGCTGGTGATGAAGATCAAGCATTTTCCAACTTTTACTATGAACATAAAAGTTAAACTATATATCCCAGTGTCGGTCACCTCAAAATATCAAAGTTTACCTTATATTAGTACAAATTAATAAAATTTAACAATTTTTGGAGCGTTTTTTTCTGGTCTAAGAATTTGTTATCAAGTGATTTTTTTTATGGTTAAATTAAACTATGAAGAAACTCTTGTACGACAGTGAGATTCCTGCAAAACAAATGTAAGGTCAGAAGGTTTTTTGTTGAAGCCGAAGACTATCTGATGCTTAAGTTAACATATTTATTTGTAAATAAAAATATAATAAAATTTGCCTATAATATTTATGAATCAATGTGTGTTGAGTGAGGTATATAACAAATGGGAAGAAGAGAAGGTCGTCAAAGTAAAAAATATACGAGAGAGAGAGAGTCTCTCTGGGTCTTTGCCAAAGAGGTCTTTTGTGGGGAAGGAGAATAACTCCCTCTCCTTCTCTCCTATCTCCTTTTATCCTCAAGTGTGAAAGTGGTATGTACATGTTTCGTCCAATGAGTTGTGAGAGTAATGTTGTAAATAAGTGTAAAAAGAAGTGGAGCCCACTAGGAGATATTTTTCCCCAACAACCATTAAGATTTATTTTCTATACATTTAAAGCACATAATGCGTCGTCACATCATCTGAATTGTTATGTTATTGAAACCCACCATTTTAAACCCTCAAGTTATAAGGTTAAGCCATTGATATGGTTCATATATATTAAAACTAACCCACAAAAGAAAAAGAAAAAAAAAAACTACTTGTGCGTTCGGGGAAGAAGCAGAAGTCTCTGAAGTTAAGAGGATCTGCCTTTAAATATCATGACATAAGCAAATCGGATGGCTAGGATTAAAAGATGTACCGAAGGAGATTAGGATCCGTAGGAGAATGTTTTTTAAAAAATAAATAAATAAGAAAGAGAATAAATCTTAAAAAAAAAAAAAAAAAAAATTTGAATAATATTGCTTAATGTAAAGACAGATAATTTATCACGATGAAATTTAGTGCGCGGCAACGAGTCTCCAATTAATTCCAAAGCCAATTCGACAAAGACATTTATCAAGTGATATTTTCAGGAAATGAGCCGGGCAACGAGTCTCCAATTAATTCCAAAGCCAACTCGACAAAGACATTTATCAAGTGATATTTTCAGGAAATGAGCCGCCTATCTTGACAACACAGGGTGGTGCATTAACCGACTTATTAATTTTTTTTGAAAAGTGAGAGAAAGTTATTTTGTAATGTAAAAAACTGAAGTTAATTTTTTTAAAAAAGAAAAATGCATTAAATTGACATACCAGCGGCCAAAATCTATGAATGGATGAAAGGCTTTAATTTAAAAAAACAAAAAACTATGAATATGGAGATAACAATATAATATTCAAGTATCATTAGGATTCTCCACTCCTAGGGTAGCTTCATTATATGCAATCATAGCAGAAGATATAGAATTGTTTTTCTTAGTGAAGAACAGCTACTCAAGAGAATTAAGTGAGTTGTTAGGAAAAGAATCATGACTGGAAGATTTATGTTGTGCATGCACTTATAAAATTTAAATTTGTGTCTCACATTAAGGAAAAAAGAAAAAAAAAAAAAAACAAAAAAAAAAAGTGGTTGATATACTTAAGTAGATCCAAACCCATTAGCTTAAGTCTTTTTGCTAAAAGTAGTATCCTAATATATATGTATATTAATTTATTATTATTTGACTCTTTTAGTGTTTCTCTCTCCCCGACAGTTTATGAGAAGCAAGATTAACGAAGATTTATGTAGGAGTCGGGGCCTTCAAAATTATGTGTTTGGTGATGGTTGAGATTGTTTGTTGGGGGGATGAGTACTTTTGACAGTTGGCTAGAGGCATGGTGAGCTTAAATACTGGGATATTGATAGATAGAATGAAGTTACTTATCATCTTGGTATCTAATCGATGAATGCTACGGTTTCTCCTGGTTCTACGTGAATATAAATTTTTTTTTTTTTTTTTTAATTTTCTTTTTTCCAAGAGACTAGTAGGGTAATTTGTTTTTTTATAAAACAATATCCACGTAGGACCAAAATAACGCTAAGAGAAGAACAGGAAGGAGACCACCGTAGCATTTCTTGTATCTAACCCTAAAAAGCCCTTGTGATATTGATATAGATAAGGAGACACTATACTCACAAACTGATCATTGAGAATTATTGGGTCTTTAATTTAGATGGTTCCCAACTCCCAAATACTCACAAACTGATCATCGAGAATTATTGGGTCTTTAATTTGGATGGTTCCCAACTCCCAAATACTCACAAACTGATCATCGAGAATTATATATATAATTATATATGGCCGCCCTGATACTGCATGTCTTTTACCTACAAATTAAGATATCTCTGATGATGCTAAAGCAATCGTGTTTTATAGATCATCTATATCTTCACAACATTTAAAAGAAGTATCTTCGTAGATTTGTCCTGTTAATGAATGGTCCAATTATGTCAAACCGGTTGGGGAACTATATCAGTAGAGAACAAAAGACATCAGTTGTATTCAGTAGAGAACAAAAGACATCATTTGTATTCATGTCGGCAAAGGAGGACTTCGGGCAATTGTAAGAGTAATTAGCTGAATTGTAACCTCTATTTATGTGTCTTGTTCGATTCATTATGTATTGTAACCTCTAGATAAAGATCGGTTTAGGAAATTTTCTTCCTCTTAAAATTAGGTTGGAGAAAATTATTTTAATACAATGTATTAAATCGACATTTGTCCTTAAAGGATCGGTGCGATTCTCATATACATTTTTAATAAAGTATGTAATGTTTACATGTATTTTTAAAAATGTATGTAACAATCATATGCTATAAAAGTTTAAGAACATTCTCATTGGCTAGCTCTATAGTAAAAATGGGCAAAACAGTGGTGCCGTCCGCCGGCTAGCCATTGTAGCTTAAAAAAAAAAAAAAAAAAAAAAAAATTGGCTACAACAAATTTATTGAGCACTATATATATATATATATATATATATTTCTCTCTCCTCTTTGGGAATAGTAAAAGTGGATTTTTTTTTTTTTTTTTTTTTTAAAAAAATTCAATAGAATAGTGAAGTGGATAACTAAAATAAAGCATGAGATGAATGTGCTTTGAAAAATTACGTAGCTAAAAAAATTTTTTTTACAAAAAAGGTAATTATTTTGCTAAAATTTGTTGAGCCAAATGTGAATGTTCTAATAGATTGGGTTGAAAACCTAGTTTAAGAAAAACTTTGTTAAAAAATTTATGAATTTTTTTTCTTTTACAAAAGAGTAGGGAATTAGGGAAAGGGAGAAACGACACTGTCGGAACTGAATAAGAGAAAGAGGCTCAAAAGCGGGATCCACTAAAGCACCTAGTGGTGCGTAAGATCACACTCTGATCCCGTTCCTTTGCCGATGTGGGACTAAGTCTCTTGATTTTTGCATAACATTGGGGAAGTGAGGAAAGGGAAAACGATATTGTCAGAATTAAAAAGTGAGAGAGAGGCTTAAAAGGGGGGCTTACTAAGGTACCTCATCCAAGCAATTGCTAACTGGCCAATGGGACCCAGCGGTGCTTAAGAGTACAGTACTGTGCTCCTCCCCTTGACCGATATGAGACTAGTCCAACGATTTATTTTTCTACACAACATTGTGGAAGTAGGGAAAGAGAGAATCGACATTGCCAAAATCAAATAGGGAGAGATGCTCAAAAGTGGGAGCCCATAAGGTATTTCATCCAAGCAATTGCTAATTGGAAAAGGATCCAGTCGTGCTTAAGAGCATAGTCTGCTCTCGCTCCTTGGCCGATGTTGGACTAAGTCCCCTGATTATTTTTCTACACAACGCTGAAGAAGTGGGGAAAGGGATCGGAGAAATGGCATTGTTGGAACTCATTAAGGTATTCCATCTAAACAATTGATGACTAAAAAAAATCAGTGGTGTTTAAGAGTATACTTTGCTTCTACTCTCTTTTCCCACGATCCCCGGCCACTGTTGTGTAGAACAGGAAATTACGGGACCTGGTCCCACATTAGCCTAAAGTTTATGGAGTTGAAAAGGTCATAGGTGAAACTTATTCTGGAAATTAACTACGGACCAAATACATCGTTCACAAATATAAACTATTATTTTATGCAGAGATATTGTTTGTCCTTGTTTTTTTTTTTTTTGGTTGATTTGTCTTCAAGTCTAGCCAATAATAAAACCGTGTCTCAAATTTTCCAACAAAGAGCCAATAGAATTTCCCTAAGCACCTTCCCAGAAGCCCATAACCAGCCTAAGCTCACCCTATATAAACCCCTACCCATCTCCCTCACAAAACACAAGGGCTTACCCAATATCTCTCAGCACTTAACAAAATGAGTGTCCCCAAACACCTGCTCATTATCTTCTTCCTTTTCATTACTCTCTGCTTCAGTCTAGCTCATGCAGCTAGATTTGATATAAAAAACAAATGTCCCTTCACAGTTTGGGCTGGAGCTGTGCCCGGTGGTGGCAAGCAGATCAACCGAGGTCAAACGTGGAGCCTTATTGTTAATGCCAGCACGGAAGGGGCTCGCATTTGGCCTCGCACTGGGTGCAATTTCGATAGTACTGGGCATGGCAGATGTCAAACCGGTGACTGTAACGGGCTTCTCCAATGCCAAAACTTTGGTGCACCCCCAAGCACCATTGCTGAATATGCACTAAACCAATATAACAACTTGGACTTCTACGATATCTCTCTTGTCGAAGGGTTTAATGTTCCTATGGAGTTTAGCCCCACGTCTAATGGATGCAGCCGTAGTATAAGATGTACTTCTGATATCAACGGGCAGTGCCCCAATGAGTTGCGGACCCCTGGCGGCTGTAACAACCCATGTACTGTATTTAAGACCGACCAATATTGCTGCACTTCTGGAAATTGTGGACCTACAACTTTTTCTAGATTTTTCAAAGATCGCTGCCGTGACGCATTTAGCTACCCTAATGATGACCAAACAAGCACATTCATGTGCCCTGGTGGGACTAACTACGAGGTTGTCTTCTGCCCTTGAAGTAGTATTTTATGAGGAAGGAAAATGGCCGGTAATATATAATAATATGTGATGTAATAAAAGCTTAAAGGCTTTTTGAACACTCGTGTAAGTGTGCAGAGGCCATATCATCACGTACGTATGTAATAATATGTGATGTAATAAATAAAAGCTCATATATGTCATAACCTCTCTATTTGCAGCTTTCTCTATATGTCGGTATTTTTTGTGACTTTTATTATAATCAGTGCCGATCGGTCCATTGCTCCTAATGTGGATAATGTTATTTGTAACCTTATTTCCCTTTTTTTTCTTGGTCTACTACCAAGGTTTTAAGCTAATCTTCGGCACACAATTTCGCTAAATAAACCGCTTGCCATCATTATTATTATGAAAGCATTTTTATTATTCTTTCTTTTATATTTTCTTTAAAAATTAAGAGTGGAAAAACTCTCATTAATCCCCTTCCCGGCCCCCTTTCTCTTGTTATTTTAGAAAAAGAAAAGAAAAGAAAAGAAAAGGTAAGTCACCTCAAAATACCAAAGTTTAACATATATTAGTAGAAATAAACTTCAACAATTAAGATTTATTTTCTATACATTTAAAGCATATAATGAGTACAAGATTCTCTCTCTCTCTCTCTCTATATATATATATATACTTGCAGCAGTATCTCAATTTCAATTCAAACATGGGTTTGATTCACACTTCATGTTCTGAAAAATATTTACCATTCGAAAAGAGGAAAAATTACGAAGTCTTTGTCTAAAGAAATGCCTTGAAAAATGACAGATGTATAGAACCTTTCAACAAGATAGTGCTTTTTTAACTCTCTTAAAATGGAATCTATTCCAAACATATATGCCATGTCTTCATCATGGTGAAACATTAGTGATATTTTCAGGATCCTGTGTAAGAATACGTACGATCCTGAAACTTTAGTGATACTTAACCTTCATTTTCATTTTTTCTTTGTTAAGATTAATGGGCTTAAAGAATTCACCTTAGTGATACTTAACCTTCATTTTCATTTTTTCTTTGTTAAGATAACCCAATAATCTCCCCCTCACACATTGGGCTTGAATCGTGAGCAGAAACAACTCATTTCTTACGTGGACTAGCAAGCCAAGATTTGTTGGTTGAACTTGGGCTTTGATATCAAAGTAGGGAGGTTTTGGGTCTTTTATCAACCCCTAAAGCTAGTTCAAAAAGTGAAGCTTTCTCTCACACTTATAAATTGATCACCAGCCCCTTTCACAACCGATGTGGTATAATCCCAACAATGAAGAACATTTTTCATGGTTGAGATTAACCCTCATTACAACTATCCAATAACGAAACAAAAAATTTCAACCAGAGGATCGACACACCATTAGTGCCACTAATATCCAGAGCATTCAGGATCATGATCACATATCAAACAAACTCATGAAACCAGAAGTTAGCTTGTCCAATAGCTTGTCCATAAGTTAGAAGAGAGAGAGAGAGAGAGAGAGAGAGAGCTTAGACCAATGTTGAGAGAAAGTGCATTTATCAAAACTATTAACTGCCAACTTTTCTGAATTCCAAACACATGAAACTATATTTCTAGAGAAATTCAGAAAAAAGAAAAAAAAAATAATAAAAGAAACAACATGTTACACAATTCAATAATGCGGCTTCTTCCCTTCTTTTGTGCCGATATGTTAAAAAAAATACAATAACGTAGCTTCTTTGCTCAGCAAACTGCTAGAAATGTCTTATGAACAGGCTAACATTGCATGACAGTTCCTCCTAGCAAGCACTAATTCAAGATTATCCAAGTCATAATACAAAGTTTATATAGCTATTGTTAACTTCTAAACAGAACCAGGAAAATTAACCATTAACTATTTAGAATGAAATTGGATAGGGACCGCGCGAACGCAGGTCCCCACTAGCACAAATTATGATGCAGGCTCTCCCGCTTGGGAAGACCTTAAGCGAGCACCCCTCCCACGTGCAATGGAGGTCACAAGCCTAGGCCATGGGCCTTGTTTATAACCCATTGACCCCATCCAGGTAAGTACTTTTTCCGGGCTCGCTTGTCCCAGATTAATATCCCGCACTTGCTTCTTCTCTTTTGTGTTTAGTCGGTGTGGGACATGTGCTCCTTTCGCAGAACTAAAAATACGGCTTGCTACTCCGGATCCCAAAGCCATGGCATCTGGTAATGACGAACACGCAGGGACTCTTAACTTCTTTACCTGAATCTACAGAAACGAGAAAACTCTTCCTTCACATTCTTAAACTTTACGATGATCTTCCTCCTAAATCGTTTACTTGACCACATTCGAAAAATTAAGCAGAATCTTGAACATTGATCAAACAAAAATTCAGCTCTAAGGAATACGAAAAGAAATTATCCAGAAATCCATAGCAAAAAAAATTTAGACCAGAATTCTTCAACATTCTGGTTGGTTACAGGGAAAGCAAATAACACCAAAGCCGCAAGAAAATCAAACCCAAAGGTTAAATCCATTTCGTTATCCATTAGGGGAGAGCAAATACCCGCCCATCCCGTAGAACCCGACCCACACGCCCCGATCCGTACCGCATAGACCGGGGTTTAAGGTTATTTTTCCCAGAAACGGGTTGGATTTTGTCCAACCCAGGCGTGGCGGGTTGCGGGTTAAAAATATTTTGGCTTGCGGGTACTAGACCCGACCCGCCTAACACCAACAAAGACCCTAATTTCCACTTCCTAACCTAAGCCGCCCCTCATTCACGCCTGCCTCTCTCAGACTCTCCCTCTCGTTTTCTCCAGAAACTCAACATCTCTCTCTCGTCTTAGTATTCTGCACGTCAGGTATCTCTCTCTCTCTCTAATTGTCGTCGACGACTCGACGTCGTTTTCTCTGCAACCGGCGTCGTTCTGCTCGTGCATAATCTGTTCGACGTCGGGGGTCTGTCCTTGTCTGATTTCGGGGGTCTTGCAGTTCGACAGCTTGGTCTTCTCAGGCGAGGTCAGTGTTGGCCGGTGGGTGTGTTCAGATTTCACTGGTGATCGACATTCCTGTAGAATCTGGGTCTCTTGCATGGCCGGCAGGGCCTAGACAAGTTGGGTTGGGTTTCGTCTCGGGTCTGGTTGAGCGTAGAAGATAGAATTGGTTGAGCACGAGGGCTAGGGAAATTGGTTTACGAATTTTAAAATTGGAAACCAATTTAAAACCTTAAAACCCTTAAAACCCTTAAAACCTCTTTCATCATAAAACCTTAATACCCTGACCTTTCAATCTAAAGAAGACACTAGTGAAGTTAGGTTTGGCTAAACATGCAGCACGACGAGGTCATATGGCAGGTAATCAGGCACAACCACTGCAGTTTCATGGCCAAGTGAGTCTTTCTTAACCTCAAAAACCATTGATTCTTCTTTCGCTATAAGAGTCTATTGAAGTTTCGATTCATTTTGTTTATTGTGGCTGTGCTAATATTGCCGCGGGTTGTAAATCTTGGTGGGTTTGTGGTTTTGTAGAATTGAAACCGGGAAATTCTGTAGAAACCCGTATAATGTGACCGGGATTTGTAATCGGAGCTCGTGCCCTCTCGCCAATAGTCGCTATGCCACCATTCGCGACCATGACGGTAATCTTCACTCTTTTCCTCTCGCCCTTTTACTTGTTCTGTCAATTGGGTCTGTTTACTTTTTTTTTTTTTTTCTTGGTTTTCTTTGTGGTGATTTTCTCACACACATATGCCAGTTGAGTCATTGTAATATTGTTCCCTTTGGTCGCTGAGAAGAAGCAAGTAGAGGACGAAACTTATTCAATCTTATTTTTGTTATGGGAGTTGAGAAAACAGAAACCTCCGTCCAATTGAGCTCAATACAATTATTTGGATTTGTTGAATTGAGCTCTATAGTTTCTTTTTCTAAGCTGAAGACTATGGAAAAATGTGCTACAGCAAGGCTTTGTTGGTTGATCTTGGTGGATCTTAGGATTTTTATCTGTGCATTGGTATCTGTATTTATGAATTGACTTGCTGTCACATGTCAATTAATATTTGTAGATATTAACAAATGATGAGTGTGCTAGATTTTATATGGTTGTATTGGTCTGCTGCAGGAGTCTTCTATCTTTATATGAAAACCATAGAAAGAGCTCATATGCCAAACAAATTGTGGGAGAGAGTTAAGTTGCCCAGGAATTATGAGAAGGCACTTGAGATTATAGACAAACACCTGGTATTGAACTTTATATTGTTTTTTTTTTTTTTTGAACTTTAAGATTATTTGATACGATATGATTTTGTTCATCAGTTCTAGAAAGGTTAATTTACCCTCGCTTTTGATTTGACAGATGTATTGGCCGAAGTTTCTTGTACACAAAACAAAGCAACGATTGACCAAGATGACTCAAATGCGGATACGCATGAGGAAGCTTGCTTTGAAAACAAGGTTCATTTTTTCTCATGCTTGAATTTGTTTTTATTTCACTACCAAAAATGCTTACTCATGTGCAAATAAGGTTTTCTGAGGTGCTACAAGATTGTCTTTGGTAAACTACTTTGTTACTTTTGGGAGATCAATGATGTTATAATGAGCCACTATTTGTTATGTTTCAAGAGAACATGTTACTTATTATTTTTTTTTTAAAAAAAAAAAAAGCAAAAGAATGAGCCAAGAAATTATAGGGCTTGGAGTATGGCATGTTATGAGTACACTTGTAAGTGTTGAGTCCCACATTGAGAAAGTATAAAGAAAAATGGTAGTTAATATACCTAAGTGGACTCAAGCCCATTAGCTTAAGCTTTTGGGCTAATGTGATGACCAAATATGTATATTAACGTACTCCTAGTAAAAAATGCCCTGACCGCTTATCTCCTAACATGGGAGACCTTCGAATGTTAGGGTCTTGCATTGATCTTTAAGAACTAAGTTTTTTTTTTTTTTTCAGTAAACTTTTAGCTCTATGACACATCCTCCCCCTGTATGAATGGTTGGAGGGTGTGGTTGTGGCTATACAACCAATTGGGTAATTCAACTTAAACTATGTTTTCCTTACCTCCCAACTATAAGCATAATGTGGTACATAGCCTAATCCAGATTTACCTATGGGTTTCAATAATAGATAAATTTCTTCTCTCATCAAAATATTCTATGAATAACTCTTTTGATAAATGTGCCAAAGGATCCCATTTATGCAATGAGAAACAGTAATTAATTAGCATCAAAAGTTAAGTTCACTTAGTGAACAAAGCAATTAGATTTGCAAAGATCTAGATATCTTAGGTCAGTAATGCATTATGGTTGGGTGACACGGAATTCAGGGTTGGGTGTTGTAAGTGTGAAACAGCATTCACTATGAGATATTTAGTATAAAAGCAGAAAGAGAGAAGTAAAATGTGAAAATTTTAATTGGTCTTGCACACAGAATTGGCAACCCTGGACTGTGTTGTGATGCTGAAAAAGGTTCTAGTTGTCACCTTTATAGGTTAAATAGTGTCGTCCCACATTAACGTGCTTTGTTGTATTGGCAATTGTTTCTGCTGCCTAACAGGGAGAAAATAATGACAACACCAAGGAAGGAGAAAAAAAGAGAGTCTAGAAGAGAAGAGAAGGCTGAAAAGGCAGCAGCACTGGATAAGGTTATACACATGAGCTCATACTATTGATGTACATGATTATGTGTTGTCCCTACAGCTCGACTAAGACTTTCTAGCTTTTCTGCAGAGTATTGAAAAAGAACTCTTGGAACGTCTTCAGCAAGGAGTTTATGGTGACATATACAACTATCCTGTTAAAGAGTATAACAAGGTTCTTGATATTGAAGAGGGGCAGGCTGTGAGTGAAGATGAAGATGAGATGGTAATTTGTGAAATCCTTTTTTCTTGAAATTATTAATATTGTTTTAAAAACGAGTTATTTGCTTTTGTGCTCACTTAGATGCTACTTCAGATAATTAAATGCCCTTTTATTGGTTCTTGGAATAAGCAGGAACATGAGATAGAATATGTTGAGGGTTATGATGAACTTGAAGAGGAAGATGATATAGAAGATTTTGGTGATATTGCAATTGCTCAGTCTCATGCGAATTACGACAATGGTAAAGCTGTCACTAGATACTTATTGTTGAGCATTTTTTTAATGTTGATTTAAATTTTTATTACCTTATGCTTGCCTGTGCTTGCACATATAATTAATATACTCTTGTTCCAATTTCAGTGTCTTATTCTCCTTTTTGGGACGCTATAAAATATATGTCCACTTTCTAAAAGTGAAATTTCTTACATCTTCAATTTCCTATTATTCTTACCTTTTTTCTTAAATATTCTTATTAAAGGTTATTTCGTCTCTAATTTAAAGTGAAGGACATTTGAGGAAGAGGGTGATAGTGTTATCTTTTTATTAATAGTCGTACCATTTCAAATCAAGTCATGAAACCAATAAAAAGAGTCATTTGGATGGACGAAGGGAGTATTAACTTATACCATGTAAAAGCTGTCAATTTTTAGTTTACATGGGATTTTTATTTTTATTTTTTATTTTAGTTAGGGTATAAGTTGTGGCCTTTGTTTTACTAGCTTATATAATAACGGGACGAGCACATGAGAGAATTCTCAAATGTGTGTGTGTACCCATCCAAACTGGAATAAGAAAAAAGAGTTTAATGATGCAGTTGGAATGGATGCAGATGAAGAAGACATTGAGCCAGTTGCTAGCAAGAGAGTGAGGAAGGAAACTGCCTTGGCTTCAGGAAAGCTTGATAAAGGTGAACCTGGTGCAAAATTGAAGAAGAGAGCAAGGGTGCTTGTTGAGGTAATGGCGAATGATATTATGGTGTTTTACAGGCTCACTACATTTCCATATACATATATCCTTTCAAGTTATAGACTGTACCTATGGTATACGGTAGCTATTATATTCAATTACATCATTTTTAGCCGACTCTCTCATGTGCAAATTTTCTTCGAATTTCTTGAGGTTGATCTCTCCCTCTCTCTCCCTCACACACACACAAACTCAAAATATATTACTTGTTTCTTGGAAACTGAGACACTTTAAATACACATATTTGGCTGTTGCATGCGCCTTCTGTAATCTTCAGTAGCTACATTCCATCAGGATCCTAAATATTTCAATTTTTTTTTTTTTTTTGTTATTTGTCAGGTTGAGCATGAAGATGCTGATGAAAGACAAAAGGCTGTCCACTAAGTGTGCTTGTAGCATATTGCTTTATTTGTTTGACCTGTAAACCGGATAATGGCAGAGATATCATTCAAAGCTCAGTCCACAGCGAGGGAAAGTTGCTAAAGAGGATGCAATTTTGATAGCTGAATAGAAAAAAAAAATTGATAGCTGAATCTTGATTACGGTTGAAAGATTTTCTTAATCTTGATTTCCTCTAGTTTTATTAATTATTACTGGTTTCCTCTCTCTTTGGGAGATGGGGCTGTACAAGAGTGCAAGAGTGGAGACTTGAAGTATTTCTGGTCCCAGTTTTTTGTTTTTGTCACTGCCTCCCACAAATGAATGAGTTAACTTGTTCTCGCACAACAGGTCATATGAATCAGCTATAAATGTCAACTTGTTCTCTAATGCTACACTCTAGTCTTTTTTTCTTTTTTTCTTTTTTATTTTTTATTTTTTCTAGAGAAATTCAGGAAAAAGAAAAAAAAAAAAAAAAAGAATCAGAGAATAAACAAGTTACACAATTCAATACTGTGGCCTGTTTGCTCAACATGAAATCATGATACTGTTTACACAAATTACACGGAGTCTAATCTAGGGTAGGATAGATTTTTCAAAATCTAGCAGAAAATGGTAGGAAAAGAAAAGAAAAATTATAGAATTCTTTCATTTTTTAATCATCTTTTATCTATTTTCATAGTAAATTGATGAATTCACCATTGATTTATTGAATTTGTAGAATGAGATAGGAAAAAAGATTGACGTGAGAAAAGATTAGAAACATGTGTGCTCGGATTTGGGTCAATTTCTCCTTCTGTCATTAATCGTGGAGAATAACTTATATAAGGTCTTGGTGGCACAAACCACGACATTTGTGCCCACCAATAAGAGGTTGACACCTCAGCTTGGAACAAGATAACAAAATGAGAACAAAATGCCAGATCATACCAAATTTAAACCCTAAAAAAATTATTCATTTACTTTTCTCACACACACACACACACACACACACATATATATATATAAAGGAAAAATTCACGTGTTGACAATGTTCCATCAAACTTTTAATTGTAACAATTTCCCTTCATACTACTCAAAATTGTCAATGTTCCCCCCAATGATGAAACTACACTTAGTAAAATAAAAACAAAAAATATTAAATCTTTTAGAAAAAACCTAAAAATAAAAAATAAAAATCCAAAGGGCGGTAAATTTTAATTTTTTATTTAAAAAAAAAAAAATCCATTGTATAAGAAAAAAATTAAAAAAAAAAAAATCTGCTTTTTTTTTTTTGTTATAAAAAATATTTTTTTTATAACTTTTTAAAATAAAAATTTCTGTTTAAAAAAAAATTAAGAATTTTCGTTTAAGAAAATAAAAATTTTCGTTTCTAAAACAAAAATTTCTTTTAAATAAAAATTTCTGTTTAAAGAAAAAAATCATTTTAAAAAAATTAGTTTTAAAAAAAAAATTAAAAATTTCCGTTTAAAAAAAAATCTTTCTTTTCAAATTAAATTTTCGTTTTCTTAAAAAAAAATTAAAATTTTATTTATTTTATTTATTTATTTTAATTTATACGGGTATTTTTGTCATATTGAGAAATACATAAGGGCATTTTTATCTTTTTGCTAGCTTTAG
Organism: Corylus avellana; assembly: GCF_901000735.1. Classification (NCBI taxonomy): domain Eukaryota; kingdom Viridiplantae; phylum Streptophyta; class Magnoliopsida; order Fagales; family Betulaceae; genus Corylus; species Corylus avellana. Next base: position 28,093,601 of record NC_081543.1, on the reverse strand, counting down.
AGGAGGACATTAACAATGTTTTGGTAGTTTGGGGGAAGACATTGTTACAATTGAAAGTTTATAGGGTACATTATCAATCGGGTAGTAATTTGAGTGAGGTATGTGGACTTTACCTTATATTTTAATAAGTCATCTTAATATTCTTGGTAGCAAGACTCCCCCTTGTTGACTTATAATTAAGAAATGTTATTCTTAATATCTCGCATCTATTTTTCATCCATTATTATTATTTTTAAAAAAATTTACCATTAAATCGGTAAGATTCTCGTGAAATAGCATGTTTCTCTTGTTATATACTAAGGCCTAATTGGTACACACCTTTTATTAAACTTTGTTTCTGTCATTCCCCATCCATTTTAATTGGTACATTTTTCTTCTTTATAGGTATCATCTGTTCAAAAAATCTATGTTGTTCCTCTAATTGTCGTTGCTACCTTTCTTCTTGGTGGTGTTGCCTTTCATGGGCCCGCCGGAGGCTAGCCAAGGAGTCAACTAACTAACGTGTACTCTTTTCTATGCTAAGAACACCGCTTCGATACCAATTGTTAAAATCTAACTTTAACTAAAGAAATAGAATTAAAATTGGAACTGAAATTGATTGAGAAAATGATAAGGAACAAAGTACAAACAGGATCTTAATGATCACTAAATCAACTAGCCTTTTTAAATGCGCGCAACTAAACATAAACCATAATTGGCAAAAGCCCACTAATAATATAACTGTCCAAAGTCTTGCATGAGCTCATGCATGTGCCTTTGTCAATGACAGTACTTATTGCTATCTTAATTATTACTATAGAGAGTAAGGAATACATAATTCGTCTCCATAAGTTCAAGGACAGAACGTGATAATATAGTTTGGTGCACCGGAGCAGGTAAATGTGCTGCTCTTATCATCATAAGCATAGCTATAAGCTTTAGGGCATTGGTTTTTGAAGATCATGGAATAGTTTGTGGGTGGACATGTCTCTGGGGTATTATTAGCGCCAGTGCAACAGTATTGTGGCTGATTGAACGCTGCGCATGCGCTCTTGCAAGCGATTACGCTCCCATCAGATCCTTTCACTTGCAGATTAGTAGGGCAAACATCATTCACGTTTGCAGGGCAGCTTGAGGGTTGGCAATCACCGTTCCCACCTTGTGTGGTAACCGAAACAGGGAGGTTGAAGCCATCTACAAGGCTGACATCGTAGAAATCCTTTCCACCATTTGCTGCTATGTTGATTTCTACCAAAGAAGCTGGCGGGATTGCACTGGCGCCGTTGCATGCAACCTGCCCGGATCCACAATTAGCAGTTTCACAAGTGAACTTTCCCGAAGCGTCCGTGTTGCATCGTGTTCGGGCCCAGAACCGGCCTATCCATGGAGCTTGGACATCAATTGATGTGGATGCTTTGGATGCCAAGTCAAATCCAGTATTTAATTGTTGAGGTTTCTGGTCCGCAGTTAGAGTTCCTGGCCATACAGTTGTAGGACAATTGTTTGTAAAAGTTATTTGAGCAGGATGAGCACCTGCATGACATAAATTGTCAGAAGAATAGTCAACTCATTAAAATCATTTTTTTTAATATTAACTTTAGTTTTTAGGATAATTAAATTATAATTTAAAGTATATACTATAACTTGCATGCAACAAATAACTAGGAGATACACAATAAAATTGTGTTCTTTACTGTAATGCTATATATATATCACACAAACATCTTACTAAGGTGACATGTCAAGGTCTAATAGACCTACCCGCACACTAGCTTTATAAGATATTGTGAAATGCTTATGTGATATATATATATATATATATATATATAACATTATTATGTGTGTAAATACTATTCCAGAAGCAATGGGGAGAGAAAAAGAGAGAAGGCGTTCAGAACATAAAATCTAAAATGTGTTTTATGTAAAACAAAAAAAAAAAATAATAATAATAAAATAAATAAAGTTAAAACAATGGAAGCTTTCAACCTTTGTGGGCCTGACTGATGACTTTATTTCGTATATATGTGCATGTACTGGTGAAAGTTGCAAAATTAAACTATCTGTGTGGTGATTGATGCGAACGATGATCACTTTCCAACAAAATTATTTACACATATTAAAGCAATTTGCTATCATATATATCATAACTAAACAATGAGATATATATATATATATACCAGATAGGAAACAGAAGGCCAAGGCAAGGCCGAAGAGTGAAAGGGTTTTCATCTTTCTAGTAGACTTCTAGTTAATCTTGATGAATGTTTTTGGTATTGTGGTGCTCATCTTTCGAGCTTGGGGGTTGTATTTATAGAGGCTTCTATGCTACTTTTTCAAGCTGAAACCTGCGTGGGAAGTCACCGGGAATATACTTCATTGACTCTTATTTGTTAGCGGGTCTTCTTTATACGTTATTTTGTATCTTTTTAAAATTAATGTGACTCATTTCAATGCCTACTTTTTCAAGCCAAAGCCTGTGTGAAAATTCATTAGAAATACGATTCATTGCCTCTCGTTAAGGATCAAGATACCCGGCAATGCTCCAAAAATTGTTCATCAGTTTTTTCTCAAATCCTGACCATCCAATGTTATCCAATAGCCACAATTTCACCATGTATCCCAACTAAAGATAAATAATAAATTATTATTTATTTTTTAAAAAATATATAAATAGTTGTGGCTCAAAATTTGGTGCAGGGTCGGGCTTCACCAACCGGCTGGGGTGCCACCCCGGGTCGGGTTGGTCGGGGTTCCCCCAAGTGGCCTCTAGTGGTCGGCCACCCCCAAGGGTCAAAAACCCAAAAAAATTAAGGGTGGTTTGAATCATCGCCATAGCTCTTGATTGGCCAAAACCAAAAAAATAATTTTTTGGTTTTATTAATAGTGGTTTTTAACACTCTAAGGCCATAGTGGCTTCACCACCCCCAACCGGCCTCTAGGGGTGGTCGATCACCCTAGTTTTTTTAATTTTTAATTTTAATATTTTAATATTTTATTTTATATATATTTTAAAAATAAATAAATAATATTTTATTATTTATCTTTAGTTGCGGCACGTGGTAAAATTGTGGTTGTTGAATGACATTGGATGGTCAGAATTTGAGAAAAAAATTGATGGGCAATTTTTTAAGCATTACCAGAAATCCTGATCCACTTAACGGATTTTCCTCTTACATTATTTTGTATCTTTTTAAAATTGATGCGACTCGCATTAATTCCGAAATCCAGTACACAATAAAAATATGGGTTTTACTTTTATATTTACTGCACCGACTAAAGACATGAGAGATACGGATTAAATAAATGTCATTAATTCAATCAGTTGGGGCCATTTCTTTTTTTTTTTTTTTTTTGAAATAATAATTGAGATTCTTATTCAAAAAATCACCGTGGAAAAATACACTTATGGAGGTGGAATGACTTCCTCCCTCCTTACAATACCATAGACACATGGTGGAATCTCATCCCTCCATAACAAATCTATGACATGTTCGGTAGCATTTTTGGCTAACCCGTGAGCAACATAATTAGCTTCCCTTGGACAATATATCACATAGGAATTGCCCATAGTCTGCAGCCCATTCTGAATGTCTTCTATAAGGTGGCCGAAGCTGCTTCTGCATGGGTCCCGGGAATTTATTGCTTTAATAATCTGTTGAGCATCTCCTTCTAGTATACAACCTGCACCACCCAAATCCTTACCCAGCATCATGGCATACAATCCAGCCATTGCTTCCGCTGTTGCCGGGTCAAGAAGTTGCTCAACTGTAATACTTTGTGCTGCACAAACTTTGCCCATGAAATCTCTAGCTATGATCCCCAGTCCAACGCATCCTTTCTTCTTTGAAACCGCAGCATCCCAATTCACCTTGAACATATGTCTGGAAGGTGGCTGCCATTCTACATTCTGTAGATCCTGCAAGGCCTGCGCAGTTTCATTGTTGTCGTCCTCTAGTGCATTAGCTTTCAAAAAACCTTCCAGAGAAATACCTGCGTTACGTGCTAGCTGGTTTGGGGGAGTAAAAATCCCTCCATGAATAAAAGTATTTCTCCTTAGCCAAATCTGCCTGGCAGTGGTAGCAAAGAGTTCTAGCTCCTCCTTCTCACACCTCCCCATCATTGATTCAAAAACTTTAATGAACAGCCGCTCCTCACACACCCTCTTTTGGAACTTGATTATGCTACCCCCCATACATCTTGAGCTGTGGGACAACTCCAAAGTATATGCTCCACCGTCTCTTCATCTCGTTCACATAAGGGGCATATATTTGTATCTGTCACACCTTTTTTAAACAAATTAGCCTTCGTAGGAAGAAGGTTATGGCAAGCTCTCCAAACAAACATTTTAACTGCATTGGGGACCCTTAATTTCCAGCATGCTTTCCACACCATACTCTCCGTGTTAGGACCAGACCCTCCATCGCCTTCCATAGTCAGCACCTCCATCTCCATGTGATATGCGCTCTTGACAGAGAACTCCCCATTAGTAGTGCATCTCCAGATCATACGATCTTTGGGACTGAGTGGGCTAAGCGGAAAGGTGGCCAAATCCATTTATTGCTCCTTTACAACTCAGTTGGAGTTATTTACGTATGTGTCAGTTTCTGGGAAAGGTAGGCAAATCCATTTTTATGAGTGCTTGTGGAATTTCTTTCGCTTACTTTCGTAGAATTTTCACCTGTGGAAAAAGACCTACACCCATGCATGCGAATTGTCTAAGGATTAATGGAAAGAATTTGGAGTAACCAAATTAATCCATAGGGCATCTACCTGGTATGTTCTTTCTAATAGGGTTTTTTTTTTTTTTAAACACAATTGAACTTCACTCTGATTCACTTTTCTAGAATAAACTTATAATGTATAAACTTGAGGTTCATGAAGACATATATGAGTGCTCAAAAAGAAAACAAGGGCTAGCTAACCCCATATTAATTAAGGAGTCGCATGATTTTGTACGTGGTAAATATTTTAGTACTTTTAGCACCGCTCTCAGAAAAATTGAAAAAGCCCACTTATTTACTTAATTATTCCTTCATTTTTGTATTGTTACGTTTAGGGTTTATAGTAAAATTTGTAATATCTCAATACCACTTATAATATTACAAGGAGTGCTATGAGCGACTGAGCTCTCATTCGTTTTTTCTTTTCTTTCCCTACGTACAGCCAACATTATGTCTTGTATGAGTTGCCAAAATATATCATAATTTTTAAAAGTGGTGAGATGCGAAAATAAGAAGAAAGTAAAAACCAATCTACACGATATTAAGATTTAAGTAGTTTGGTTTAACAAGCTTACATTTACTGGCAGAAATGACTCAAAAGAAATTTACTATCAAGAGTAACATAAAAAAAAAAAAAATTAGAAAAAAAAAAAAAAAAAGTGAGGAAAATAACATAAAACATTG
>NC_081543.1:28086868-28088117 GCF_901000735.1 Corylus avellana | reverse complement strand
ACTTCATTTTTTTACATTACAAAATAACTTTCTTTCACTTTTCAAAAAAAATTAATAAGTCGGTTAATGCACCACCCTGTGTTGTCAAGATAGGCGGCTCATTTCCTGAAAATATCACTTGATAAATGTCTTTGTCGAGTTGGCTTTGGAATTAATTGGAGACTCGTTGCCCGGCTCATTTCCTGAAAATATCACTTGATAAATGTCTTTGTCGAATTGGCTTTGGAATTAATTGGAGACTCGTTGCCGCGCACTAAATTTCATCGTGATAAATTATCTGTCTTTACATTAAGCAATATTATTCTTTTTTTTTTTAGATTTATTCTCTTTCTTATTTATTTATTTATTTTTTAAAACATTCTCCCACGGATCCTAATCTCCTTCAGTACGTCTTCTAATCCTAGCCGTCCAATTTGCTTACGTCGTGATATTTAAAGGCGGATCCTCTAACATCAGAGACTTCTGCTTCTTCCCCGAACGCTCAAGTTGTTTTTTTTTTTCTTTTTCTTTTGTGGGTTAGTTTTAATATATATGAACCATATCAATGGGTTAACCTTATAACTTGAAGGTTTATAATGGTGGGTTTCAATAACATAACACTTCGGATGATGTGACGACGCATTATGTGCTTTAAATGTATAGAAAATAAATCTTAATGGTTGTTGGGGAAAAATATCTCCTAGTGGACTCCACTTCTTTTTACACTTATTTACAACATTACTCTCACAACTCATTGGACGACACATGTACACACCACTTTCACACTTAAGGATAAAAGGAGATAGGAGAGAAGGAGAGGGAGTTATTCTCCTTCCCCACAAAAGACCTCTTTGGCAAAGACCCAGAGAGAGAGAGAGCTCTCTCTCTCTCTCGTATATTTTTTACTTTGACGACCTTCTCTTCTTCTCATTTGTTATATACCTCACTCAACACACATTGATTCATAAATATTATAGGCAAATTTTTATTATATTTTTATCTACAAATAAATATGCTAACTTAAGCATCAGAGAGTCTTCGGCTTCAACAAAATACCCTCTGACCTTACTTTTGTTTTGCAGGAATCTCACTGTCGTACAAGAGTTTCTTCATAGTTTAATTTAGCCATAAAAAAAATCACTTGATAACAAATTCTTAGACCATAAAAAACGCTCCAAAAAGTGTTAAATTTTATTAATTTGTACTAATATAAGGTAAACTTTGATATTTTGAGGTGACCGACACTGGATATATAGTTTAACTTTTATGT
>NC_081543.1:28084153-28086768 GCF_901000735.1 Corylus avellana | reverse complement strand
CTAAGGCCATGGGAGTGGCTTCGGCCCCCCCCAACCGGTCTCTGGGAGTGGCCGAACCACCCCTAGGGCCATGGGGGAGGCTGAAGCCATCCCCAACTGACCCCTGGGGGTGGCTTCCACCACTCCTAATGGCTCAATTGGGGTGGTCGACCACTCCGGTTTTTTTAATTTTTAATTTTAATATTTTGTTTTATATATTTTTTTTTTTAAATAAATAATATTTTATTATTTATCTTTAATTGGGACACGTAAAATTGTGGTTGTTGAATGACATTGAATGATCAAAATTTGAGAAAAAATTGATTGGCAATTTTTTAAGCATTACCAGAAATCTTGATCCACTTAACGGGTTTTCCTCGTGCATTATTTTGTATATTTTTAAAATTGATGTGACCCGCATTAATTCCGAAATCCAGTACACAATAAAAATATGGGTTTTCCTTTGATATTTACTGCACCGACGAAAGACATGAGAGATACGGATTAAATAAATGTTAATTTAATCGGTTGGGGCATTTATATATGTGTCAGTTTTTGGGAAAGGTGGCCAAATCCATTTATTGCTCCTTTACAACTCAGTTGGAGTTATTTACGTATGTGTCAGTTTCTGGGAAAGGTAGGCAAATCCATTTTTATGAGTGCTTGTGGAATTTCTTTCACTTACTTTCGTAGAATTTTCACCTGTGGAAAAAGACCTACGCCCATGCATGCGACTTGTCTAAGGATTAATGGAAAGAATTTGGAGTAACCTAACTAATCCATTGGGCATCTACCTCGTATGTTCTTTCTAATAGGGATTTTTTTTTTTTTTTTGAAACACAATTGAACTTCACTCTGATTCACTTTTCTAGAATAAACTTGTAATGTATAAACTTGAGGTTCATGAAGACATATATGAGTGCTCAAAAAGAAAACAAGGGCTAGCTAACCCCATATTAATTAAGGAGTCGCATGATTTTGTACGTGGTAAATATTTTAGTACTTTTAGCACCGCTCTCAGAAAAATTGAAAAAGCCCACTTATTTACTTAATTATTCCTTCATTTTTGTATTGTTACGTTTAGGGTTTATAGTAAAATTTGTAATATCTCAATACCACTTATAATATTACAAGGAGTGCTATGAGCGACTGAGCTCTCATTCGTTTTTTCTTTTCTTTCCCTACGTACAGCCAACATTATGTCTTGTATGAGTTGCCAAAATATATCATAATTTTTAAAAGTGGTGAGATGCGAAAATAAGAAGAAAGTAAAAACCAATCTACACGATATTAAGATTTAAGTAGTTTGGTTTAACAAGCTTACATTTACTGGCAGAAATGACTCAAAAGAAATTTACTATCAAGAGTAACATAAAAAAAAAAAAAATTAGAAAAAAAAAAAAAAAAAGTGAGGAAAATAACATAAAACATTGCTACCTGAGAGTATACCAAGTAAGATCCGGCGGCTTATTGGCATGGGATGCTAATGATTGATAAAGGTTGTGAGCCCTAGTAAGGGGACAAGATAATAGATGTTGTCCCAAAGCCCACTAAGGGTTTGTTTAGGATTGCGTTTGAGGAGCTTAAAAGTGCATTTAACACTTAAAAAGTCCGTTTGAAAAGTTGTCGTTTGGTAAAAAAAATTAAAAGTGTTTCTAAGGATCCAAAAAGCCTAAAAATTGTCAAAACGCATTTTTAGTAAAAACTTAAAAATGAAGTTTTTGCCAAAAAGTGCTTTTTGACTTAAAATTTATATTTTTCAAACGCAATCTTAAACAAGTTTTAAGGAAACAACTTAATTAGCTTGTAGGACTCATCTATGCCCCCCATATATTAAACCGTCTCCATAAGCTATCACCATGGATGTTTGCCTCAAGCGGCTAGGGAAGAGCCTCTGTTGGGTCATCGTAAACAAAAGGCCCCCAAACCGAGCAAGGCGGAGAGGAGTAATTAATGTTAAATGTCATTTTCATGTTTATTTTGTTTTCTTCTAAAATTGATATGGCGTTAAAATTACCATTGGATTTATGATAAATCATTATTGAATTTTGATCTAATGATGATTTTAAACGTCAATTCAATTTTGAAGGGATGCAAGAAGAACATGAGAATGACATTTAGCATTTATAATTATAGCTAATTATTCTCATATAGTTTTTTTTTATCGTTTGTATTTTAGCTACCATGTTAATATATATATATATATATATATATATATAAAATAAAAATTGTAATACCCTTTGCCGCCATAAAAGTTACACGTACACCATTTACCTCCCATTAATACTTGATTCATCAGCAGCCACAAGAAATACCGACATATATATAAGAGCAGAGACGAAGGGAGGGGGGGACCGGTGTAGTACCCTTTGCCGCCATAAAACTTACACGTACACCATTTACCTCCCATTAATACTTGATTCATCAGCAGTCACAAGAAATACCAACATATATATAAGAGCAGAGACGAAGGGAGGGGGGGACTGGGTTAAGCCATGGTCCCCCCCAAAATAAGGAAAATTAGTCAACCCACTTCCATAAAATTTTCTGGTTCCGTCCCTGTACAAGAGACTAAGAATTTGGAGTAACCAAATTAATCCATAGGGCATCTGCCTGGTATGTTCTTTCTAATAGGT
>NC_081543.1:28076924-28084053 GCF_901000735.1 Corylus avellana | reverse complement strand
AAAAAAAAAAAAAAAAAATTAAAAAAAAAAAAAAGTGAGAGGAAAATAACATAAAACATTGCTACCTCAGAGTATACCAAGTAAGATCCGGCGGCTTATTGGCATGGGATGCTAAAGATTGATAAAGGTTGTGAGCCCTAGTAAGCGGACAAGATAATAGATGTGTCTCAAAGCCCACTAAGGGTTTGTTTGGGATTGCGTTTGAGGAGCTTAAAAGTGCATTTAACACTTAAAAAGTCCGTTTGAAAAGTTGTCGTTTGGTAAAAAAAATTAAAAGTGTTTCTAATTATATTTTAGCTACCATGTTAATTTATATATATATATATATATATATATATATATATATATATAAAATAAAAATTGTAATACCCTTTGCCGCCATAAAAGTTACACGTACACCATTTACATCCCATTAATACTTGATTCATCAGCAGCCACAAGAAATACCGACATATATATAAGAGCAGAGACGAAGGGAGGGGGGGACCGGTGTAATACCCTTTGCCGCCATAAAAGTTACACGTACACCATTTACATCCCATTAATACTTGATTCATCAGCAGTCACAAGAAATACCAACATATATATAAGAGCAGAGACGAAGGGAGGGGGGGACCGGGGTAGGCCATGGTCCCCCCCAAAATAAGGAAAATTAGTCAGCCCACTTCCATAAAATTTTCTGGTTCTGTTCCTGTATAAGAGACTAAGAATTTGGAGTAACCAAATTAATCCATAGGGCATCTGCCTGGTATGTTCTTTCTAATAGGTCTTTTTTTTTTTTTGAAACACAATTGAACTTCACTCTGACTCACTTTTCTAGAATAAACTTATAATGTATAAACTTGAGGTTCATGAATACATATATCAGTGCTCAAAAAGAAAACAAGGGATAGCTAACCCCATATTATAAATTAAGGAGAGTCGCATGATTTTGTACGTGGTAAATATTTTAGTACTTTTAGCACCCCTCTCAGAAAAATTGAAAAAGCCAACTTATTTATTTAATTATTCCATCATTTTTGTACTGTTTCGTTTAAGGTTTAGGGTTTAGGATTTATAGTAAAATTTGTAATATCTCAACCCTACTTATAATATTACAAGGAGTCCTATGAGCTACTGAGCTCTCACTCATTTTTTCTTTTCTTCCCTTACGTACAGCCATCATTATCAGGCCGGCTAGACCACTAGGCGAGTGAGGCGCTAGCCTAAGGCCCCCGGATTAATAAGGCCTAAAAAAAAAAATAATTAATTAATTAATTAATTAATTAATTTTTTTTTAATTTAAGGCCCATTTTTTTTCTTCATAAAAACTTAAGGCATCTAATCATGATAAGTAAGTAATTTAAAAAATGTCTCAATTTAATAAGACCTCAATATAATAAAAGCCCATGGTAAAATAAGACTAATTAATCCAAAAAAGCAAATATCCTTGTACTTAAAAAGAGCCTATCTAGTATCTACTTATGTATCCGAAATTATTTGATATTGAAAGATCATTTTAACCCTACCTAACCACCCATTTTCTTTCCTTTTTTTTTTTCTTTCTCTCTTTTCTTCTCCACTGCCGACAGCCTCCCCTCTTATCTTTTTTTTTTTTTTTTCAAAACATAACATGATGGAGAGAGATGAAGAGAGAGAGAGAGAGAGGCTGGGCGAGAGAGAAACACGCGTATCAATAGGGTAAGAATTCATAAAAATCAAAAATCAAAAATCAAAAATTGATTTTTTTTTTGTAATGTTTATTTCTGTGCTTGATTTTTCCTGTGAGTTTTGTATGGGTTTTTGTCAATTTTTTTGGTGGGTTTTGTTTGAAACAGGTATATCAAAGAGGTAAGAATTAATAAAAAATAAAAAATAAATAAATAAATTGATTTTTTTGTAATCTTTATTTTTGTGCTTGATTTTTCTAGTGGGTTTTGTATTGGTTTTTAACAAATTTTTTGGTAGGTTTTGTTTAAAACAAAGATGTATCAAAGAATCAAGTGAGAAAGTTACTGCCACGGTATGGATTTTTTTTTTTTTTTTTTTGATAATTTTGTATGGGTTCTTGATAATATTTCTAGTTTTTTTTTTTTTTTTTTTTTTTTTTTTTTTTTTTGCTTTTGTGTGCTTCAGTTTTGGAACATGTGCTTCGTAGAGATTTGGTGCAGTTCTTCGATTGATTCATAAAAAAAAAATTAATTAATTAATTTTTTTATTGTTGTGTTTATTTTTGTAAGGATTAATAAAAATGATAACTCTAAATAAAATAATAATATTAAAATAAATATGATTTAATTAATATACAAATATTAAAAAAAAAATAAGGCTCCATTTAAAAGCTTCGCCTAAGGCCTCAAAAAACACTAAGTTGGTCTTGATCATTATGTCTTGTATGAGTTGCGAAAATATATCATATTTTTCAGAAGTGGTGAGATGCAAAAAATAAGAAGAAAGTAAAAAACAATCTACATGATATTAAGATTTAAGTGGTTTGGTTTAACAAGCCTACATGCAGAGATGACTCGAAAGAAATTTACTATCAAAATATGGAATACAAAGAGTAACATTAAAAAAAAAAAAAAAGTGAGGATAATAACAGAAAACATTGCTACCCGTGAGTATACCAAGTAAGATCTGGCGGCTTATTGGCATAGGATGCTAGTTATTTGGTTCGAAGTCGTTCACTGGAAGGATAAAAAATAAAAATAAATAAATAAAAATAAAAAATAAAAAAATAAAAGAGAACGAAGGGAAGGGTAAAATGGTCACTTAATAGATTGGGTACCGATAAGTGGATGTTTAATTTGGCACATTTCCCGAAAATGTACAGCATCTACCCCCACAACCCGGTTATCAAACACCATGAACTCAATGTCAAGCCTAAAGATTGATAAAGGTTGTGAGCCCAAGTAAGCGAACAAGATAGCAGATGTTTTCTCAAAGCTCACTAAAGATTTGTTTGGAAAGGGTTTAAAAAGTCTAAAAATGGTCAAAACGTATTTTCAATAAAAGCTTAAAAATGAAGCTTTTGTCAAAAAATACTTTTTGACTTAAAATCTCTATTTATCCAATGCAAATTCCAAACAGGATATAAGGAAACAACTTAGCTTGTAGGACTCATCTACGCCCCCCATCAAAGTCGGAGGGAGGGGGGGACCTGCTGTGGCCATGGTCCCCCCCACTTCATCAAAAAAGATATTACCAATTATTCAAATTGCTATAGCTAGCTTCCAAAAAGTCTTAATAATTAATGCACGTTTGCAATGACGTAGCTTACACACATAGACGGAGCCATGCCCCCCCCTTCCCTCAAAAAAGATATTTTGAGTAAAAAAAAATTTATACGAGTCCCCACCCAAAATAAATTGATAGGTCCCAATCCCCCCAACTCTCCTCCACTTGTCGGTTCTTACTTCTTAGGTTAATCATGGAGTTTTCTTTTGGTAAATTTTTCTATTGTTTGGCTTGGAAATTTGGTTAAGAATCTAAAAAGTTGACTTTTTTTTTTTTTTTTTTGCCTTTCGGCTTGGAAACTTGGAAATTCATGTTGCTACTTGGAAATTTATATGTTTTTTGTTGTTATTTTCTTTATGTATGTATGTAAATCTTGGATCTTTTCTCTGTGAGGATTTCTGGTTCTTGATTTGATATGGCCGTATGAGAATATTTGATGGGTTTTTATAACTAATGCCATTGAGAAATCTCTAGTTTCTCTTTGAGTTTTTGTTCCACCCATTGAATTTCAAGTTTGAAATCATAATGATTTAAGGAATTTTTAATTAGGTCCGAATTTGGGGGAATTTTAGTAAGAAGCTAAATTCCTAAACTTCACTAGGGGCTTTTGTGTGTAGTGGATTTCTATGCATGATTTGAGATCCGGGTTGTTAGATTAATGGGTTTAAAGCTTTAATTTCATTATTGTTTATAGTATAGACATAAACCCTAATTTGTATAGTATGAATTAAATTAGGGCTTTTAGTATGTGAACACTAGGATTGCTAATTGGATGTGTTAATTACATTTAAAGTGTTAATTAACCCTAAACTTTTATGAGTTCAATGGAAATTGATGCCCATGGGGTTTAGGTTCTATTATGTCATATTATAATCATATTGATTCTTGTATGTGAATATGAGTATTATAAATTTGGGGTAAGTTGCTAGATCAATAGAATAGGAAGAGAATAATAATTATAGGGTTAAAGTATAATGTTTAACTTAAGAGTCTATGTGATGATTATGTTATTCATGTGAGTTTGTTCATTGTTAACCTACAAATATTTTTTCTTTATTTTCTAATGACTCAAAATGATCATGTAAATTTATTTGTAGATGATGAGAAAGTCAAATACAATATTTGACTATTTCAAAAGAAAAAATGCACAAAGTTTATTGGAGTTTGATCCTAGATTGTGTGTCACGAGAATATCATGCTAATCAACGAGGTGCAAAATAACTCAACGCAGGTCGCACTTTTTGAGGTTAGTTCTCTAAGCTCAATTCCTAATCTAAGTGGTCTTGTAATTTGCATATTATGGTTGAGAATATTGTTTGTTAAAATTTAAACGTTTAATTGGAGAGTATGACACAATTCTAAGCTCAATTCCTCATTGTATTTAAGTACCCGTGATTAGAAAAAGAAGACAAAAAAAAAAAAAAAAAAAGTACTGGTTCATTACACACTGAAAAAAAAAAAAAAAAAATTGCTTTGGTCCCCTCCCATAAAACTTCCTGGCTCCATCCCTATATATATATATTTTGAATCTTGATCAATAAATCAAGTAACCTGTTTAAATGCAACTAAACATAAACCATAACTTCCCAAAACTGGAAAAGGCCCACTAATAATATAACTGTCCAAAGTCTTGCATCAGCCCATGACTCTTAGCCGTCTCAGTATTGCACAATATCCCACGTATGAGAGGCAGATGAGTTTTATTATTATTTAATAATAATAATTATACGGGAGAAAAATGGGAGATTAATTACAACATAACAAAAACAACCAAAAGGTGGACACCTTAAACAAAAGCTTCAAAACAATTAGAAAACCATACAGGAAACTTATACTTATTAAAACAAGTCAAATAAGTGACCCAATTTATTAGAAAAATTGAGACTACCACATAGGGCGACTCTAAAAGCACTTGAGTTAGAAGTGAGATGCTCTCCACTTCCTCCTAGTGATATTTGAAGGTGGATCCTCAAATTCCGGAGACTTATGCTTCTTCCCCAAACCCTCAATTAGCTCTTAAGAGTTTTTTTTTTTTTTTTTTTTTTTTGGGTTAGTTTTAATATGAAACCTTTAAAGTTAATTTCAACTAATATAAAATAAACTTTGGTATTTTGAGGTGGGTAGTTTAACTATAGAATGAATTGTCCAGTCAACCCGGCTGTTTGCTTGATCTGGGTAAAAAATAGATTTTAAAAAAAAATTGGCAAAAATTAGCTCTATAAAGATATCTTTATGGTCAGTAATAAAAGTTGGAAAATGCTACTGTAGTTTCTTTAAAAGTTTATGTGTCAATTGCGTTTATACTTTAATAATTAATTTATAATAGAAACTTTATAGTAAAAAATTTACAGGTCCATTTACCTCCCATTTGTACTTGATTCATCATCAGCCACAAGAAATACCGACATAGAGAGAGATGCATAAATGGTTCACCAAAAATAAAAGTCAAAGCAAATAGCGATGGTTATAATGACTTGTGAGGGTGAATTTATTACAATCTAATTACGTGAATACGTAATATATTGCGCGCGTCTGCACTGCAAACAAAGCCTTTAAGCTTTTATTACATTACATATTATTATATATGACTAGCCATGCAGCTTTCCTTCCTATTTTAGTACTACTTCAAGGGCAGAAGACAACCTTGTAGTTAGTCCCACCAGGGCACGTGAATGTGCTTGTTGCATCATCTTTAGGGTAACTATAAGCATCGGGGCAGCGTTCCTTAAAAAATTTGGAAAAATCTGTCGGTCCGCAGCTTCCAGAATTGCAACAATATTGATCGGTCTTAAAGACGGTACATGGGTTGTTACAGCCGCCGGAGGCCTTCAACTCATTGGGGCACTGCCCGTTGATATCAGCAGTACATCTTATACCACGAGTGCAACCACTAGAGGTGGGACTAAAATCCATAGCAACATTAAACCCATCGACAAGAGAGATATCGAAGAAGTCCAAGTTGTTGTATTTGTTTAACCCAAATTCAGCAAGAGTGTTTGGGGGTGTACCGTAGGCTTGGCATTGAAGAAGTCCACCGCAGTCACCAGTTTGGCAACTGCCACGTCCGGAACCATCAAAATTGCACATTGTTCGAGGCCAAATGCGGCCGCCTGTAGTGCCAGCATCAACTTCATGGTTCCATGTTTCACCTTGATTGAGTTGTCGGCCACCGCCGGGCACAGCCCCAGCCCAAACTGTGAAAGGGCAATTGTTTGTTATGTCAAATCTAGCTGCATGTGCTAGACCGAAGTAGAGAGCAATGAAAAGAGAGAAGAAAATGGATAGATTTTTGGAGAGACTCATTTTGTGAAGTGAGAGATATTTGTTGTAACTGGTAAGCTCTTGTGGTTTGTGAGGGAGATGCTTAGGGGTTTATATAGGGTGAGCTTGGGGGGTCATGGCCTTCTGGGAAGGTGCGTGAATTAGATTGTTGGAAAATTTGGCACGCCCGTTTTATTATTGGCTAGACTTGAAGACAAGTCAACAAAAAGAAAAATAAAGAATATCTGCATAAAATAATTGTAGGTAACATTTGTTAACGACGTGTTTGGTCCGTAGTTAATACTTCCACAGTAAGTTTAACCTATGACATTGTCAACACCAAAAACTTTTGAACAAAGTTTTCAATAGAGTGGGTTTCAACCTAATTTATTTAGGACACAAATTTCCTCCAAACTAGTTTGGAGGAAATTTCTTTCAACCTACTCTAATAATGACAAGTGTCATTCAATATTTTTTAATTTTTAAAAAATTAATATTTGGGTTCATAGATTAGTGAAATAGCAATAAATGACTGTAAAAATATTAAAGAAAACATATGAAAGATGACACTTGGCACTTATTAGACTTGCAGTGGAAGGAAATTTCCTTCAAACTAGTTTAGAAAAAAAAAATTTGTGCATTTATTAAACTG
>NC_081543.1:28075495-28076824 GCF_901000735.1 Corylus avellana | reverse complement strand
AAAATTGACTACTAGATAATGAAGTCTTACTCATGCAAAGGTCGTTTTCTAGTACGGGTGAATCCAAAGCATGTAAACGAGGATTTTTCCTAACACTGGTGGCTAGAAAACTATATTTGGTAGGTTTCTATTTATTTTTTATTTTTATTTATTATTATTATTATTATTATTATTATTAGTTTGTAAAAAGCAATGGTAAAGATTGCCTTTATTTAAAAATAATTGAAATTTTCTTTAATTTTGTATTCTTTACCGTTAATTTTTGCATTAAAAAATTTCGATCTAATAATTTTTTTTTAATTTTTTTACGGGAGGTAAGCCAAACTCTACCCGTTATGCATTCATTAATTTCCTTTTAGCACTTGATTTATGGTCAAGCAGGAGAAAGAGTCAGTTTTGACTTTTGAGAGGAGAAGGAGCAGCCCTTCCTTTTCTACTCCCCGCTCTTATTCTCCCCCTCTTTCTGGTTTTTATTTTATATTTTATATTTTATATATATATTTTTTTTTATGTTTGTAGGTGTTCTTCGACCTGATCAATAACTTTGGCTTCTCTTCTATGCGTCCGTCCACCTTTCACCGTGTTGTGCCGTTCATCTCATTCCTGCCACTGCTGCTGCTTACTAGTTGTTTATTTGTGTTTTTGTTTTGAATAAGAAGTTTCTTTTTTTTTAGATTTGCCCTTATGAGTTCGGAAAAATAATTAGGTGTGACAGGTTATCTCTTACGGCCGGTTCAAATAAATTTTGTTAAGAAATTTGGTTACCTGTGTCTTAGATATAGTCTGCTTAGAGCAGATCAGCTCTTTAACTATATTTATACACATAGGTTAGCATAAGATTAAAGTCATAAATAACACCTGATTGTAAGGATTTTTGTTTGTTTCTATGACTTTGTAATATCATAGCATGTAGTTATGATTTTTGTAAAACTTTATGCTCCTAATCTTTAATCAATGAAATCCTCAGATTTTTGTTAAAAAAAAAAAATAAAAAAAAAATAAAAAAAAAAAAAGGAGAAAGAGTCCAATATAGAAGCATGGAGGGACAAAACTATGATGACATTATGGAAAATTAGGCCAAGTCTATATAGAGATGAAGATGGCTTCCAGATGGTCTACATGACGCACAGTGTCGTTGTACATGTGATTAATTTGTCTTTGTTGGAAATTATTCACAGATCAATGACGACACCATTTGGCTTGACTCTTGAAGAGGCTAGCCCAGCTTATCTAGAAGACTAGAACACTCGAGTTTAGCATTAAGTCACGCCTAGATTTTTTTTTTTTTTTGATGAATATAATATAGTAATTGAATTAAAGGAAATAAAT
>NC_081543.1:28056911-28075395 GCF_901000735.1 Corylus avellana | reverse complement strand
ATTTTTGTGCTAGATTTTTCTAGTGGGTTTTGTATTGGTTTTTAACAAATTTTTTGGTGGGTTTTGTTTAAAACAGAGATGTATCAAAGAATCAAGTGAGGAAGTTACTGCCACGGTATGGATTTTTTTTTTTTTTGATAATTTTGCATGAGTTCTTGATAATATTTCTAGTTTTTTTTTTTTTTTGTTAGTTTGTTTTTTTTTGCTTTTGTGTGCTTCAGTTTTGGAACATGTGCTTCGTAGAGATTTGGTGCAGTTCTTCGATTGATTCATAAAAAATAAAAAATAAAAATAAAAATAAAAAAATTGATTTTTTTATTGTTGTGTTTATTTTTGTAAGGATTTATTTTTGTAAGGATTAATAAAAATGATAACTCTAAATAAAATAATAATATTAAAATAAATATGATTTAATTAATATACAAGTATTAAAAAAAAATAAGGCCCCATTTAAAAGCTTCGCCTAAGGCCTCAAAAAACATTAAGTTGGTCCTGATCATTATGTCTTGTATGAGTTGCGAAAATATATCATATTTTTCAGAAGCGGTAAGATGCAAAAAATAAGAAGAAAGTAAAAAACAATCTACATGATACTAAGATTTAAGTGGTTTGGTTTAATAAGCTTACATGCAGAGATGACTCGAAAGAAATTTACTATCAAAATATGGAATACAAAGAGTAACATTAAAAAAAAAAATTAAAAAAAAAAAAAAAAAAAAAGTGAGGAAAATAACAGAAAACATTGCTACCCGTGAGTATACCAAGTAAGATCCGGCGGCTTATTGGCATAGGATGCTAGTTATTTGGTTTGAAGTCGTTCACTGGAAGGATAAAAAATAAAAATAAAAAATAAAAAAATAAAAGAAAACGAAGGGAAGGGTAAAATGGTCACTTAATAGATTGGGTACTGATAGGTGGATGTTTAATTTGGCACATTTCCCGAAAATGTACAGCATCTACCCCCACAACCCGGTCTACCCCCACAACCCGGTTATCAAACACCATGAACTCAATGTGAAGCCTAAAGATTGATAGAGGTTGTGAGCCCAACCAAGTAAGCGAACAAGATAGCAGATGTTGTCTCAAAGCCCACTAAAGATTTGTTTGGGAAGGGTCTAAAAAGTCTAAAAATTGTCAAAATGTACTTTCAGTAAAAGCTTATAAATGAAGTTTTTGTCAAAAAATGCTTTTTGACTTAAAATCTCTATTTATCCAATGCAATTCCAAACAGGATATAAGAAAACAACTTAGCTTGTAGGACTCATCTACGCCCCCCATCAAAGTCGGAGGGAGGGGGGGGACCAGCTGTGGCCATGGTCCCCCCCACTTCATCAAAAAAGATATTACCAATTATTCAAATTGCTATAGCTAACTTCTAAAAAGTCTCAATAATTAATGCATGTTTGCAATGATGTAGCTTACACACATAGACGGAGCCATGCCCCCCCCCCCCACTTCCTAAAAAAAAATATTTTGAGTAAAAAAAAATTTATACGAGTCCCCACCCAAAATAAGTTGATAGGTCCCGATCCCCCCAACTCTCCTCCAGTTGTCGGTTCTTACTTCTTAGGTTAATCATGGAGTTTTCTTTTGGTAAATTTTTCAATTGTTTGGCTTGGAAATTTGGTTAAGAATCTAAAAAGTTGATTTTTTTTTTTTTTTTCCCTTTCGGCTTGGAAACTTGGAAATTCATGTTGCTACTTGGAAATTTATATGTTTTTTGTTGTTATTTTCTTTATGTATGTATGTATGTAAATCTTGGATCTTTTCTCTGTGAGGATTTCTGGTTCTTGATTTGATATGGCCGTATGAGAATTTTTTATGGGTTTTATTTTGATGGGTTTTTATAACTAATGCCATTGAGAAATCTCTAGTTTCTCTTTGAATTTTTGTTCCACCCATTGAATTTCAAGTTTGAAATCATAATGATTTAAGGAATTTTTAATTAGGTCCGAATTTGGAGGAATTTTAGTAAGAAGCTAAATTCCTAAACTTAACTAGGGGCTTTTGTGTGTAGTGGGTTTCTATGCATGATTTAAGATCCGGGTTGTTAGATTAATGGGTTTAAAGCTTTAATTTCACTATTGTTTATAGTATGGACATAAACCCTAATTTGTATAGTATGAATTAAATTAGGGCTTTTAGTATGTGAACACTAGGATTACTAATTGGATGTGTTAATTACATTTAAAGTGTTAATTAACCCTAGACTTTTATGAGTTCAATGGTAATTGATGCCCATGGGGTTTAGGTTCTATTATGTCATATTATAATCATATTGATTATTGTATGTGTATATGAGTATTATAAATTTGGGGTACGTTGCTAGATCAATAGAATAGGAAGAGAATAATAATTATAGGGTTAAAGTATAATGTTTAACTTAAAGTCTATGTGATGATTATGTTATTCACGTGAGTTTGTTCATTGTTAACCTACAAATATTTTTTCTTTATTTTCTAAAGACTCAAAATGATCATGTAAATTTATTTGTAGATGATGAGAAAGTCAAATACAATATTTGACTATTTCAAAAGAAAAAATGTACAAAATTTATTGGAGTTTGATCCTGAATTGTGTGTCACGAGAATATCATGCTAATCAACGAGGTGCAAAATAACTCAACGCAGGTCGCACTTTTTGAGGTTAGTTCTCTAAGCTCAATTCCTAATCTAAGTGGTCTTGTAATTTGGATATTATGGTTGAGAATATTGTTTGTTAGAATTTAAACATTTAATTGGAGAGTATGACACAATTCTAAGCTCAATTCCTCATTGTATTTAAGTATCCGTGATTAGAAAAATAAGGAAAAAAAAAAAGAAAAAGAAAAAAGTACTAGTTCATTACACGCTGCAAAAAAAAAAAAATTGCTTTGGTCCCCTCCCATAAAACTTCCTGGCTCCGTCCGTATATATATATTGAATCTTGATCAATAAATCAAGTAGCCTGTTTAAATGCAACTAAACATAAACCATAACTTCCCAAAACTGGAAAAGGCCCACTAATAATATAACCGTCCAAAGTCTTGCATGAGCCCATGACTCTTAGCCGTCTCAGTAGTCAGTATTGCACAATATCCCACGTATGAGAGGCAGATGAGTTTTATTATTATTTAATAATAATAATTATACAGGAGAAAAATGGGAGATTAATTACAACATAACAAAAACAACCAAAAGGTTGACACCTTAAACAAACGCTTCAAAACAATTAGAAAACTATACAGAAAACTTAAACTTATTAAAATGAGTCAAATAAATGACCCGATTTATTAGAAAAATTGAGACTACCACATAGGGAGACTCATAAAAGCACTTGAGTTAGAAGTAAGATGCTCTCCACTTCCTCCTAGTGATCTTTGAAGGTGGATCCTCAAATTCCGGAGACTTATGGTTCTTCCCCAAACCCTCAATTAGCTCTTGGGAGTTTTTTTTTTTTTTTTTTGGGGGGGGAGGTTAATTTTAATATGAAACCTTTAAAGTTAATTTCTACTAACATAAAGTAAACTTTGGTAGTTTGAGGTGGTTAGTTTAACTATAGAATGAATTGTCCAGTCAACCCGGCTGTTTGCTTGATTTGGGTAAAAAATAGATTTAAAAAAAATTTGGCAAAAATTAGCTCTATAAAGATATCTTTCTGGTCAGTAATAAAAGTTGGAAAATGCTACTGTAGTTTCTTTAAAAGTTTGTGTCAATTGCGTTTATACTTTAATAATTAATTTATAATAGAAACTTTATAGTAAAAAATTTACAGGTCCATTTACCTCCCATTTGTACTTGATTCATCATCAACCACAAGAAATACCAACATAGAGAGAGATGCATAAATGGTTCACTAAAAATAAAAGTCAAAGCAAATAGGGATGGTTATAAAGACTTATGAGGGTGAACTTATTACAATCCAATTACGTGAATACGTAATATATTGCGCGCGTCTGCACTGCGAACAAAGCCTTTAAGCTTTTATTACATTACATATTATTATTATATATGACTAGCCATGCATCTATCTTTCCTTCCTCTAGTAGTACTACTTCAAGGGCAGAAGACAACCTTATAGTTAGTCCCACCAGGGCACGTGAATGTGCTTGTTGCATCATCCTTAGGGTAACTATAAGCATCGGGGCAGCGTTCCTTAAAAAATTTGGAAAAATCTGTCGGTTCGCAGCTTCCAGAATTGCAACAATATTGGTCGGTCTTAAAGACGGTACATGGGTTGTTACAGCCGCCGGGAGCCTTCAACTCATTGGGGCACTGCCCGTTGATATCAGCAGTACATCTTATACCACGGGTGCAACCACTAGAGGTGGGACTAAAATCCATAGCAACATTAAACCCATCGACAAGAGAGATATCAAAGAAGTCCAAGTTGTTAAATTGGTTTAATCCGAATTCAGCAAGAGTGTTTGGGGGTGTACCGTAGGCTTGGCATTGAAGAAGCCCGCCGCAGTCACCAGTTTGGCAACTGCCACGACCGGAACCATCGAAATTGCACCCTGTTCGAGGCCAAATGCGGCCGCCTGTAGTGCCAGCATTAACATCAAGGTTCCATGTTTCGCCTTGATTGAGCTGTCGGCCACCGCCGGGCACAGCTCCAGCCCAAACTGTGAAAGGGCAATTGTTTGTTATGTCAAATCTAGCTGCATGTGCTAGACCGAAGTAGAGAGCAATGAAAAGAGAGAAGAAAATGGATAGATTTTTGGAGAGACTCATTTTGTGAAGTGAGATATTTGTTGTAACTGGTAAGCTCTTGTGATTTGTGAGGGAGATGCTTAGGGGTTTATATAGGGTGAGCTTGGGGGGTCATGGCCTTCCGGAAGGTGCGTGAATTAAATTCTTGGAAAATTTGGCACGCTCGTTTTATTATTGGCTAGACTTGAAGACAAGTCAACAAAAAGAAAAATAAAGAATATCTGCATAAAATAATTATAGGTAACATTTGTTAACGACGTGTTTGGTCCGTAGTTAATACTTCCACAGTAAGTTTAACCTATGACATTGTCGACACCAAAAACTTTTGAACAAAGTTTTCAATAGAGTGGGTTTCAACCTAATTTATTTAGGACACAAATTTCCTCCAAACTTTCTTTCAACCTACTCTAATAATGACAAGTGTCATTCAATATTTTTTAATTTTTAAAAAATTAATATTTGGGTTCATAGATTAGTGAAATATCAATAAATGATTGTAAAAATATTAAAGAAAACATATGAAAGATGACACTTGGCACTTATTAGACTTGCAGTGGAAGGAAATTTCCTTCAAACTAGTTTAGAAAAAAAAAATTTGTGCATTTATTAAACTGTTTTAGAGTAGATAATTATTATGCATATTTTTTAAAATATATATTTTATATCAAAATTACATGCTTTAAGGACATATGTCAATTTAATAAATTAAATTAAAATAATTTTTTCTCACCTAATTTTAGGGAAATTATTTTCCTAAATCTTTAGCTAGAGGTTACCATATTTGTATGTTCGAAAAAAAAAAAAAAAAAAAACCTTCCGACTATCTCGGTGTTTATTTTTTATGTTGTTTGGTTACCGAGAAAAACCTCTAGAAAAGAAGTGGAAACTACGTGAAACTAATTATCTGGAAGTACTAGAATTTATTCGCAATGGGTTTTTTGTTGCATTAATATATATTTCACTTTTCTTCTTTTTAATGCTGCATGTTGTTTGGTTAGTGAGAAAAATCTTTCCGAAAGAAGAGGAAAACTGTATTTCTTCTAAATCGATCCGTTTGTTACTTTCTCTGATCTTGTCTTTTTGTTGCATGATTTCTCTCTTCTTAATGTTCTTGTTTGGTTATCGAGAAAAACCTATGTGAAAAATTGTGGATGTACTTTGGCTTTGAGTCTTGACTTTTAGACTTTTAGCCGCGATTTTTGGGCATTAATGCACACCTTTCAATTTTGTAATAAATAGTGATCACATAGGGTAGAAAAGTAGGAAAAATAGAATAAATGGCAAGGAAAAGTCTCAAAGAATTAAGGGGCTAAGGCATCCAAAATTTCGTAAATTGACCACATTCTTCATAAAACAAGAGTCATTCTTATGATAAGCTTGGAAAATATGAAGTTCAAAAGCGATAAGCTAGTCATGGAAAATTACACCTTTCTCCTCATATACTATTTTTTATTCTATTACCCCATTTTTTTCATTGACTCAACATATTATTCATTATCAAGGGTGGTAATTTAGTAGACCAAAGGGAATTTCAATGTGATTAGGTAAATACTAGAGCATCTCACAAGGAGAATCTTCATATTAGATTAGTAAAACATATTGGGTTTCATTAATGTCTCAATGAGGTTGCGTCAGAACTGTCTACCTAGTCATTTAATTAATATGTTAACTTTTCCCTCACATGTCGGACCAGACAAACTATAGAGTCGTGATTAGAAGTCAAGACCATTCCTCTAATACTATCTAAAATTATTACTTATCTTAAAAACTTAAATACAATATTAAATTAGCCAACTGTCTCAAAAATTAAAAAATGTATGAATTTTAATTATTTAATTTATATTTTAATAATTATTGTTGCGTGAGGTGCTTTGGTTTCTTCGGCCAAAAATATAGAAATGCTTAATTTTTCTTCCATTAATATTTGGCTTAATTGACGGCATAATTTAGCCAATAGACAAATGTAACAAGTTAACAAAAAATTGACTACTAGATAATGAAGTCTTACTCATGCAAAGGTCGTTTTCTAGTACGGGTGAATCCAAAGCATGTAAACGAGGATTTTTCCTAACACTGGTGGCTAGAAAACTATATTTGGTAGGTTTTTATTTATTAGTTATTTTTTATTATTATTATTATTATTTTGTAAAAAGTAATGGTAAAGATTGCCTTTATTTAAAAATAATTGAAATTTTCTTTAATTTTGTATTCTTTACCGTTAATTTTTGCATTAAAAAATTTCGATCTAATAATTTTTTTTTTTTTTTTTTTTAATTTTTTTACGGGAGGTAAGCCAAACTCTACCCGTTATGCATTCATTAATTTCCTTTTATCACTTGATTTATGGTGAAGCAGGAGAAAGAGTCAGTTTTGACTTTTGAGAGGAGAAGGAGCAGCCCTTCCTTTTCTACTCCGCGCTCTTATTCTCCCCCTCTTTCTGGTTTTTATTTTATATTTTATATTTTATATTTTATAAATTTTTTTTTTATGTTTGTAGGTGTTCTTCGATCAGATCAATAACTTTGGCTTCTCTGCTATGCATCCGTCCACCTTTCACCGTGTTGTGCCGTTTATCTCATTCCCTGTCACTGCTGCTGCTTGCTAGTTATTTATTTGTGTTTTTGTTTTGAATAAGAAGTTTCTTTTTTTTTAGATTTGCCCTTATGAGTTCGGAAAAATAATTAGGTGTGAGAGGTTATTTCTCATGGTCTGAATAATTAGGTGTGAGAGGTTATCTCTCACGGCTGGTTCAAATAAATTTTGTTAAGAAATTTGGTTACCTGTGTCTTAGATATAGTCTGCTTGGAGCAGATCAGCTCTTTAACTATATTTATACACATAGGTTAGCATAAGATTAAAGTCCTAAATAACACCTGATTGTAAGAATTTTTGTTTGTTTCTATGACTTTGTAATATCATAGCATGTGGTTATGATTTTTGCAAAACTTTATGCTCCTGATCTTTAATCAATGAAATCCTCAGATTTTTGTTAAAAAAAAAAAAAAAAAGGAGAAAGAGTACAATATAGAAGCATGGAGGGACAAAACTATGATGACATTATGGAAAATTAGGCCAAGTCTATATAGAGATGAAGATGGCTTCCAGATGGTCTACATGACGCACAGTGTCGTTGTACATGTGATTAATTTGTTTTTGTTGGAAATTATTCACAGATCGATGACGACACCGTTTGGCTTGACTCTTGAAGAGGCTAGCCCAGCTTATCTAGAACACTCGAGTTTAGCATTAAGTCACGCTTAGATTTTTTTTTTTTTTTTTTTTGATGAATATAATATAGTAATTGAATTAAAGGAAATAAATTAATACACCGGGGGATCAATAACAAGGTCCCCAAAAAAGACAAAGAAATCAACAAAAACTAAGCACAATAAACGGTCAGGCTGGGCCGGCTGCACCGTTTGACAAGAAATTCATATGTGGTTTTTGTGTCTTTCTCTGGCCCGATGAGAAAATTGGTTCAACCATTTTTATACAAAGATTTGGACGATTATGTTGGATTAACATTGATCCTGAAAATTCTTTGATGCAGGGCTGTCATTGGACAAATCTTAGGGTACTATAAATTTTATTACAGCTCATAGCAAACTCATATGGCAATTCACATTTTATTGAAATGATCGTCAAGTTAATTGTCACATGATAATCTCATATTTTAGTGGCTACCAGAATAAGTATCACATGAACTAATACATCCGTTTATAATTATGATAAATATAATATAAATTGTCACATAATAGTCTATATTTTAGCAATTAATATAATAGGTGCAACATGTCACATTATATATATATATATATATATATATATATATATATATTGACATGTTAGCACAAGAGGGGGAATAAGGATTCGAATTAGTGACATCTGCTTCATTAGACGTGGTCCCAGTCGATAAAGCTCTCTCTTGGGGATATGTCACATTAATTTAATTTAATTTAATTTAGTATAACAAAAGTTCTAATAACCAATGGTTCTTAAATTGGATCCTGGTCCTCTCCAGTCCATTTGAGAGTATCCAGTTCATGGTTAAGTCTTTAAAAAAATTAAAAAACAAAATAATAAAAAAATAACAGCCACCCCAAACCAGCCGATATGTGGTGACTGAAGCCAACCCCAGGCCCAATGGGAGTGGCTCAAGGCTTTTGAGGGGTGGTTCAGCCACCTCCTTTTGCAAGTTAGGCCATGAGGGTGGTTCCGCTACCCTTGGCTAGCCATTACCACCCCCTAGCTAAAATACTTCTTATCGCCAAGATGATGTGGCTTATTTGTTTATTATTATTATTTTTTTAAAATTTTAAATAATATTTTATTATTTTTTATTAGTGAAACAAGTGTTTTATTTCTCAAAAACTCTATCCATGAACTCGATATTTTCTGGTCCAAAAGGAGAGAATCCGGATCCTCTTAAATTATAATTTCCAAACATGTGTGACGTATACAAGTCTTATAGTGGGGCCCAAATCAGTCCCTGAATGAATTACGGGCCCCTGATGGGTGTAGCGTGTAACAATCTATGTACAGTTTTCAAGATCAATAAATATTGAAGAACCAATGGGCTTGGGAGCTGTGGCCCAACAAATTACTCCAATTTCTTCAAGGATACGTGCCCGCTTACAGCTACCCTCACGATGATCAAACCAGCGTTTTCACTTGTCCTATCGGTACCAACTACAGTCTCCAGGCAGGGGCGGATCTAGGAATTGGATAATAAAACATAATTATAATTTTTTGTCCTATAATATGGTAAATACAATCAAAAAGTAAATTATACCATAATATATATATAAAAAAAAAAACAAAAATTAAAGTAACTATTAAAAATTTTTATCTAATGACGTCATAAACACATAATAATTTAAACTACTTGCAAAATAAACTAAGCACAATTAAATGACTAGTAGTGTCTAAGAAAAATGAGTACCTTTTAGTGGCCTGTTAGCCTACGGCTATTTCTTTTAGAAAAA
Organism: Corylus avellana; assembly: GCF_901000735.1. Taxonomy (NCBI): domain Eukaryota; kingdom Viridiplantae; phylum Streptophyta; class Magnoliopsida; order Fagales; family Betulaceae; genus Corylus; species Corylus avellana. The sequence continues at coordinate 28,065,719 of NC_081543.1, read as the reverse complement.
CCTTAAATCTCAAAGCATAAATCACATTAGAGACTAGAGTCTACAGAGAAGAGACTAGAGTCTAAATTTAGCCAAAAAAACCACATTTATCTATTTTAATTTTCTACTTTTTTAAAGCACCCACATCTGATTCAGCATTTTAACTTATCACTTTTATTATCTCATTTAAATAATCTTCCCCTATCAATTAAATATTATTTTTTTATTCATTTTTTTATTCTTTCTTTCTTTATTATTTCTTTCCTCACAGCATCAAAACCGGTGAATAGCATCCTAACGGTTTTTGGCACATGCATGGAGAGAGAGAAAATTATTTTTAATATAGGAGAGAAGTTGTAGCATATGTGGGGTCGATTGTTTATTATTAAAATGAGATAGTGGGCAAGTTATAGTACATGATAGACTCACTTCTGGCTAAAAAATTAAAATTACTAAGAGTGCCCTTAAATTTTTGTCATAAAAATGCTTAAAGAATTTTAATTTTTTTTTTACTGGGGTCGCTCGCCCTGAGTCGCCCCATGTATATCCGCCACTGTCTACAGGGTTGTCTTCTACCCATCATAAAGGCTATTTTTTTTTTTTTTTTTTTTTCCTCTTACATTTTGGTGGTGAGAAAAAAAGAGAATAAAGATTATCTGAGAGACGCAAAGGTAAGGGTATGGGGGGATCTCCTTACCCTTACCCCATAAGTTATTGCTGGAGCCCGGTGCAAATGCCAAATGGGACAAGCCAAAATGCAAATTGAAAGCTAAAAGTAACAAGAAGATCTAGGTCATTGATCATTTCAGTCAATGTTTTAGCGGTGAGAGATAAAAATAATTAATATTAATTCCTTATGCCATAAGGAGATTCTCCATTATCCTATCCTCCCCTTATTTTTAAGTTAATTTGTAATACACGATAAATGTCATGAGAACTCATACATGACAATTTATATTTAATATCATGTTTGTTAGTTTGCAAGAAATTTATAATAAAAATTGTAAATGGAATTAGCAATATCAAGTCTAAATTCTCTTCGGCAAGTGGGTTATTATTATTGAAAAAAAAAAAAAAGAAAAAAAAAAAAAGAAAAAAAAAAAAGAAGTGGGTTCTAATTATAGACGCCAGTCCCTTTTTATGTCCCTTTGACACTAATATATTTGATTATTACATTCAATAATCATATACATGAATCTGGTCTATCAATGTACCCTGCACATGGAAGAAAGAGGACCATAGACTTGGTCTTTGGGACAAGTTTTTTTGAGGTTATAGAGGGAGGCGGCCTCAATCTGATGAAGACAGTTCTCTTTCTGTAGACATCCAGCTTATCCTTACATCATAACAAAATATTAAAAAGTCGGTCTTTGGTAGGAAAGTGGGCAAGCTGGCAGCTCATGAGAGAAATTAAAGCTTGCTTCCATTGAATTTGACTATACTGATAAGGTTAATAGATTTGATAGGGATAGACTTTAGGGTTTATCATAAGTTTGGCCACTCTTTCACAATTATCTGTCTCAATTACTTATAATAATTAAACAATCTTAAGAAATCTTGATCCATAATTACACCAGATCATATGTTTTTTATAAATCCCAATGGAAATGAGCCAATCTCTTATTTTATAAAGGTAAAAATGATTATTTTACTTTTCGATCATTCTATCCTTATAAAAAGGAAGATATAAAATTTTTTTTAACTATTTCTTGTGGGTTGTGGCTAGCCTATGCCTCTAAAAAGATTTGATGAGACACTAGCTATGATGGTACATGAATCATGATGACTTTAGATGGGTACTTTGAGAGGTTTCCCATCAAAACAATGTCTGAGAAAGCAGAATCAAAGCCTGTTGTATTAGAGAATTATCTGTGGTTTCAAATTAAGCTTAATTAACAACAAACTTCAAATTTTGGTTGTTTCTCTTTTCTGTCCCATCCCATGCAACTCAACCCAAGAGACTACTCTAACCCACACAAGTACTTGTGATCAACTGTTGTCTAGAAGACTAGAAAACAAAATTAAGATGAATTGATGATTATCGCAATGCTTTAAGAGGATAATTAACTCCCTATTTCTTTATTCATTTTCTCGAAAGCAACCTTCATTTTTGACTTCATCCACATTATGAAGCAGGAGAGTAGCCGCCTCTACCTTTTACTTTAAAAAAAGGTGTATAATTGCAATTATGTGCATCATGCCAAAAGCCACCCTTCCTGGCTTCCTCTATATAAACCCAGCAGTGCCAAATTGACCAAGCACAAGCACAAACATTTTGACACATAAAAATGATGTCCTTGGCCAACCTCTTGTTGTCCATCCAACTCCTCTTGATCTCCTTCTTTCTCATTTCCTCCCAAGCAGCCGTCTTTGAAATCCGCAATGAGTGTCCTTACACTGTCTGGGCAGCAGCCAGCCCCGGCGGCGGTCGCCGCCTAGACCGTGGCCAAAGCTGGACCCTCAATGTGGCGGCCGGCACTGCCATGGCACGTATTTGGGGCAGAACAAAGTGTAACTTTGATGCTGGCGGCCGTGGCCGTTGCGAGACCGGTGACTGTGGAGCCCTAGAGTGCAAAGGCTGGGGTGTCCCTCCTAACACCCTCGCTGAATACGCCCTAAACCAATTTGGTAAGGTTAAATCACCCCTTATCTCAAAAACTTAAAAATTGAATTTTTTATTTTTGTTTTGATACCAAAAAGAGATAATTTAATTGTTGAAATTTATAATATTCTCTAACAGGTAACAAGGATTTCATTGACATCTCCCTAGTGGACGGGTTCAACATCCCCATGGACTTTAGCCCAACTTCTGGAGGGTGCCGAGGAATTAAGTGCACTGCTGACATCAACGGGCAGTGCCCCGGGGAGTTGAGGGCCCCAGGTGGGTGCAATAACCCGTGTACAGTTTTCAAGACCAATGAATATTGCTGCACTCAAGGGCAAGGAACCTGTGGACCAACCAATTTCTCAAAGTTCTTCAAGGCTAGGTGCCCAGATGCTTATAGTTTCCCTCAGGATGATCCGACAAGCACATTTACATGCCCTGGTGGGACTAATTATAGGGTTGTGTTTTGCCCTAGAGGGTCTCCTCGTTTCCCTCTTGAGATGGTTGGAAATATATTGGAGGAGTGAGAGAACCTTTGGGCTTTTGAATAAGTATGTGAGGGCTTTGAGAGCTTGGTGAAAATAAAATCTGAGTTTGTATTAATTAGTATGTCTTTTTGTTTCTTTGTGCTCAGCTGTAGAATAGAAAACTAATTGAAATAAGACTGCAAGTTCTTTTCACAAAGGAAATTTATGTGTCTTATACGAATAACTTCAAAAAAGTAGAGGAAAAGTATGTTGCATATTCTTGGCTGAAAAATAGAGTACCTTATTTACCTTGGTATTACGTTATCATATTTTTTTTTTTTTTTTTTGGGACATGTCCACACAAGGGGAAAGGAATTCAATCTAGCGACTTTCGCTTCCTAAGCTATCCTTAGGAAACTGGTATCAAGTTATTTGATACCATAATCGAACGTACATATTGGGAGAAAGAATTAATGTGTATCTCGTTTACCTATGTTTGAGCTCACCTCACTTGGTGGATGCAAAAAATTTCGAAATGAAAATAGCAGGGTCCTTCTATCAATAATCCATGAATCCTCATTTGTATTCTATTAATTACACGTGTGAGTGTGTCAAAAGAAAATTGAGTTTTATATTAGAAAGATGTTAGAAATGTGAGTAGTTAGTATAGCATTGTTGAGTTCAAACTTATAGGCTTAAACGTCAAGGTTAAGTGGACAAAATATTTCTCCAAATCTGGTTGGAGGACAACCCAATAGAATGACATATGTCCATTTTTTTTAATAGCATATGAGATGCATATAATTTTTTAATAAAATTTATGCATGTGTTTTTCACGTGTTCAATGGATACATGTCATTTCTATAGACTAAGTTTAAGAAAGTTTTTCTAACTCAAATTGGAAGAAAACTCTTTGCAGGTTGAGTGGTGCCAACATGTTATATTATGGTCTTATCGAAAGACTCCTTAGAGACTAATATGAGAATCAATGGTGGTATACTGGTATGTGATATGGTAGAGAGTTGCAAGCACGGACTTGGAATAGGAACAAAGGCATAAGATGTGGGTATGGACAAGAGTCTCTGGAGTAAGGGATAAAGGTTATACAACAGAAGTCCCTAAAATAGGGATAAAGACGCAAGGTGTGTACGGAGACAAGGGTCCTTCGAGCAAGGAGCAAATGTTCGAAACATTTTGAGGCTTAAGGTGATAAGTTTAAGTGAGACATTTTATTTATTTATTTAAATACTAATTAAATAATATTTATTTTTAATATTAATATTATATTTTTATTTAAAAATCTGCATTCTTCACTTTTTATTAAAGCACCTTTATTGTACAATTATTAATTGGGGGCCTTAATTAAAGACTATTTATTAACTTTTTACTATATAAGAGGCTTTTTTTATTTATGAAAAATAATTTAATTGTACAATTATTAATTGGGAGCCTTAATTTATTGGGGACCTTAAGAAACCGCCTAGTCACCTAGGGGTTGAACCGGCACTGCATTGCACATACACAAATGAGAGCCCTCAAAGAGAAGCAAAGGTGCATGGCACATGCGTTTACAAGTGATCTAGAAACTGCTTATAAGAATGATACATAATAATAATAAAAAATCTTTCGTTTGAGAGGAAGTATAGCAATGTTGTGATGGACTCACAAGTGAGAGTGAGATTAATGAGTATATAAAGAAAATATTGAATCTTACATTGAAAAACTATGACAAATGAGCATGGAGAATGCAATTTATCCCTAGAGAAGCAAATCGGGTGGCCCATGTCTTGGCCCGTTTAGCAGTGAATGTAAACATGAATATGGTGTGGTCTTCGGAACCGCCAGAATGTATTGGTGCTATTTTGGCAGCAGAGCAATCTGCTCTGGCTGTCTGATTTTTTGAGTTAATGAGAATTGAGATTTGATCAAAAAAAAAAAAAAAAAAACTATGACAAATGAGAGTGGTTAATATAGGGTAATTAGGCACAAACTCAGAAAATTTAAACTCTATTTTTTTTTTTAATTTTTTTATAAATTTATTGGGAAGCCTCATTCTTTCATTAATACTCACCAGGAAAATTATTGTTTAGCAAGTACAATACTATACGTATGTAGATAAATACTGGACCGTCCTCCATTCATACTTGGTCGAGAGATTGATCGAGAGTTGTTTTCGCTAAACAGTGGGCTACTTTGTTTGCCTCTTTTCTAGTGTGCCCTACAAACCATGATTGGAGTTTAAGAAGTCTAGCTCACGCATCCTTGATCAATTGACCATAACGGCTTCATCAAGATTCCTCATCTCCCTCAACAATAACCCTTTGAAAGCCCAAGTCGCTATAAAAAAGCTACCGCTTTCCAAACTGCGACCGCCTCAACTACTATTAGGTCTATAATAAATGGCATTGTTGTACACATAGAGGCTACCCTCCAACATCTCTAGCTATCACTCCCACCCCCGTCTTCTTACTTAAATTATCAAGAGATGCTTCCTAATTTATTTTATCCACTCAATGATTTCTTTCGTCTCTGCCTCTCTTACACTAGAGAATTTCTAGGAAATTTCTCAAAATATCAATCTCCCCATATTCCTATCAAAGAAGACAACAGTCTTTATTGTGGGCACATCATGATGGACACTTAGCAATAATTTACTTTCCCATGGGCCATGGCACAGATAAGCACTAAGCAGCTTAGGTGCCAACTTTTACCATACTTTCCAAGTAGAGTCGTGGAGTTGAAGGACACTTGTGGTATCAATTATCAAAGGAGACCTACTTTTATGGTCAAGTGTGTTGATGCAAAGAATTAGATTGTTTGAAGAGGACAAAGTTGAAACTGACGTGCAATTAATTGTATCCTTCCAAAAATATGTCAAGCTGCTTTATGAAATTCAATTTTCATGACAATGCCACCCTTCAATTTTTATATCTAAATGTGTAGCGAAAAATCTCATGGAAGCAATAAATGCAAGCTTAATAAGTAAAATACCCCCATAGAGTTGCAGTTAATCCTGACAATAAGTGAGAAAGAAAGGGTTTTGATATGGTTTATATGTTCAAGTAAGTGTTCGAACAACTCAAGGCGCGAGTCTCACTTGCTCGGCAAATAAACCCTATCAAAATCATCTCTCATTAACTATATTAATTACAATTTTACTAGAAAATTGCAACAAATCCCGATCATCCCTATATAATACTAATGATTACCTTAAGTAGTACTTGTCACTTCTCACCCATCGATACTTACTGTGAATTTGCAATTGTGAAAGATACTTTTATAGGGCCTACTTGCTTGCCTGCAGGTGTCCTATGAGAACCCTTTCAAAATACACGTCCAAATTGCTACAATCTAGACCAATAATTGATGAAAATCTAAATCCGCTTACTTTATCCTCGTCTTTTGAAAAAGAGAAATGCTACATAAATGTTTATGTGTACACTTTTTGACGAAACAGTAAAAATTATTATTAGATCGAAAATTTAATAGTGATCTATTCAAAATTCAACAATAATTTGCATTGTCACGTCACTTGAGAGTGTACAGTTAAAATTGCATGTAGCATTTCTTTTTCAACAATTTAGGAACAAAAATAAAAACAGCAATGACTGTTTGAATATTGATTTTTGACATGATTTTTTTTTTTTTTTAGAATTAAGTGTGCTAAGAGCTTGTTTGGGATTACATTAAGGACCTTAAAATTGCTTTTGCTCTAGAAAAGCCAAAAACTACATTTTGAGAGAAGTTTAAAAATGACATTTTTTAAAAAAGTTCTTTTAAGTTTATTTGAAGGTAAATATATCATAAGTCTTTGGGTCAATGCGCTAAATTTTTTATCTCCCTAAGTTTTTTTTCTTCGAAAGTTCACTCTCTGGGTCAATCCAAATACCAAGAAAATTCTTACTATCAAAATTTTTTAACTGCCGTTAGCTTGCTTGAAACGTACCGTTTTGCCACGTCAACATATTAATTTTTTATTAATTTAATTTTAAAATTAATTCTACAAATAAATAAATTAATTAAAAAAAATTGAAGGCTTGGCCAAACCCATCCCTTCAATTTTTTTTTAAATTTTTATTTAATTTTCAAAATTAAATTAATAAAAAATTATAATGCTGACGTGGCAAAACAGTGCGTTTCAACTAATCTAATGTCAGTTAAACAATTTTGACGGTAGGAATTTTCTTGGCATTTCGATTGATCCAGCAAGTAAATTTAAAAAAAAAAAACTTAGGGAGATAAAAATTTTAGCGCGTTGACTCAAGGACTTATGATATATTTACCCTTTATTTTATAAACAAAAAAATTATTTCTCAATGCAATTCCAATCAAGCTAAGAAACTACGACTACTATAGCGCTTTTGGGGGGCTCATCAAGGTTTCAGGCCTGCTAGTGAGATGGACCGTAGGAATTCTAATTCCACATCACCCTCACACAATAATGAATATGCCGATCAGGGCGTCAGCCCATTTGTGTATGCGCGTATGATTGGGCTGCCGTCCTTTTCTGTCTTGTGCTAATAAAATCCATCCTATCAAAATACCAAAAAAAAAAAAAAAAAAATGTTTTGAAATGGATTGGAAAATGATGACCAGTCAATTTCTTGGACCAGGAAGATTAGAGTATCCCACCATTTTTGAGAAGAGTAATGTTACAAATTACAATTTTAGTCTATAATTAGTTTAGGTATCCCGCCATTAGATTGGAATTTTGTATTTCTAAATTGGATTAAAAGAATTTTTTTCAATCTAATTTATGTTTCGTCCAAATAACGTTGGAATAAACTATTCTAATTCAGTATATTAAATTGACACTTATCCTTAAAACGTGTAATTTTTACATAAATTTTTAAAACTCATGTAATAATCATATGCTCTAATGACAATTGCCATATATTCTATTAATCATATCAAAAATACAAAGGAGAATCACATATTCTAAAGATATATTGACATTTAATAAATTTGGAGAAAGATTTTTCCATTTAAAGTTATCATATTTAAGGAATCTGTCACTTTTTTTTCTTCCCTTAATTCATTGTATCTCCTTGAATTGTAAATTGAACTCAAATTTGAACCATTTAATTAAAAATAGTAATTAGAACTCTTTGATGTGACACTAAAAATCATCATTACTTTTTGGATCCAATAATAATTTTTGGTGTCACGTAAGAAAGTGTGCACTTAAAATTTGAAAAGTGAGCGTGTAGCATAATAGCATTTCTTGAAATCTAGAGGAGCGTAATCACGTCGGAACTTCCTTAAACCTCCCTAGCATATAAAAATGTCATATATACATTTACACGTAAGATGCAAGTGCATTTTAAATTACATGTGAGAAGCACATATTTTTTTTAAATAAATTTATTTTCAATTTTATCCTCTATATTATTTTATATGCAAATTGACCCAAATTTTATTTAGAAGAAACTCTTTATCCAATCGTGTCAAACCCATATTTGTAATTGTAAGTTAAGAGAAAATTACCTTTTTTTTTTTAGGGTTAAATACTAAATTAGTCCCTAGGGTTTCATAACTTTATTTTTTCCCCCCTGGGGTTTCATTTTTATCACAGGAGGCCCCTGTGGTTTTGATAAGTGACCAAATTAGTCCATCCGTTAGTTGACCGTTAGTTGACTGTACGGACTGACACGTGGACCAATCAGATGTCGACACGTGGCACATATATTAATTTTTTTTTAATTAAAAAAAATGTTTTTTTTTTTTAAAAAAAAAATTTAAAAAAATATACTAAAA
>NC_081543.1:27974374-28056811 GCF_901000735.1 Corylus avellana | reverse complement strand
ACCTTATAACAAAAGTTCTAATAACCAATGGTTCTTAAATTGGATCCTGGTCCTCTCCAGTCCAAAATGGACTGGAGAGTATCCAGTTCATAGCTAGGATTTCTTAGAACCACAAATTTGACACATGTCCTCATAATAATAAAAATAATAAATTATTATTTAAAGTCTTTAAAAAAATTAAAAAACAAAATAATAAAAAAATAACAGCCACCCCAAACCAGTCGATATGTGGTGACTGAAGCCAACCCCAGGCCCAATGGGAGTGGCTCAAGGCTCTTGACTTTTGCAAGTTAGGCCATGAGGGTGGTTCCGCTACCCTTGGCTAGCCATTACCATCCCCTAGCTAAAATACTTCTTATGGCCAAGATGATGTGGCTTATTTGTTTATTATTATTATTTTTAAAAAAATTTAAATAATATTTTATTATTTTTTATTAGTGAAACAAGTGTTTTATTTCTCAAAAACTCTATCCATGAACTCATATTTTCTGGTCCAAAAGGAGATAATCCGGATCCTCTTAAATTATAATTTCCAAACATGTGTGACGTATACAAGTCTTATAGTGGGGCCCAAATCAGTCCCTGAATGAATTACGGGCCCCTGATGGGTGTAGCGTGTAACAATCTATGTACAGTTTTCAAGATCAATAAATATTGAAGAACCAATGGGCTTGGGAGCTGTGGCCCAACAAATTACTCCAATTTCTTCAAGTATACGTGCCCGCTTACAGCTACCCTCACGATGATCAAACCAGCGTTTTCACTTGTCCCAGCGGTACCAACTACAGTCTCCAGGCAGGGGCGGGTCTAGGAATTGGATAATGAAACATAATGATAATTTTTTGTCCTATAATATGGTAAATACAATCAAAAAGTAAATTATACGATAATATATATAAAAAAAAAACAAAAATCAAAGTAACTATTAAAAATCTTTATCTAACGACGTCATAAACACATAATAATTTAAACTACTTGCAAAATAAACTAAGCACAATTAAATGACTAGTAGTGTCTAAGAAAAATGAGTACCTTTTAGTGACCTGTTAGCCTACGGCTATTTCTTTTAGAAAAACCTCAAATCTCAAAGCATAAATCACATTAGAGACTAGAGTCTAAATTTAGCCAAAAAAAACCACATTTATCTATTTTAATTTCCTACTTTTTTAAAGCACCCACATCTGATTCAGCATTTTAACTTATCACTTTTATTATCTCATTTAAATAATCTTCCCCTATCAATTAAATATTATTTTTTTATTCTTTCTTTCTTTATTATTTCTTTCCTCACAGCATCAAAACCGGTGAATAGCATCCTAACGGTTTTTGGCACATGCATGGAGAGAGAGAAAATTATTTTTAATATAGGAGAGAAGTTGTAGCATATGAGGGGCCGATTGTTTATTATTAAAATGAGATAGTGGGCAAGTTGTAGCACATGATAGACTCACATCTGGCTAAAAAATTAAAATTACTAAGAGTGCCCTTAAATTTTTGTCATAAAAATGCTTAAAGAATTTTAATTTTTTTTTTACTGGGGTCGCTCGCCTTGAGTCGCCCCATGTATATCCGCCACTGTCTACAGGGTTGTCTCCTACCCATCATAAAGGCTATTTTTTTTTTTTTTTTCCTTTTACATTTTGGTGGTGAGAAAAAAAGAGAATAAAGATTATCTGAGAGACGCAAATGTAAGGGTATGGGGGGATCTCCTTACCCTTACCCCATAAGTTATTGCTGGAGCCCGGTGCAAATGCCAAATGGGACAAGCCAAAATGCAAATTGAAAGCTAAAAGTAACAAGAAGATCTAGGTCATTGATCATTTCAGTCAATGTTTTAGCGGTGAGAGATCAAAATAATTAATATTAATTCCTTATGCCATAAGGAGATTCTCCATTATCCTATCCTCCCCTTATTTTTAAGTTAATTTGTAATACACGATAAATGCATGAGAACTCATACATGACAATTTATATTTAATATCATGTTTGTTAGTTTGCAAGAAATTTATAATAAAAATTGTAAATGGAATTAGCAATATCAAGTCTAAATTCTCTTCGGCAAGCGGGTTATTATTATTGAAAAAAAAAGAAAAAAAAAGAAAAAGAAAAAAAGAAGTGGGTTCTAATTATAGACGCCAGTCCCTTTTTATGTCCCTTTGACACTAATATATTTGATTATTACATTCAATAATCATATACATGAATCTGGTCTATCAATGTACCCTGCACATGGAAGAAACAGGACCATAGACTTGGTCTTTGGGACAAGTTTTTTTGAGGTTATAGAGGGAGGCGGCCTCAATCTGATGAAGACAGTTCTCTTTCTGTAGACATCCAGCTTATCCTTACATCATAACAAAATATTAAAAAGTCGGTCTTTGGCAGGAAAGTGGGCAAGCTGGCAGCTCATGAGAGAAATTAAAGCTTGCTTCCATTGAATTTGACTATACTGATAAGGTTAATAGATTTGATAGGGATAGACTTTAGGGTTTATCATAAGTTTGGCCACTCTTTCACAATTATCTGTCTCAATTACTTATAATAATTAAATAATCTTAACAAATCTTGATCCATAATTACACCAGATCATATGTTTTTTATAAATCCCAATGGAAATGAGCCAATCTCTTATTTTATAAAGGTAAAAATGATTATTTTACTTTTCCATCATTCCACCCTTATAAAAAGGAAGATATAAAATTTTTTAACTATTTCTTGTGGGTTGTGGCTAGCCTATGCCTCTAAAAAGATTTGATGAGACACTAGCTATGATGGTACATGAATCATGATGACTTTAGATGGGTACTTTGAGAGGTTTCCCATCAAAACAATGTCTGAGAAAGCAGAATCAAAGCCTGTTGTATGAGTAATGATACAATGCACGCCAGGCAAAAAAAAAATTTTTATTATTATTTTATTATTTTAACTTTTTTGAAAAAAAAAAAAAAAAAAATTTTGCCTGGAAGGCGTGCATTGTATCATTACTCCTGTTGTATTAGAGAATTATCTGTGGTTTCAAATTAAGCTTAATTAACAACAAACTTCAAATTTTGTTGTTTCTCTTTTCTGTCCCATCCCATGCAACTCAACCCAAGAGACTACTCTAACCCACACAAGTACTTGTGATCAACTGTTGTCTAGAAGACTAGAAAACAAAATTAAGATGAATTGATGATTATCGCAATGCTTTAAGAGGATAATTAACTCCCTATTTCTTTATTCATTTTCTCGAAAGCAACCTTCATTTTTGACTTCATCCACATTATGAAGCAGGAGAGTAGCCGCCTCTACCTTTTACTTTAAAAAAAGGTGTATAATTGCAATTATGTGCATCAAGCCAAAAGCCACCCTTCCTGGCTTCCTCTATATAAACCCAGCAGTGCCAAATTGACCAAGCACAAGCACAAACATTTTGACACATAAAAATGATGTCCTTGGCCAACCTCTTGTTGTCCATCCAACTCCTCTTGATCTCCTTCTTTCTCATCTCCTCCCAAGCAGCCGTCTTTGAAATCCGCAATGAGTGTCCTTACACTGTCTGGGCAGCAGCCAGCCCCGGCGGCGGTCGCCGCCTAGACCGTGGCCAAAGCTGGACCCTCAATGTGGCGGCCGGCACTGCCATGGCACGGATTTGGGGCAGAACAAAGTGTAACTTTGATGCTGGCGGCCGTGGCCGTTGCGAGACCGGTGACTGTGGAGCCCTAGAGTGCAAAGGCTGGGGTGTCCCTCCTAACACCCTCGCTGAATACGCCCTAAACCAATTTGGTAAGTTAAATCACTCCTTATCTAAAAAACTTAAAAATTGAATTTTTTATTTTTGTTTTGATACTAAAAAGAGATAATTTAATTGTTGAAATTTATAATATTCTCTAACAGGTAACAAGGATTTCATTGACATCTCCCTAGTGGACGGGTTCAACATCCCCATGGACTTTAGCCCAACTTCTGGAGGGTGCCGAGGAATTAAGTGCACTGCTGACATCAACGGGCAGTGCCCCGGGGAGTTGAGGGCCCCAGGTGGGTGCAATAACCCGTGTACAGTTTTCAAGACCAATGAATATTGCTGCACTCAAGGGCAAGGGACCTGTGGACCAACCAATTTCTCAAAGTTCTTCAAGGCTAGGTGCCCAGATGCTTATAGTTTCCCTCAGGATGATCCTACAAGCACATTTACATGCCCTGGTGGGACTAATTATAGGGTTGTGTTTTGCCCTAAAGGGTCTCCTCGTTTCCCACTTGAGATGGTTGGAAATATATGGGAGGAGTGAGAGAACCTTTGGGCTTTTGAATAAGTATGTAAGGGCTTTGAGAGCTTGGTGAAAATAAAATCTGAGTTTCTATTAATTGGTATGTCTTTTTGTTGGTTTGTGCTCAGCTGTAGAATAGAAAACTAATTGAAATAAGACTGCAAGTTCTTTTCATCAAGGAAATTTATGTGTCTTATACGAATAACTTCAAAAAAGTAGAGGAAAAGTATGTTGCATATTCTTGGCTGAAAAATAGAGTACCTTATTTACCTTGGTATTACGTTATCATTTTTTTTTTTTTTTTGGGACATGTCCACACAGGGGAAAGGAATTCAATCTAACAACTTTCGCTTCCTAAGCTATCCTTAGGAAACTAGTATCAAGTTATTTGATACCATAATCGAACGTACATATTGGGAGAAAGAATTAATGTGTATCTCGTTTACCTATGTTTGAGCTCACCTCACTTGGTGGATGCAAAAAATTTTGAAATGAAAATAGCAGGGTCCTTCTATCAATAATCCATGAATCCTCATTTGTATTCTATTAATTACACGTGTGAGTGTGTCAAAAGAAAATTGAGTTTTATATTAGAAAGATGTTAGAAATGTGAGTAGTTAGTATAGCATTGTTGGGTTCAAACTTATAGGCTTAAACGTCAAGGTTAAGTGGACAAAATTTTTCTCCAAATCTGGTTGGAGGACAACCCAATAGAATGACATATGTCCATTTTTTTTAATAGCATATGAGATGCATATAATTTTTTAATAAAATTTATGCATGTGTTTTTCACGTGCTCAATGGACACATGTCATTTCTATAGACTAAGTTTAAGAAAGTTTTTCTAACTCAAATTGGAAGAAAACTCTTTGCAGGTTGAGTGGTGCCAACATGTTATATTATGGTCTTATCGAAAGACTCCTTAGAGACTAGTATGAGAATCAATGGTGGTATACTGGTATGTGATATGGTAGAGAGTTGCAAGCACGGACTTGGAATAGGAACAAAGGCATAAGATGTGGGTATGGACAAGAGTCTCTGGAGTAAGGGATAAAGGTTATACAACAGAAGTCCCTAAAATAGGGATAAAGATGCAAGGTGTGTACGGAGACAAGGGTCCTTCGAGTAAGGAGCAAATGTTCGAAACATTTTGAGGCTTAAGGTGATAAGTTTAAGTGAGACATTTTATTTATTTATTTAAATACTAATTAAATAATATTTATTTTTAATATTAATACTATATTTTTATTTAAAAATCTGCATTCTTCACTTTTTATTAAAGCACCTTTATTGTACAATTATTAATTGGGGGCCTTAATTAAAGACTATTTATTAACTTTTTACTATATAAGAGGCTTTTTTTATTTATGAAAAATAATTTAATTGTACAATTATTAATTGGGAGCCTTAATTTATTGGGGACCTTAAGAAACCGCCTAGTCACCTAGGGGTTGAACCGGCACTGCATTGCACATACACAAATGAGAGCCCTCAAAGAGAAGCAAAGGTGCATGGCACATGCGTTTACAAGTGATCTAGAAACTGCTTATAAGAATGATACATAATAATAATAAAAAATCTTTCGTTTGAGAGGAAGTATAGCAATGTTGTGATGGACTCACAAGTGAGAGTGAGATTAATGAGTATATAAAGAAAATATTGAATCTTACATTGAAAAACTATGACAAATGAGCATGGAGAATGCAATTTATCCCTAGAGAAGCAAATCGGGTGGCCCATGTCTTGGCCCGTTTAGCAGTGAATGTAAACATGAATATGGTGTGGTCTTCGGAATCGCCAGAATGTATTGGTGCTATTTTGGCAGCAGAGCAATCTGCTCTGGCTGTCTGATTTTTTGAGTTAATGAGAATTGAGATTTGATCAAAAAAAAAAAAAAAAAAACTATGACAAATGAGAGTGGTTAATATAGGGTAATTAGGCACAAACTCAGAAAATTTAAACTCTATTTTTTTTTTTTTTTTATAAATTTATTGGGAAGCCTCATTCTTTCATTAATACTCACCAGGAAAATTATTGTTTAGCAAGTACAATACTGTACGTATGTAGATAAATACTGGACCGTCCTCCATTCATACTTGGTCGAGAGATTGATCGAGAGTTGTTTTCGCTAAACAGTGGGCTACTTTGTTTGCCTCTTTTCTAGTGTGCCCTACAAACCATGATTGGAGTTTAAGAAGTCTAGCTCACGCATCCTTGATCAATTGACCATAACGGCTTCATCAAGATTCCTCATCTCCCTCAACAATAACCCTTTGAAAGCCCAAGTCGCTATAAAAAAGCTACCGCTTTCCAAACTGCGACCGCCTCAACTACTATTAGGTCTATAATAAATGGCATTGTTGTACACATAGAGGCTACCCTCCAACATCTCTAGCTATCACTCCCACCCCCGTCTTCTTACTTAAATTATCAAGAGATGCTTCCTAATTTATTTTATCCACTCAATGATTTCTTTCGTCTCTGCCTCTCTTACACTAGAGAATTTCTAGGAAATTTCTCAAAATATCAATCTCCCCATATTCCTATCAAAGAAGACAACAGTCTTTATTGTGGGCACATCATGATGGACACTTAGCAATAATTTACTTTCCCATGGGCCATGGCACAGATAAGCACTAAGCAGCTTAGGTGCCAACTTTTACCATACTTTCCAAGTAGAGTCGTGGAGTTGAAGGACACTTGTGGTATCAATTATCAAAGGAGACCTACTTTTATGGTCAAGTGTGTTGATGCAAAGAATTAGATTGTTTGAAGAGGACAAAGTTGAAACTGACGTGCAATTAATTGTATCCTTCCAAAAATATGTCAAGCTGCTTTATGAAATTCAATTTTCATGACAATGCCACCCTTCAATTTTTATATCTAAATGTGTAGCGAAAAATCTCATGGAAGCAATAAATGCAAGCTTAATAAGTAAAATACCCCCATAGAGTTGCAGTTAATCCTGACAATAAGTGAGAAAGAAAGGGTTTTGATATGGTTTATATGTTCAAGTAAGTGTTCGAACAACTCAAGGCGCGAGGCTCACTTGCTCGGCAAATAAACCCTATCAAAATCATCTCTCATTAACTATATTAATTACAATTTTACTAGAAAATTGCAACAAATCCCGATCATCCCTATATAATACTAATGATTACCTTAAGTAGTACTTGTCACTTCTCACCCATCGATACTTACTGTGAATTTGCAATTGTGAAAGATACTTTTATAGGGCCTACTTGCTTGCCTGCAGGTGTCCTATGAGAACCCTTTCAAAATACACGTCCAAATTGCTACAATCTAGACCAATAATTGATGAAAATCTAAATCCGCTTACTTTATCCTCGTCTTTTGAAAAAGAGAAATGCTACATAAATGTTTATGTGTACACTTTTTGACGAAACAGTAAAAATTATTATTAGATCGAAAATTTAATAGTGATCTATTCAAAATTCAACAATAATTTGCATTGTCACGTCACTTGAGAGTGTACAGTTAAAATTGCATGTAGCATTTCTTTTTCAACAATTTAGGAACAAAAATAAAAACAGCAATGACTGTTTGAATATTGATTTTTGACATGATTTTTTTTTTTTTTTTTAGAATTAAGTGTGCTAAGAGCTTGTTTGGGATTACATTAAGGACCTTAAAATTGCTTTTGCTCTAGAAAAGCCAAAAACTACATTTTGAGAGAAGTTTAAAAATGACATTTTTTTTAAAAAGTTCTTTTAAGTTTATTTGAAGGTAAATATATCATAAGTCTTTGGGTCAATGCGCTAAATTTTTTATCTCCCTAAGTTTTTTTTCTTCGAAAGTTCACTCTCTGGGTCAATCCAAATGCCAAGAAAATTCCTACTATCAAAATTTTTTAACTGCCGTTAGCTTGGTTGAAACGTACCGTTTTGCCACGTCAACATATTAATTTTTTTATTAATTTAATTTAAAAATTAATTCTACAAATAAATAAATTAATTAAAAAAAATTGAAGGCTTGGCCAAACCCACCCCTTCAATTTTTTTAAAAAATTTTTATTTAATTTTTAAAATTAAATTAATAAAAAATTATAATGCTGACGTGGCAAAACAGTGCGTTTCAACTAATCTAATGTCAGTTAAACAATTTTGACGGTAGGAATTTTCTTGGCATTTCGATTGATCCAACAAGTAAATTTTAAAAAAAAAACTTAGGGAGATAAAAATTTTAGCGCGTTGACTCAAGGACTTATGATATATTTACCCTTTATTTTATAAACAAAAAAATTATTTCTCAATGCAATTCCAATCAAGCTAAGAAACTACGACTACTATAGCGCTTTTGGGGGGCTCATCAAGGTTTCAGGCCTGCTAGTGAGATGGACCGTAGGAATTCTAATTCCACATCACCCTCACACAATAATGAATATGCCGATCAGGGCGTCAGCCCATTTGTGTATGCGCGTATGATTGGGCTGCCGTCCTTTTCTGTCTTGTGCTAATAAAATCCATCCTATCAAAATACCAAAAAAAAAAAAAAAAAAATGTTTTGAAATGGATTGGAAAATGATGACCAGTCAATTTCTTGGACCAGGAAGATTAGAGGTATCCCACCATTTTTGAGAAGAGTAATGTTACAAATTACAATTTTAGTCTATAATTAGTTTAGGTATCCCGCCATTAGATTGGAATTTTGTATTTCCAAATTGGATTAAAAGAATTTTTTTCAATCTAATTTATGTTTCGTCCAAATAACGTTGGAATAAACTATTCTAATTCAGTATATTAAATTGACACTTATCCTTAAAACGTGTAATTTTTACATAAATTTTTAAAACTCATGTAATAATCATATGCTCTAATGACAATTGCCATATATTCTATTAATCATATAAAAAATACAAAGGAGAATCACATATTCTAAAGATATATTGACATTTAATAAATTTGGAGAAAGATTTTTCCATTTAAAGTTATCATATTTAGGGAATCTGTCACTTTTTTTTCTTCCCTTAATTCATTGTATCTCATTGAATTGTAAATTGAACTCAAATTTGAACCATTTAATTAAAAATAGTAATTAGAACTCTTTGATGTGACACTAAAAATCATCATTACTTTTTTGATCCAATAATAATTTTTGGTGTCACGTAAGAAAGTGTGCACTTAAAATTTGAAAAGTGAGCGTGTAGCATAATAGCATTTCTTGAAATCTAGAGGAGCGTAATCACGTCGGAACTTCCTTAAACCTCCCTAGCATATAAAAATGTCATATATACATTTACACGTAAGATGCAAGTGCATTTTAAATTACATGTGAGAAGCACATATTTTTTTTAAATAAATTTATTTTCAATTTTATCCTCTATATTATTTTATATGCAAATTGACCCAAATTTTAGTTAGAAGAAACTCTTTATCCAATCGTGTCAAACCCATATTTGTAATTGTAAGTTAAGAGAAAATTACCTTTTTTTTTTTAATAAGTCCAACTCAGAATGGGCCGGGCCACATTAGCAGCACGTGGTTGACCATACGTTTGACACATGGTCCACGTGCCGCTCAACCGCAGCAAAGCCTGCGCCTGTGGCTCCCACACCGTCCATTCCCTTTGAAACGCGTCCTAATTCCTCGGCTACGACCTGGGTGGTCCGGTTCATCTCGGACCGGTTTGCTTCGCCCGTATTTACGTAGCGTTGTCTGACATTTTTCATGTTTCTCGTAAGATATTCTGAGAGAAAAGAGAGAGACAGGCGCAGCGATCAGATTCCATCATCGTCTTCGTTTTGGTCTCAATCTCTCGCGGATCTGTCCCTATCAATTTCCAAAAATGCCTCAAGGAACCCTCGAAGTCCTTCTTGTTAGTGCTAAGGGACTCGAAAACACCGATTATCTCAGTAAGTTTGATCTCAATTTTCTCTTTTGAATTTCCAGTTTTGATCGGTTTGGAGCTGACCCTTTTGATTTATTGTCCTTTCGGTTTAACTTTTAAGATCTGGACTCTGTTTCTGTTTGGTAGGCAAGAAAACGGATGAAATTGAAGAAAACACCGTTGAATATATCATGTTTAATTTGTATTGTATGAAATGATTTTTACGTAGTTATGTGAATGATGCACGGACGAGGACAATTTAAAGAATAATAAGATTATGATGATGATGTTCATCAAATAACTATTTTTTCCTGTAATAGATGTGATTGTTCAAGAAAATATTTGGTATATATATCTTTCTGAAGTCCACGTACGGCAAAATGACAGGTCTTTTGACCTTTTATAAATCGAAAAACTGTTCTTTTTCCTTTTGGTCTCACTGAAAAATATTTTTTACCCTTATTATTGCAATTCTTTTTTTCAATTACTTCTGTTTAAAACAGTTTCATTGGCGAGACCCATCTAAAGATCCTGACGATTGAGGAATATCGTTTATGATGACTAATTAAAGTATGTTTGATGTTAAATGTATATGACAGATGACATGGATCCTTATGTCATCCTCATTTGCCGCACTCAAGAGCAAAAAAGCAGTGTTGCATCGGGTAGGCTCTCTGTTCAGCTCTGTTTCTTCCTATAGGTTTGGTTTGAAGGTTTTAAACCGTGCGATTTAAAAAAAGTTAATAATTTCAAAATATAGTTAATAAAAACGTAATTTTAAAAAAGTTAAGCAATTGATAAAACCTATATATATAAACTATATTTTGGTGAATTTAGCCTTTAAAGTCGTGCATTTTGAAAAACGAACTCCTTGATTATTTCACAAGATTTAGATTTTTTTTTTTATGTTTTCGAACTGAGATTATTTTCAAACGTACTCTCAAATATGACACTTTTTATGATTTTGTTTAAAAAACATGGATTTAGCCTGCTAAATCTCGGGGCAAAACACACTATTCTTATTATATGTTCACGTTTCTGTGGCTGATCATGAACAAATATTCAACAGTGTTTCTATTGGTGAATGATAACAAGCATTCTACTAAATAGATTAAAAAAAAAATGTTTAATTACAAAACGAGTGTTATATTCATGTCCTTTAGTATGGGGATTCTGTTCTGTATTTTTGATAAATGATTCATGCAGGAAAAGGGACTGAACCAGATTGGAATGAGAATTTTGTCTTCACCATTTCGGATGATGTTGTTTCAGAACTCACATTAAAAATAATGGACAGTGATGCTGGTACTGGCGATGATTTTGTGGGAGAAGCTAAGTGAGTGTATCAGTTTTTGTTAAATCACCAATTGTCGTAAAAGTTTTAACTCGTGTTATACAATCACCACTTGAGTGAGCAAGAACCAATCAATCCTTGAAGCACATACACCACCCTTATTATACTAATAATCATGGAAATAGAGATAATTTGGTTATCAATATTTGACATTTTGATGAAATTAATTTCTTAAAAGCATTCAAGACCAAGATTTTATTTGTTTTTATGATCCTTGCAGCATTTCACTAGAGCCTTTGTTTATGGAAGGAAGCCTCCCTCCAACAGCATACAACGTAGTAAAGGATGAAGAGTTTCGTGGAGAGATTAGAGTTGCCCTCACTTTCACTCCTGTGGTAATCCTCTTCTTTCTATAGCTTTTGTTTAATCAGCATCATAATCTATCTCCTTTAATGTAGAACAAAACTTATCTCACTACATGTTGAGTGTAATGGCATGATAATAATCAAAATCTATGTTGGCTGCTCTTCATCGTAGGTTCACGGTGGCCGAGATTTGCCTGTGGAAGAGGAAAGCTATGGTGGATGGAAAGAGTCTGCATACAGAGAATGATCAAGCAATGTTCAGCAGCTTTTTCTATAAGTACTATGATCTGGGAATTGAAATAAATAGGCTACTTTGTTCGATTGATTTCAGCTTCCCTATCCCCTGCTTGATGGATTGTGATTCAATAACTATTTGATGATGCTGAGATTTGACAAAGCTCCTGGTTTGAATACAAAAGTTGATGGTTTGAATACATATATGTGACTAACCATCATATTGCAACGTTTTGTGATTGAAAATGATAGAAAAGTTGTTGCATATAACATTTCTCTTTATTTCATGGATTAGATTAGATTTTACGAAAAGAAATCTATACAACTTTATCACGCTATGCTAACGTGGCAGGTTATAATAACCTTTAGATCAATCTGAAAATATATATATATATATATATATATATATATATATATATATATAAGAATTACTAGGCACTATCATGTCAACCTAGTAAAATTAAAATGGGATAAAAGTGTAGTATAATATACTGTCATTTAAATGACGTAACATTATATATATTCTTAGATGCAATAAAACAAAATGCCCACCGAGTCGCAAAGTAAGTCTAAAAGTGATGCCCTATCTTTGATGTCAAGATAAGACAATTGAGGCTTGAGCCACACTTTTTAGCTGACCAGTTTGCGTTGGGCCAAAATCATTTTAAAAACTTGACTTTGTGCCATGTATGGGTTTTTCTTTTGGGAATCATGGACCGTTGTGTTGCTACGAGTTTAGATTAGGCGCCTAATTCTCCATTGAAACTTCTGCTAAAAAATGAAAAAGAAACAATGTTACAACAGCTGTGACTAAAATCCTCCCTGTTTTTGCTTTTGCCCCTAGATCTTCTAAGCAGATGACACTGAGCATCAAGCCCTAGTTACAAATATTACAAAATACACACAGCGAAAGGCAGATTTCTACTAACTATCTCAGATAACTAGCTGCCTTTCTTCTAGGAGTTTACATTTCCATGGAGATCCTTATTGCCTTCCAAGCAAGGTTGTTGAGAACCAACTCCACTGCAACTTGGCAAGCTCACATTTCCAGGCTCATGTCCTGACACAGGTTTTTCTGCTGAATCAAAATTGAACGAAATGTCGTTTTGGAAAGAGCTGGGTAAGCCAAAATCTGGCAATGCCAAACTACTATCCCTCTGCGCGTGAGAGATATCAAGTTGTTCCTGGAAGCTTCCTTGAATTGCCAAATTATCTTCCACGGGTATTGCGCCAGTAAGAGTTTTGAATGCAAATTCTAGGCATGGGTCTGACCAAGAATCCCCGAAAGGAAAGGAGAACTGTGGTTCTATCATTATTTCACTTTGAGGCATTTGAGGTGTCTCTTTGGAAACAACTTGGGCTTCAAGAGGCTCTTTGCTCCTGTTTGATGATTCTCCAAGTACTGGAGTATTTAAGTTTGTAGAAGTATGATGTGCCGCAGGCTCCATGGCTAGCCCAGCCTCAAGCTGCTGAGATGGTCCATCTGCCAAAACCACAGGTGGAATGGCTTCACTTTCATGAGACTTTCTACTTGCATTTTGAAGAGCTCGTTTACTGGAAATCGAATTGGCCGCCATCTCAGGTTCAAATCCAGCAAGTCGACCTGAAGACCGAGGCGGTACTTTAAGCTCTTTTTTGTTCTTAGATTTCTTCACATTAACCCGGGTTCTATTGCTGCTCTTTTTTATTCCACCCTCAAGAGCATTCTCGTTTTGCGGGATCTCAACAGGCCTGTTATTAGTAGTGTCCTCCAGTGGCAATGCACCTGTAAGAGTCTTGATTGCAAATTCTAGGCATGGATCTGACCAAGAATTCACAAATGGACAGTAGGGTTGTTCTTGTTTCTCATCATCCATTGTTTCGGTTTCCAGCACCTCCAGTTGCTCTTTGGAAGCAGCTTGGTTTTCGAGAGGCCTCTTGCTCTTCTCTGATGGCTCTCCATGTAATGGATTGTTCAAGTCTTTAGAAGCATGATGTTCATTCACAGTTTCTTGCCCATCTTTGGGCTGCTCAGATGCTCCATTTGACAAACTACATGGAGCCAATCCTGCATCTGGACCAGCTCCACTTTCACTAAACTTCCTAGTTGAAACTCGAAAAGCTTGTTGACTGCGAACAGAGTTGACAACCTGCTCAGGTTCAAGCCCCGCAAGCCGTTTCGAAGATCGGCAAGGCATGTTAAACTCTTTCTTCTTCTTGGACTTGTTTAAGTTAATCTGATTTTTCCTAGTGCTCTTTTCCTTCATATTCTCAAGGCCATTCTTCTCCTGCAGGATATCAACCGCAGGAGTTAAAACACTCTCATCATTGGCAGGGAGACTTTTTTCCTTCATATTCTCAAGGCCATTCTTCTCCTGCAGGATATCAACCACAGGAGTTAAAACACGCTCATCATTGGCAGGGAGACTTTTTGGTCGACCTTTTCTCTTGGGGCCATCAGCTTTAGGCAATGTTGACCTCCCTGGATTAGAATTTTCCATCGTTTCAGCAGACTCTTTAATTGTATCCCCCACTGAATGCTTGCCTATGACAATCTCAGCTGTGGGAGCAAAAGCAACCCTCTGTTCAGCAGATACTTTACTTGCTCGCCCTCTCCTTGAGCTCTTGGCTTCTGCCGATACCAAGCTGTCCTTGTCAGAACTTCCCTTACCTGCAGTAAAAAGTTCGACACAGAAGAAATGCAGTTTAGTAAATAATTTGGTTCATTATTGAACTCCTCTTGACTTCGATCAACTTTTAGTATAATTGATGAATCATGCTACGAGAAGTGTTCATCATCTATGATCTCTCACCTGCAAAAGGCCTCTGTCTAGCTGCTGGGGGATTTAATTTCTGCCTTTTAGCTGCAGTTGATGGCTATAAGACCCCAAAAAAAAAAGGCAAATATAAAATCAAAATCTTCCTCCGGAATAATGTCTAAACTGCCCAAAAAACACAATAAAATGGAGAAGTGTTCAATAAGGTTAATATGATTTGCATATAGCCAGTCATATCCACGTGGTTATAGTTGCAGTATATGAGAATCAGACTTGATCCAGGGGATCTCGGTATTCAGAATATTAAAGAAACTATGGACAAAAACTCTTGGTGTTTGTGGAAGTAGGTAAAAGGGAATGAATTAAATGAGATTCACAGCCAACTGTTTACCGGATGGGATAAGTATATCGTTTAGTAGGTATAAAGAGTTGAATAGTACAATAGAAGAAAAAAGGAGAGAGTAAGGAAAAGAAAAGACTGCTTGTAAGAAAGTGAGACCCAAACATCAGGGTTATCCCCCTGGTAATTTATTATTTATATTAGCGTCTCCGGTAGCAAGTACATAAATGCCCTCTCATAAAATAACATAAACATAAACATAAAACATATAATAAATGTAGTTCAACAACACTCCCCCTCAAGTTGAGGCAAAAATATCTCGCATTCTCAACTTAAAATTGTGTGAAAGACATTACTCAAAACTCCCTCCATTAGAATATATGCAAGTTGTTCTCCTATCTTTACATTACATATGGTGTACAAGCTAATCCTGATCACAATTTTTCCTTAAGAAAATGCCTGTAATCTCTACATGCTTAGTTCGGTCATGTTGGATTGGATTGTAAACAATGTTAAGGCTCGCTTTATTATCACAATACAGTCTCTTGGAATCTTTAGTCAAACCCAAGTTCTTTCAATAATATTTTATACCATAATATTTCCAACACTACATGAGTCATGGCTTTGAATTCTGCATCTGCACTGGACTTAGCAACCATATACTGCTGTTTTACTACACTAAGTAACTAAATTATCTCCCACAAAAGTGTAATATCATAAAGTGGAAAATCGATCCATAACTGATCTAACCCAATCTACATCTGTGTAAGCTCCTATCTTCAAGTGATGTCGAGAAAAAAAACGAACCCTTACTAGGGGCAGATTATAAGTGGCGAAGGATCTGTTAGACTGCCTCTAGATAAGACTCTTGTGGCAAATGCATAAACTAACTCACCACACTAACTGCATATGTAATATTTGGATGAGTATGAGCCAAATAAATCAACTTGCCAACCAATTTGCCGATATCTGCCCATTTTCTGCTAGAGGACTCTTACTACTTTCACCCAACTGAATATTCGACTGTACCAAATTATCAATAGCTTTAAACCCGAGCATCAATAACATATTCTTGGTGAGAAACAAATACGCCATGTCTCAACCTGGTCACCTCAATAGCTAAAAAATTAGGGTTAATTACCTCCCCCCACCTCCCCTTTTTTTTTAAATGACCACTTATTTCATATAGCCCCATGAACTACCACTTGTCACACTCAACTGTCTTAAATTGTCATTTATTGGCAAAAAACCTCTCTGTTAGTCAAGATCGTTAAATCAAACGGAATGTAAATCTTTTGGACATAAAATGACAAAAATATCCTCAAATAAAAAATAAGGAAACATTCAGTTCCATTTCTTTCTCTCGGTTTTCTAAACAGAAAATTAGGAAACAAAGCTTACCAAAAGAAGAAAAAAAATATCAATATATCGAATTGCAACAAAAGAGAATCAATATTTTCATACAAAATCAAGATCGACATAATACTAGGAATCAAGCTGAGTACTACTCTTTCAATTTTATCTTTACAGAGGTTAGACTAATGCTCTATTTGGTTGCATGGAAACAAAACGGATTTTAGTAAGAATCAAAGTTTTTCTTTTTCTCTTCCTGCGGTTTCTTGGTAAATAAATAAAGCAAAGAATCAACGTAAAAGATCACTAACTTTTCTCTCTGAAATACTTTGTTTGAGACGATGATACTGAATCTTACATCATCAGATCTGAAGCATGACACTCTAAAACCCAAGCCAAAGTAACCCTCTCTCTCTCTGTGTCATCCATAACCCTCTCTCCCCATCATCCAAACCACAACAACCCAACCCCAGCTTCTGATACAGAGCACCAAACCCATGGATACTTCATAGGTCAATCTAAACAATATGCATTAACACAAACAAAAACTAATTAGGAATATACCCTGATTTGTGCCAAAGGCAACAAAAAGTGAAGAACAAAAATCACTCTGACGTTTTTCATCAAGTTCAGCTTTTTCTCTCTCAGATCTATATATTTTGTGAAAATGGGTTTACAATGATTGATTGTGTATTGTATGTATTGATTTCTCATCCTACCTTCTTGTTTAGATGCAATACGACCTCATCTCGCTTCAAATCCGATGATGTAAGAATATCCCATGGTCCAGCCACCACCCCCAGGTGTTGGGGTGGTTTAGCCACCCTTAGGATGACTTTTTTCTTTTCTTTTGGTGGCTTTTTTCCTTCTTAGGGTATTTTCATCATTTTACATTCTTTTAACCATTTTGACTAACAACACAATTTTTTGTAAGAAAATGGTAGTTCAAGGAAGTTGAGTGTGACAAGTGAAAATTCACGGGGGAAATGTGTAGATGAGTGGCAGTTTGGAGGGGGGAAGGTAATTATTTCTAAAAAATATTCAGAATGCCCAAGTCTTTTATTTCAAAATCATTGGCAAGATAATTTTTTAATCATTGTATCTCCTCAACATTATTTCCTATAAATACAATATCATTTACATAAACAATAAGAGCAGATACCTTTATTTGAAAAGAATTCTTGATGAAAAGTGTATGATCAGCTCCACTTTGTTTATAAGCATAGTGCAGAAAAAACTCTCAAACTATGCCCTAAGAGATTGTTTCAGTCCATAGAATGCTTCCATATATACTTCTAAGTCTCCATGAAGAAATACATTTTTCACATCAAGTTGGTAGAGTGACCAATATAAATTTGCTGCCAACGAGTGTAGGACTCAAATAGAGTTCATCTTTGTTACCAGGGCAAATGTCTCCTCATAGTCTATCCCATAGGTTTGTGTAAAACCTTTTGCAACCAATCTGGTCTTGTATCTTTCTACAAAACCATTTGTCTCATGTTTTACTGTAAATACTCATGTGTATCGAACAACCTTTTTTGCAATATACAATTCAATGAAATCCAAAGTGTTACTTTTGTGAGGGGCTTTCATCTCTTCCTGCATTGCTTCCCTCTACTTTGGGTCACTTATTTCTTTTAAATTTTGACGAATAGACAAATAAGACAATTTGGACACAAAGAAACGAGATAAGAAACAAAGTTAGATGTGGATGTTGAGTACATCATTTAACTTCTTTAGAACATTCCTAGTAGACTCACCAAAATAGGATTTTGGTAAGCCAAATCATTAAAAGTCACAAAAAATGCTCCCCAATAGACTCAACAAATTATTAAAACTTATTTCCTCTCCCTTTTATTTCTTTTTCTCACTCTCAACCCACCCAAACGTTCACGTTGGAAGAGAACCTAGAGGAACACAAAGCCAAGCCAAGCTATCGATCACCACCGTTAGGAAAAGACAAATTTTAAAAAATATGACCATTAAGAAAAGACATTTTAAAAAATATGACTGTTTATGATAAGACAAATATTCAAAAATATGACAGTTAGGAAAATACAATTTTTAAAAAATATGAACATTAGAATAAGACAAATAGTCAGAAATATGACCGTTAGGAAAAGACAAACATTCAAAAATATAAATGTTAGAGAAAGAAAAAAGAAATCTTTGAAAAATAATATGTAAATAGAATAATAAAAGTGTATAGCTAAAATGGTGAGACTGTTGGGAATGCTTTAAAAAAGTTGATAGCTAAAATTGAGAAAAGTGATTTTTGAATAAGACAAATAGTCAGAAAGAATAAAGAAATCTTTGAAAAATAATATGTAATTAGAATAATAAAAGTGTATAGCTAAAATGGTGATTGCTGGGATTGCTTTAAAAAAGTTGATAGCTAAAATTGAGAAAAGTGATTTTTGGCTGTTTTGGCTAGTAAAATTTGGTGAGTTTACTAGGAATGCTCTTAGGTTGTGCAATAGGTAGATCTATATCACTGACAACAAATACTGAAGATTTTAAATTTGAGATAGAAGTAGAATTACCTTGATCAGAGTTTCATGTTTGGCAAGGAGCAAAGGAAATGGTCTTACTCTTCTGCCGTCTAAAGTAACCTCTTAACTTCTCCATTGGTGCCTACATGGCTTATCAGTCGGTGAAGGTGACGATTCATTCGCAGGAGGCTCTTTTTATGTTCTCACAAATTAGCAAGAATAGGTAAAGGAAATTTCTCTAGAAACTTATCTTCACTCTTTGACTTTGAGAAGTTTGGGCTGAGGGAAAATAAGATTGTGATTCAAAGAAAATCACATCCACCGACACAAAATGCTCCTATGATAGGGGATGATAACACTTGTAAGACTAAGACTTAGTGGGATGATAACCTAAGACACATTTGAGGACTCGAGGATCCAACTTACTCCAAGTTGGAGCATGGAGGTGGACAAAAGAAACATGTCCGAACACTCGAGAGTGAACAACAAATTGGGAAGAAAATAATGGCGAGGAAGTGTTTTAAAATCTAAGACACGAGATGGCATCTGACTGATAAGATATGCAGCGGTTAGTATGCATCACCCTAATAAGGTTTAGGAACATACATAGAAAACATTAAGGTTTGGGTTACCTCCAAAAGAAGCTGATTTTTCCACCCAACAAATCTGCTTTGTTAGGAAGTATTCACACAATTGGTTTGATGGAGGATGCCATTTTGACGAAAATTTGTACGAAGGTTACTAGATGGATATTCACCCCCATTATCAGAACGAACAAATTTTATAGAGGTATTAAATTTTGTCTTAATCATTTTGTAAAACAATTGGAAAACTAATAGCATATCACATTTGTCCTTTGATAGGTCCAAGTGGTCCAAGAATAATCATCAATAAACGAAATGAACCAACGATATCTAGATAAAGAAACCACTAGGAAAGGCTCCAAACATGAGTATGAATGAGAACAAAAGGCTCAAAACTTTTATTAGTACTAGGAGGAAAAGAGACTCGATAGTGTTTGGTCAGCTCACAAATTTCACACTAAAACTTTTTTTTTTTTTTTTTGATAAATAATAAATATATTATCAAACGCGTAGAGGGGCGCAACCTATGTACATAAGATATATACAAAGTATCCCCTACAGATTAGAAAAAGAATTACATAACTCTAAGAAATCAGAAAAAGTAGAATCATGCGATTGAGGCCAATTCACTCTCCAAGAGAACAAAGCAGTTAACGCCAATTTCCGCAATTCAATCATGCTGCTCTCACGATCCTCAAAGCTTCGTGCATTCCGTTCTTGCCATAGACACCACATCACACACAATGGAATTAGCCTCCATATGTGCAAAGCAAGCCGATTACCCAACTGTCTCCTCCAACTCTCCAAACAATCAAATCATCTTTCTCGGCATAACCCAACTAACTCCAAAAAGTTGAAGAAATACATTCCATATCTCAGTCGCAACCTCATAATGCAGGAGTAGATGGTCAATGGATTCTCCACATTTTTTACACATGTAACACCACTCCATCACCATAACATTCCTCTTCCGTAAATTATCCAAAGTGAGGATTTTTCCTAAAACCACCGTCCACACAAAGAAAGCCACACTCTTAGAAACATTATTATGTAAAAATAAAGGAAGCATGCATTGCAACAAGAAAAGAACGAAGGATGCCTCGGTCATTGATGTTAAGAGTCAAATTCTTGCTGCAAAAGTCATTTGACTGTACCGTGTGATAAGCCTGTTTGAGCCAACCATGAGTCTTGGGATAAGAATCCAGATAGGAAAAACCATCCCTCAAGCTACCATCGCCAGTCATCTCCTCCATAACTAAGTCCTCAAAACAGTAATGAGAATAAAATATGAATCTACAATTCAAATCAAGGGTAGTACGCGTAATACAATAGATTAGTGGCATGGTTATATAAAGAACGATGACAAGGTCCAAACAAAGGTGAGAGAGAACCATAAGTATTCTAACTTTTTTCCAATCGAAACAAAGGTTATAAGTGGAAAATAAAGAAGATAAAAAGGTCATATGATCGGAGGCCCTCGAATCAATGATCCAAGGGTTGTTAGATTTAGTGGACGATGCGTTCAAAGCAAAGGCGAAATTACTTGTATGAACAAGTGAGGAGGATGCAGTAGTGGATTGTTCATGTTGAGCCATAAGTCGACGAAGAGTGTCTACCTCTTCCTTTTTGAGTGCACTAGTGTTAAAGTAGGGCTAGGAGTAGGTGTGGAAAGTGTCGCCATTACCATATAAATGTTATTGGCACAAGACCAAGTTACACCTCCTCAAAGACGCCTTCTACCTCTTATGGGACGACCATGAAGTCTCCAACAAGTTTCCTAGTACGCCTTGTCTTGTCTTGTTACAGTGACCACAAAAATAGCTTGTCTTTGTCGTCTAGGGTAGTATTTGTCACCTTCCCCCCATCACAATTCACAACTCTTGTAATCTCCTTTACTAGTGCATTGAGATTCAGTGACTAAGGCAGATTGCTCCTATGAAGCGGAGTGGAGCATAGTACTATGACTCTCCTCATTCTGAACATATGCAAATATCTCCCTTAAAGAAGGAAGAGGATCCTTTCACATAATTTGAACTCGAACTACATCATATTCTTAATTCAAACCCATGAGGAACTCAGAGATACAACCCTCTTCTATCATTCTACGGATTTATGCATCTGTTGCACACTTGGTTTGGAAGTTCTAATAATGATCCAAATCCTACCACAAACCATGAAGTTATGAAAATACATAGCTACAGACCACTCACTTTGGGGTTGTTCCATGAATCTGACATTTTAGTTCATATGTGCTGCATTATCCATTTTAGAATAGGTTTGAACTTCCAAATCCCAACTTTCCTTTGCAGTGTGAAGAAATAAATGTCCTTCACTAGGCTATGGTTTGCCTAGAGTGCAATAGCCAAGACATAGTAATGGAATTTTTAGCTTCCCATTTATAGTAGGACCATCCAGCGGTGGTTCAATGATCTTACCATTTAAGAATAGGTTTAAACTTCCAAATCCCAACTTTCCTTTGCAGTGTGAAGAAATAAATGTCCTTCGCTAGGCTATGGTTGCCTAGAGTGCAATAGCCAAGACATAGTAATGGAATTTTTAGCTTCCCATTTATAGTAGGACCATCCAGCGGTGGTTCAATGATCTTACCATTTAAATATCCCATTTTTCCTTTACTCTCAACATATAAGAGTGTTGACGCTGAACAAGCAAGGCAGTTAAGCCCATCCAATTTTACTATTGTGATATGAATAGCTCAACTGTCAATAAGAAGGCAGGCTCCACACCCTGGAAAGATATGCATGTTCAGGTTACGTATCTTTGAAAACACAAAACACTTATTGCTTTAAAAAATAGGAAGGTTGCCTCACGACAACCACCAATGGAAGAGCGGGTGTGTAAGGACCGAGGAAAAAGCAATAGCCACATTTGCACTATCGTTACAAAAGACTAGTCAACTTGAAACTCCCCAAGAATCACTTACAAAGCTCAATTTCATCTAGTAAACAATATGAGACTTAGCACCCATGACTCTCTTTATAAACTACCCACTCTATGTGGGCTAGTCATCTTACCAATATGTAACCGGAGTGTTAAAAACTCCCCTCTTAAATCTTTGACATCCTCGTTAAGGCCATGTCATGCAATGGTCTAGTACCACATGGCGTTACAACCTGATTCTGATACCATTTGTAACGACCCAGGAAAAAACGCTAGTAACATCACCCAAAAATGAATAGTTAATTTGGAACTTTCCTAAAATCACTCATAAAGTCTAGTTTCACCTAATAAGTAAGTAATGTGGGACTTACCACTTATGTGTCTTTATAAATCACCCACTTTATGTGGACTACTCATTTTTTTAATATGGGACCGAAGTGTTACAATGTAACCGTGCAACCACCCCATCAGGTTAGCCTCAACAAGACAGTGGTAGCCAAGTAGCCACCCCAACAAGACAAAGGTGGCCATGCAGCCACCCTACTTATAAATAAATAATAAATCATGCTTCACACCTGAAAAAATACGCATGTTCATATCATTGAAAACACAACACACTTTCAAAAAGTTCACCAAACAGTCTTCTTTTGTGGCACCCACAAAAGAGACTTTTCAAATGTGAACCGTACCAAAAACACTTATCAATTTTTTTTTATTTATATATATATATATATATATCAAAAGCTTTTCAAATAAAAAAACGAAACAAATACTTTTCAAAATGTTTAACAAGCATAGCCCAAGATTTCTTTTTTTTTTAAAAAAAAAAGAACACCCTAGACTAAGACGATGGACACTTTTCACATCCTTAATAAGCAAAATCAAGCATTGACACCGATCTGAAACAATCCCAAGGCCATGGTTGTCAAGTTTTCAAGCATGTCCGTGAATGCCACCAGACGCCACTCATTGACCACCTTCAAGACACATAGAATGCCCATGTGCTTTTTAACGCAGTCCTACTGCCCATGTTGGCCTTAACATCCATACGGCTAATGTCAACGGCCAGACACCACAAAATGTCAAAAAAACTGTTTTTTTGTAGGTTTTTCTAGGATTTGATTGCTCTGATGCCAAGTCGAATAGTATAATGGGAAGAAAAAAAAGAGAGAAAAGAAACTAAGATAGTAGGGAAAAGAAAAGATTGCTTGTGTGAGAGTGAGACCCAAAACTTAGGGTTTTCCTCCTGGTAATGTCTTATTTATATAGTATCTCATGGTGCAGTA
This sequence comes from Corylus avellana, assembly GCF_901000735.1. Classification (NCBI taxonomy): domain Eukaryota; kingdom Viridiplantae; phylum Streptophyta; class Magnoliopsida; order Fagales; family Betulaceae; genus Corylus; species Corylus avellana. The sequence continues at coordinate 28,033,115 of NC_081543.1, read as the reverse complement.
CATAAATCCTCTCTTATAAAATAAAAGTAGTTCAACAACATAAGTTGACATACTTGAAATTTAACCTGTAACAGTATCAAAGAATGAAATCTAAAAGCACTAGCCAAATTAAATGTAACAAACAAAGAAATAGAGACTAGTTTTAAGCAAGATGAATGGAGGGTTTTTTTAATAAATAATATGGTGAAATTGGAAAAATGAAAATGCATATAGTTTTCTCACAGCCTTAAAGGTATAAAAGAAGTTGTTATTCTCTTTTAGGACAGAGAGATTGCTAATTAATGATCTATTTTTTCTTTTTTAATCAATGAAAATTGGTATGTTCTCTAATGCAATGTGAGATTTTTCATTCATTGTTAACTGAAAATACTAGGGATTGTAAGGTGTAATATCACAAGTTTTAGAAATTTGATACAGAATTAATTGAAATTACTAGGGACACCATTGCATAAAAAAGATAAATGACATGACTGGTATCATGAATACATTACTTGTAGGACTAAACGAGCCGAGCCAAGTTGAGCAATAAGGTGTTCCAGCTTTGTTTTACTCTCAAGTTGAACACAAGCTTAAGTCAGATCTCATTGTTATGTTCAAGTTTGGTTTGTTAATTTCTAGAATGAGCTCAAACTTGCTCACAATCTCTGTTGACTTTGTAACGTAAATTAACTTAATTAATTTTTCACTCAAAAAGCCTATATTTCTGCCTTTTTGTTGGTTCACATTAGACACCAAATTATATTATGAATTTCATTAATTAATTCATTTATATTTAAGGAACAAAAAAGTTTTATAAAATGTGAAATGCAAATTTGTTTTTTTTTTTTTTTGTAAACAAATTTGCATTTAAGTTGCCCAGCTTAATATCAACTATAACCACTTAGGAAGGAATTGCTAAACTGAACAATGGACATGTAGTTATAATGATGGTAAATGATGATGTATTATACTCTATTAGATCCAACAAACTAGATTCAATGTTTGTTTAATTTTTTTTTTTCTTTAGTAAGTTATACATGCACCCAAAGGATCTTCAACCCACTACCTAATCCTTTATTCCATTCTTATGCAGGAAAGAAGTGCCATTTAAATTAGAGTTCATTGACTCAATGCTTGTTTGAACATTACAGCAAATGAACGTTTGACACCAAATGATAAAGTATCTACAACCCTAATGCTTTGTCCATATATGTTTTCTTTTCCTTTTTGATTATTGTTGACATTCCAAATCTTTATCCAAATGTAAGTACAAATTTTAAAGTTCGATAAAAGAGTTTCAGATACCATTTAATATTCTTCCTATTCCTAAGTTCTAAACAATTTTTTTTTTTTGCCAACATTCTCTAAAGTCAATAGAAAATTAACATTCTATCCAATGTTATAGTGCCAAAGTTTCGCTATTAAATGAAATCAATGCATATGTTCTATCCTTAGATATCAGCAACACAGGTGCAGACTTACTGAGATTTCACCGTTAATCAACTCTTCATTGTTGATGCAGCTTTCCTTTGGTTTAAATGCATTTCTACTAATCTCTCCGGTTTCTAGATAGCGCAAAACATCCTTTTTGGAGCGGAACTTATATCCACTTCTCGGATCTGTGTAATACTGTAGCAAGGAGGTACCAATCAAAATTCATATATTGTGTAGGAATTTGATAACTTTAGTACAAAAGTCATTAAAAATAAATTGCACCTAGTTGACAGTGCTGTCACTCTAGACAGGATGCACAATTGGAATAGATACATATTCGCCTCAATGTGTGTGCATGTGTGTGGAAGGAAGAGAGAGGGACAGGGTGAAGAAATGCCTGCAACTGGACCAAACATGGGCATACAAGATTCCATACCGGGTCCCTTCTAATTCCCAATGCATTCTTTCTTGTCTTGATTTCCTTTATCCACCCTGCTGGTAAATCCTCCGCTGTACACTTCTCGACTACAACCTAGAAAATACTTGAATTATTAGAGATGTATATCAGATTAACTAAAGGTACTAACATAAATTTACATGTATGCAAAATAAAATGACACCATAACTTCTGTATATTATGGAACAAATGTTCCTAGCTAATGGTGCATTAATGATTGTTGCCTTTTTGTCTGGATGTGCAAAGTGCTTTTTTAGTCTTGAGACACGGGACCACCTCGGGTTTAGATCTAGTAAATGGATTACCTTGGGAAATGAAAGGCTGCAAAAGAATATCTCGGGAATGTAAACTTCACACAAATTGAAGAAATAGAGTGCATGTGTGATGAGAGTTTTTCGAAGTCACAGGTGATCATTCAGAGCAATGAGAGAAGTGCTGTAGTAAGATCTCCCATGTACAACTCCTTGCAGTAATAAGGAGTTAAAGGAACAGGTTTAGCCGAAACATTATTTATTTTATTAGCAAGCTGGACTTTCAGATTAATGAACAGATATTGACACTAAGTTATAACAATTAAGAAGTTTTGTGGGCTTACTTTTGGTATCACCAGGGACAAAGGTAGAAATTAGTATAGGTAGGGGCCAAGGGCCAAAAAATTTTGTTGGTAGGGGCAAGTAGGCAACAAAAAAAAAAATACGTTATAAATTTATTTTTACCTTGAAATTTTTTCCAGCCCACAGGGGTATCACCATGGCAATTTCTCTCATACAGCAACTTCAATCGGCCATGGGGAAAATTGAATCACTTGTTTCACGATGAGAGAGAAAAATAGTCTAGATAACTTTAGGGGAAAATCAAATTGGTGGTTTTCAGGATGAAGAGGGCAAACAGATTCTGGACAACTTTCCAAATCAACACGAACCAGGGTCCAGTGGCAAGACATCAACCGGAAAATCTAAATATAACCTCAATGCAGTAGATATTTTCTGGAGTCAAGGATCATATTTGTCATTACAAAGTAGTCAAACTAAGCAGAAATAATATGATGGTGCTCACAAAAAGTGGAATGAGATTTCCTGTAAAAGAAAGGACAACTACAGTAGAAGCTCACATGAAAGCCGTATTTGCTCTTTCTGAGAAGAACTTTTGTGGTTTGAAGTTTAAGTTGGGTTTGGATGGTAATTTTCTTTGGTTGCTGCTGCCTAGCTTGTTTTCTGAGATCCTTAAAACATTGTTAGAGTTGCCTCATACATTTTTGCGTAGTTACACTTTTTATTCTTTATGTGTCTGTAAAGTAAACCTTTTTGTATTCACAAATGTTCTCATATAACCCTATTATTTATCATTAAAGATGAACCTACTTTATAAGGTACAAAAAAAACTTCCCAAATTTGACAAAACATTGTTACTAATACATGTTCTATAGGAGAGAGAGAACAACACTATCCAGTAAAAAAAATTACAAAAATGAAAAGAATGCATGAGAAAATTTATGGGAATGAACTTTGCTCACCAAAGGCAGACCAATATCTGGTTTTCTCTTTATGGGTGTCCTACTACCCAGCTTTAAAGTTTTGAGATATTGAAACACCTGTGGCTTGGAATAGAATTTACATCCGGTCAATGGATCAAGATAACACTGCAACAAGAAAGCAATCACATGAAAAAATTAATGACCAATATTTCCGAAGAACTTCATCACAAGGATGGATGCTATGTAGATGACCTCATTCTACAACTTGAGCAAGGCTGGCCAGGTATAGCAGACTCTGGTTGGCAAAGTACAAGTAGAAAGAGTCCTAAACTTTCTTAATAAACAATTGTTTTCACAAAATAGAGTACTTTCATATTATCAAATGTTTCCATTGATAAAAAATTTAAAATGCCTATAATTAATAATGAACTGGTAAAGTTGGTTTGAAGAATTATTTCCAGACAGAATAGGGATTGAACAGAGCACTGTTAAGGGGTAAACAATCGCTAGAAATTTACCATACCAACAAATCTTGACAGGAGATTAGATTAAGGCCCAGCATTAAAGAGTATGGAATCACGTTATACTCAAGTATGTAGCTTTCTCAGTAATAGTACACTAATAAAATTTATCTTAAAAATCACTCAGGATATTGTTTAGCACATAGCATCCATCAAAACCACTAGAAGATACTGCCAAAACTCTGATCTAATTGTATCTTCATCAATTCCTTTAGTAGGGCTGGAACCTTTCTCAAGGGAGGAACCTTTGCCAAGGGGAGAATTTTTGTATATCATACAATCATTTTTTTTGAAAGTATATATCATACAATCATACCATATCTAATTCGTAGGACTAAAGAATATTGCAGGAAATACAAGGTATAAAATGTTAAAAGTCTCCAATTAAGTGTTTGAACAGGAGAAGAAAATAAAATTTGACTGAAAGACTAATTTCAGCATAATCTTTGAAAGTTATCTTCTTGAGTCTATAGAGACCAATATGCACAATAAGTAAATAAATAAATGAAATTTGAATCAAAAAGGAATATATCAAATAACTGTTACCAACAAATAGATATCAATTAATTACCATAAATTTAAAAATGGAACATTTGCTTTCCTGATGCACGTGCTGATGGGCATGTGATATGCCAACTATCTACTTTAAATTTATGGCTAATTCGTGATTAGTAGCATATAGAAATTCCTCATTTCAACCAACTATAAAGGCAATACAAGGAAAAGAATCAGCCACTAGTGATGCATTAGAAAACCAAAAATAGTAGACATAAAACATCAAAGCTCCCTGACATTGCATCTGCCATGCATAGGAAGGGGATTGGGGTTTGAAGTTATAAAATGGTAGAAGTCCATGCAATGCAAGTGAAAAAAGATCACTTAATAAATGTACATCATACCTTGTACTTTGCTCCAATTTTTGGCCCACTGTTCCGGGTTCTCACCTCCACATTCCAACCTTTAGGTAACCATTCAGGATGTTCATTGGTTCTTACTGCCTTAGGATTGTTTCTAGAGTGCCTTTTGGTGTTTCTATTAGATGGCTGAGGCCTTCTACCTTTTCTGCTACTAACTTTTGTATGGTGGATAACTTCATCCTTGGAGAAGAACTTCTTCCCAGTTTCCAAATTTGTGTAAAACTACAAAATCAGAAAAAATATATATATATATATATCATAAGAATCATAGCAGCTCCATGACCAGATAATTGGTCCTAGTGTTCTTCATTTCAATTTGAAACTTTCTTGGTCTTTAGTTACTTATTCCCTTTGTTACTTGTAAGCCACCATGCAATTCTAACTTTATTGCTCCTTTGCCAAGAGGCCAAAGTAAAAGAGAAGATACTTATAAACTATTACTCCAAGATAACATTAGGGCTCCTAATTTTCCTTCCTTTGTCTTTTCAGCAAATGAAAAGAGCTTATAGGTCGTAAACATAAATAAAGGCTAAATGAAAACAAAACGAAAAGTGGTTTCATCACATGTGGATCAATTAAACAGATATACAACATGTAGCAAAAAATAGTAATGACTCACACAACTATAACTCTAAATACTAGCATAGAGCCATTATTTGTCCGTGATAGTCCTATTAAGATCTTGTTTGTCAGGGGGGGTCTTTACGAAAAGAAGTCTACATTTTTTAAGTTCTGGTAGCCAAACATGAAGTAGACCCAATGAAGTAGCCTTTTGAAATATTTGAATAACCACAACAAAAAGAAAAATCAAGTAACATGTATAGCAAGCTTCCATGATTATCGGGTCGCTCCTATTAAAAATTGTGCAAGTGTGCACATCTGGGTTTTCCCTGCCATGCTCTAACGATTGACAAGAGAAGGTGATATGGATTCCCAAGACGCCAAAATTCCGAACAGCAAAAAAATCTTCCTTCGTCAAATCGCTTCACAGTTACAAACTCATAACAATACATGCTTCTCATGCAAGTGAACGACCAGACTAGGATCATTAGTGTATTTAAGCCAAACCACAAATTAAGAAATAGCACTAGCTCCTCAATTCCAAATGCAAACCTATTTAACACACAATCAAACGTCTTGGTTGCTTGTACATATTCCAATAAGCTGCATGCAATCCCTTTTCTTCCATCATGCGAAAATTTTCAAACACTCACGAAAAAAAACAACATTGACAACTAGGGGTGCTCAAACAATTATAACCGGCGGTTATTGGCTATAACTGCAACCGCCTTGGGTGGTTATCGATTTTTAATAACCGCAACCGCCTAAACGGTTAGCGGTTATTTTATAACCGGCGGTTAGCTGTTATTCAATCCAATAATCGGCTTTTTTAATATGGTCTTTTAGGCTTTTTAAATGTTTTGAGCCTTTAATTGGTCTATTTTTTGGGCTTATTTTATGGGATTTGCCTATTTTTTGGACTTATTTTAAGGGTTTCAAGCCAAACTGTTCCAAAAAAAGATGAAAAAAAAAACATGTTTTTTGGGCCAACCAATATTTTTGAATAAGGTTTAGCCCAAAACATCACATACTACATTATATATTTCACATACATAGTCATAAATAGCCAAAATCCATTAATCCAAATACAAATGAAAAAATTAATATATATATATATATAACGTAGGAGAACTTTACTTAGATTAATTGCATGTCGCAAACGCATACTGTACAACAATCCTCACCGTTAATCAAACTCTTACGGGTAACTGACCCCACCCGCCAAAACCAGTTACCAGGTAATCCGGGAGCTTTCATCCCTGACGGGCTAAGCAGTTTATCCTCATACCCAGAAGGCATATATATATATATATATATATATATATATATATATGAAGGCGGTTAGCAGTTATTATTGCCTTGCCCTGTCCCTAAAACTGCTAACCGCAACTACCCTATGCAGTTAGTGGTTTTGCTTACCAAAGCGGTTAGGAGTTAACAGTTAGCGGTTAGCAGGGCGGTTATAACTGCCCCGTTTGAGGAGCCCTCAATGACAACCATTGCAGCTAACTTATACAAATTGCATGAGCTAAACAAAGCACCATGGTCTACACCAATATACAAAAATAACAATAGGCCCATTAAAGATAAGCAATCATGCACACATATTTGATCATAGAGCTCGACCATTCAACGATTAATATCGTCGTGATTAAATACATCTGTAAAATACAGCTGCAAAAGGTACGAAATTTTAACGATTAAGCACTAAAACCCCCCAAAGTTGAACAAAAATGCAAAAATTAAGCTGAAATGTTAGAAATTACCCTAATTTTGCGACCGGTTTTCTGCACTTTGAATTGGACGACCCAGCCGGAGGGAAGCCAGTCCGGCGAGTTCCGGGCCACCATGTCGCCGGAATCCCAGGTCTCCGTTGACAAGATGGCAGAACGTGACACTTCTTCGGCGATCCTCACTCTCTCGATCGATAATGCCTCTGCCAGCTTTGGGCTTTTGCTTTGTGAAACGGTGAGGGAGAAATGCAAACTGTGAGTGAAACTAAATAATGTATGTGTTAATTGAGTGAAATGAGTCTGATGCCACGTGTTTGTAATTCAACGATTAGGTTAAGAAGATTCTCTTTGAGTTAGGTGCGTTGACAACAGAGCTGTCCCACTTAACCGGACAAGGAAATTTTGTGGTACTTTTTTAATAATTTGGAAAAGTGTAATGCTAGTTGCCATTTTTTTTTATTTTTTTTTTAAATTTTTTTAACGGTTAATATGATTTTTAAAATTACTATTAAATTTTAGATGAATCATACTTAAATTTTGATCAAACAGTAATTTTAAAAGTCACATTAATTTTATGAAGATTTTAAAAAGATAAAAAGATGGTTCCTAGTATTACATCCCCAACTTTCAGCCGATTTGACAAACACTCCTAAACTTTCAATTTTTATCACTTTTGACCCCCTGTTAGTTTTCAACATTAAACTCAAGCGGTTTGACTTTTTATGCCGATTATATCCTCACCCATAAATTATACCGTTTTTTGCCTCAAAACTACAACAATTACCCAACTCAAAATGACGTATTTTTGTGCATTAAAATTATTTATTTTTTTAAAGAGGGTGGTCCGGCCGGGGGTGGTTTCGGCCACCCCCAGGTTAATAAACTATATGCAATTTGTGTATGTATTTTTAATAAACTATATGAAATTTTTACATATATTTTTAATTTATAAATATATATAAATTGAGAGAGTTTGAGATTTTTTGTGTTTACAAGTTATCTTAAAGGTTTGAGTTTCAAGTTATCTGTGGTGTGACTTAATAATAACTGGTTATATTTAAGAAAAGGAAATTACACGTATTCGAATATTAATTAAAGTACAATTCGACATCTTCGTTGGGAAAATAAATATAACCTAAGATTGGGTTTTATTTGCCGAGAAATAATATATAGTAAAGAGGATAAGTGTGCAAATTTGTTTTTGCCACGTCAGAAATGATTGTAAAATAGTTATAGGTGTAGTGCAGTACAAAATTGCTATGAGTATGTTTTCTTAATGTGTTTTAAGGGGTGGTTTTCTTTTTAGGCTCCGTTTACTTCGACGTAAAATAATTTCCATAAAATATTTTCTGCATTTTACGGTGTTTACTACGACGTAAAATGGTAGTCAAACCGAAATCGTTTTCGGTTTGACCAAAAAACCTTTACATTTCTAGGAAAAATGGTTTACACTTTTTAAATTCGTAAACCATTTTTCCTGCCCAATCCAAAAAAAAACCCGACACTCTCCTGATTACAAAAAAAACCAACCCCCCCCCGACTCCTCTCCTTCGCGCACTCTCCTTCACCTTCACCTTCACGTTCACGCAGCTGCTGATTCTCCTTCACCTGCACAGCTCATATCTCTCTCGGCCGAGCTTCACTCTTCAAGCCCGACGCAGGTACTCTTATTTTTCTCTTTCTTTGTTGAACCATATGTATGGAGTAATTCAAATCTACGAATTTCTCTTGGTAATTTTCGTTTGATTTTGGTTTCTTTCTCTGTTGGACAACTGGAAATCATGGAGCAATTTTGATTTTGGTTTCTTTCCCTATTAACGTATCAGATTTGCGATTTAGGTTTTGGGTCTAGGGTGTGGATTTTGGTTTCTTTCCCTAATTTCCATCGCTGTGGTCGTTGCTTCCTTTTCTTTCATTTGATCGTGTGATCAATTTGGGTCATCAAAAATGAACTAGAAAAAGTTCCTCTTACTCTGATAAATTACGCCTTGTTTATTTCAAGTTGGTTTTAAGGGCCATTTGGGCCCAATAAGATCCATCTCAGATTCTCAATGACTGCAAAACCCTTAAAACCCTAACACATCATCTTCCTGCTTAAACCCTGCACCTCTCTCTCTCTCTCTCTCTGTGTCCCTGTCAACTCAAACCCCACTTCTCCAATCACTCACATTTCAACCAAAACCAAATGTACTCTTCGATCCTTCTGGAGCGTCATAGAACCTTCTCGAAGCTCTGCGCTCTCATCTTCACGCGCCCCATGGGCGGCGGGCCACGCACCTTCCCCGGCGGCGTAAACAAGTGGCAATGGAAGCGCATGCACGAGAAGCGAGCCAGAGAGAAAGAGAAGAACCTGCTTGAGCAGGAAAAGCAGATCTACCAGGCCCGAATCCGCTCCCAAATCCGTGTACAAGTCGCTGGGAAAACCGACTCGAATCCAACCACTGACCCGTCCACCGGTCACGGCCCGATGAGCCCCACCGACCACATAAAGGCCCTAGCCAACCGCTTCATGAGAGAAGGAGCCGAAGATTTGTGGAACGAGGACGACGGTCCGTTGAAGTCCACTCCGCCGCGTGGACCGGACCGGCAGTCGGGGTTCACTGGGTCGAACGGACGGAGGGGAGCGATCGGGTCGCCGATCGATTTGAGGAGGCTGGTATCGGAAGGGCGGGAAAATGCGAATTTGACAAACCTCAACCGCAATTCCGTAAATGAAAGGAACTACTCCGTGCAGAGGCGGAGGCGGTTTCGGCGAAACGGGAGCTCAGAGAGCTCCGACGACGACTCGGATTACCGTCCGGTGGTGAGCGAGCCGGTCAGGCCATTCGCGAGGAATTTGGCGGGAAACCGGAATGATACGAATTCCAAAAATGCGAAATTCTGTAGGGATAATGAGAGTTCTGGGAGCGATGATTCGGGTTTCAAGGGAGAGTCAAAGAGGTATTTCGCTGGAAATTCGAGTTTGAAGTGGCCGAGGCTGAGTGTGGATGGAGAGGAGGGATTGAAGGATGAGAATGAGGGAGTGAGAGGTGGGAGGGGAGTGAGGAAGGTGGTGGGGAGTAGTGCTTCTCTGGGGAAGTATGATGTGAAGATAACGAAGAGGGTGCCGCTGCGGTCGTTGGAGGAGGAGTGTGATTTTTCGGGGGACGTGGAGTTGATAAGGCGTGAGCTTAGCAAGAGGAGGAGTTTGGTTGAGAATGGGAGGGAGAAGGGTGAGGAATCGGTTCTTAGTAAGAAAAGGTATGCTTTGTTTGGTTAATAAGTGAAGCTAGAAATGAGAAAAGAAGTATCGAAGTATTACTCATTGATCATTTGGAACTGCATTATTTGTAGTTACTTTTTGTAAATTATGAGATTGCTATTTCATTTATTCATTTGTCTTTTCCAGCAGTCAGCATGGAGCGTATAAAAATATGGTTTTGGGTGTATAGATAAAAAAAAGGTTTTTGAATTGGGGAATTCCTCTGTGCTAACTGGGAATTTTTTGGGTTTTCTGTTTATCCAGATTTGATGAGTGTGGTATATCCCCATTGACAGTCAAGGCATTTTCTGCTGCTGGATATGTTCAAATGACACGGGTACAGGAGGCTACTCTATCTGTTTGCCTTGAGGGTATGTTTGTGGCTTCTTTGGCGTTGTCATTTGTAATTCATATCCAGTTTTCTGTTACTTTTTCAATTCCTTAGTCACATTGATTTCCGAGGTAGATATTGTTGATACTGCTATGTTCTGTTATTTTCTAGGAACTTAGGCTCTTCATTCACCAAAGTACTGTGGTATCAGTTGTAGGTATTACTGAGTTGCGTCATTCAAAAGAAAACTTTGTGGTTGAAATATGCAAGTGCATGTTAGTTACCTCCACCTTTTAAAAGGTGAAGGTGTGAGAGAAGTAGGGTTTTACATCCGCCGGATTTGGATGATTGAGGTGGTTTCGTAGGGAGTTAAGACGTCGAGGAATAAATCTGAGGTGTGATTCTGAAGTCCTGCATCGCATTGATAGATAAATTATCAATATGATTAGAATGTAGAAATACGAATTTGAGTGCTAAAGTGAAGCTTTATGATTGGATCAAGATGTAGTGTTTACTGTTGCAGATAGCTATCTTATGATGTTATAATGAGTGAAAATTTTGGGGACTTTATAATTGCTACATGGGCTTGCTGCATTAAGCCATGTGCGGTTCATCTTTAATACAGTTGTTTCTGATGCATTCATCTTGAAGATTGTTATTTACTTGATTAATTATTTACTTGAATGCTAATTCCATGCCTAAGTATTATGTTCTTGTAGCCCCAGTTTGAGTCAATTTGTATTGCTTAAAGATGTTTGATTTCTTCTTATTAAGAAGAATCAAGATTATAATTGATGGTTTCCGTTCTACTGTGGGGGCAGGCAAGGATGCTTTGGTGAAAGCTAAAACTGGTACTGGCAAAACTGCAGCTTTTTTGGTACACACTGGCCCCTTTACGTTCTTGTGAATTAATATGTAATAGCTTTTGTTCTTTCCTTCAAAGTTGTTAAATACAAACAGCTTCCTACCATTGAAGCAGTTCTAAAGGCTACAAGTGAAAATACTGTTCAACGGGTGCCTCCAATTTATGCTCTTATTCTCTGCCCAATGAGGGAACTTGCAAGTCAGATTGCTGCAGAAGCGAAGGTTATGCTAAAGTACCATGATGGCATAGGTGTGCAAACGCTAGTTGGAGGTACACGTTTCAAAGAGGACCAGAAACAACTAGAATCAGATCCATGCCAGGTTTGTTTATGTGTAATGCATGTTAAAGTTTGTGCTTTTGGAGTGTGTGATTACTAGAGAATGGACAGTTAATTTACAAAAAATCAAATTCTCCTGTTTTCATCTGTTACAACATTGATGCAGGAAGAATAATGATATCCTTTTTCTTTTGAAAATGAACTTTTTGCAGATAATAGTTGCAACTCCTGGTAGGTTGCTGGACCACATTGAAAATAGGTCTGGCTTGTCTGTCCGTTTGATGGGATTGAAGATGCTTGTCCTTGATGAAGCTGATCACTTACTAGACCTGGGATTTCGGAAGGACATGGAGAAGATTGTTGATTGTTTGCCCCGTGAGAGACAGTCCCTTTTGTTTTCTGCAACCATCCCGAAAGAGGTTACATTTTCATAATCTTTCATCGCAAGCTCTAAAACCATTTTATTTATTTTTCGTATAAAACAGCTAAAATTTTATGTTGCGGATCATGATTATGCAGGTTCGCCGAATATCTCAACTTGTTTTGAAAAGAGAACATGCTTTTATTGACACAGTGGGTCTGGGTTGTGTAGAAACTCCTACTCAGGTATATTATAACTGTGGTAATAAAAAGTTATTGTTGCTCTTGAACTTCTTGTAAAACCTTTAAGCTGATGACATGTATATTTTGTACGATTCTAGTAGACACTATTTTAATTGATAGTGTCTTGATGTTCTTATGGTTGTATACAGATCCTGTACATTACGTGACAATGGATGTTATGGTTATTTCTAACTTCAACCTGGGAAGCAACAAGTTATAATGCTCATTTTCATTTGCTAAATGCAGGTTCTGCAGTTTTGTCTTGTTGCTTCGCATGAATTACATTCTCAAATAGTGTATCATCTTTTGAAGGAACATATCTCGCAATCACCTGACTACAAGGTAAGAATTTGTAGCTTCAGCTTTTCATTTTCTTGGTTTGTCTGTCCTCATGGCCTATACATATTTATTTGCACCCAGGTTGTTGTCTTTTGTACAACTGGGATGGTAACATCACTTATGTATCTACTTCTACGGGAAATGAAAATGAATGTTAGGGAGATACATTCTAGAAAGCCCCAGCTTTACAGAACTCGTGTATCTGATGAATTTAGGGCATCCAAGCGGCTGATTCTTGTCACATCTGATGTTTCAACACGTGGAATTAATTACCCTGATGTTACTTTGGTCATCCAGGTATCCCTAAAGGTTTTTGATTTAATTCATTAGCTGCTAATATATGTCAAATATATCATTAATTTTGCATCGCTTACCTTCTTCCCCTTTAATAGACACATTCGCAATGATGCACTGAAAATCATGTATATTTTTACTTAGTATATTGGATTTCCAAATGCTACATGAATATTTCATGGAAAGCTAGGATAGCTGTTCTAGTTATTTCTAATCAAATCTGGAAATCTGGACCATTAAAGAACAATTTGCTGTGGAAAATTATTAGATGTTTACAGTCGTGCAATATTGAAGTAAATGTCAAATAGGCCTGTGTATATAATTATCTGTTGTCTCTGGCATTACTTATTGGTAATGTAAGCTAATGTGAAGGTTGATTATTACCAGATAGGAATTCCTTCTGACCGGGAACAGTATATACATCGCCTTGGAAGAACTGGACGGGAAGGCAAGGAAGGGGAAGGCATATTGTTGCTTGCACCATGGGAAGAATATTTCTTAGATGAAATTAAAGACCTGCCTCTTGAGAAAGTTCCTTTACCGCATTTGGATCCAGAGATAAAGTTAAAGGTTAGTGTCCAACTTGACACATGCTTAAGTTGCATTTCTCGTCAAAAAAAAAAAAGTTGCATTTTTCGTCAGTATATTTTCAAGCTGGATCCAACTAATTTATTAAGCTTAAGTTTGAAAGATAATTAGAACAAAAACATCCTTGTAACTGACAACGTAGAATTTGTAGTAGTCTACATGCTGAAGTCCTGTAATTCAATGTTTTAAAGTCCCTGATGCATTTCAGATTTCTGGAATATATGGCCGCCTTGGATGGCAATTATCACTGAAGTTATACATTTGATAGATGCATGATGCAAAGCATCTGCTTTGTAGAATGTACAGAGATGCAGCTCTCTGTAAATAGCAGAACTTCAAACATATATGGTCTATTCCAATTTTCATTTGACCCCCTTCTTCTATGGCCTTCACCTTTTTGGCATGAGTAATTATACTCTTTACACTCATTTCACACCACCGGCTGACATGACTTTCCAGCCACTTAAAACACGCTACGCCAGCCGGTGTAAAATAGGTGCAAAAAGTAGTATTACTCTTATTACGTTTTTGAAGCGTGCATTGCTAGGTTGTAGGTTTTCAGTCCCTTCAGGTTTCCGGATCATAATGCTTGGGATCGGTTTACACTTGCAGATTGAAGATTCGTTGGCAAAGGTCGACGGCAGTGTTAAAGAAGCAGCATATCATGCTTGGCTTGGCTATTATAACTCAATCAAGGAAATTGGGAGGGATAAGACCACTCTTGTTGAATTAGCCAACCAATTTTGTCAGTCAATTGGTTTACAGAAGCCTCCTGCGCTCTTTAGGAAGACAGCTCTTAAAATGGGTTTGAAAGGTATCCCAGGCATACGAACTAGGAATTAAATTTGTCTGGGAGTTGGGCAAAGCTCAAACTGTACACCAAAAACCAATACATTTTTGTGTAAATAATTGTAAGAAACAAGGTTTAAGATTATGATCGCATTGTTGTTTTGATGCACCTTTGCTTGCTTTCTAACGTGTTGTCCTCGTCTCCTAGAAAACAGATATTCATTCCCTTTGAGCAGAATGATTATACTATATTAAAGTGTGCAGAATAGTTATTTTATTAGGAAAAAAAATAGTCTTTATTGAGAATAGAAGGTAGAATAAAATAGCACTGGCATTCAAGTATACTTATACTATAACACTTATAATAGCCATTCTTATGGTCCATGAACGAAAGACTATTCTATAATTTTTTTTTTTTTTTTTTTTTTTGGAGTAATTCATAAAGGAGAACTAGAGTTCTTTTTGAGTCATCTCAATTGTAATGAGACTTTTAAAATCACCATTAATTTTAAAATGATCATTATTAAATTTTGATTTATTAATGATTTTAATTAGAAAAATGGCTAACTACAACCGGATGATAAAAAAAGAGAAGGGTGGGCAACCCAAACAACAGCTCAAAACTAACCAGAAAACGATGCAGAAACAAGGCAATGCGAACAAAGTAACAAGGTAACAAGCAGAAATGGGTCAAATAGATAACACGACCCATAGAGAGAACCAATGCAGCCACAAAGAGTTACTATTAAAGGCAAAACAAAGAGTTTCGGAAAGAGTTGCTATTAAAGGCAAAACAAAGAGTTTCGGAAAGAGTTGCTATTAAAGGCAAAACAAACCAATGCAGCCACAAAGAGTTGCTATTAAAGGCAAAACAAAGAGTTTCGGAAAGGGCAAGCCGACTGGAATCTTTGCAAACAAATCAGAACCTGCACCACAAAAGGTTTGATCTGGGTCACTAACGAGTGGCCACACCATAAGAAACAAATTGGCAAACAACAGGCGAAAGGAAAAGTCCCCACCCAAAAGATTAGCAGCAATAGAGCAAGGAGACTAAATCCCGCGAAAGAAAGCAACAAAGAAATAAAGGAAACAACTAAAAAACAGTAAAACAAATAACAAAAACCCAAAACACCGAGGTAACGAAGGTGGAGAGCGGCAGCAAGAGGCGCGTGATGGCCATGCACCGATGCGTGATATACAGATGGAGGCTCGGAGGTGGACAGCAAGGGGCGAGATAGTCTCGATGGTGAGGTGCGAAGGAGGATCAGAGAGGCGGATATCAGCATATCTCGTTATGCTCGTCAAAACCGAGGATGAGCGTGACACTGGGCTGCCGAACAACAGAGAGGAGGTGGAGGACGATGGATTTGTGTAGGAGAGGAGAAGGGGACACCATTACCAAGGCTGGACTATTACGTTTTAGGGAAAACCAAAAGAAAGGTAGAAAAAGCAAGAAAAGAAGAAAAAAAATGAGAAGAAAGAGGGAAGAGATGTGCTATGTGTTGGAAATAATTTTGGATGGCGCATAAATTTTAGTTGATATAAAATAATTATAATATGAATATTAATAATAAAATACAAGAGATAAAAATAGAGTATGAAAAGATTTTACAATGCTATAGAATCACGCAAGAGCGTTGTCCTTAAAGGTTGATTCGTGCTTCTCAGAGTTTATAACTCGGTGCGATTGGATCATTTGACAAGCAACCTCCCAGATTAGACTATAGCGTCTATATTTGTTAAGAACGCACTTCCAAATAACGAAGAGTAATAGAACAACCCAATTGTCAAAGTTGATAAAGGACTTCAAAATATTATTTTGTAGAAAAACCAATAATAAAGCATATGCCATGAAACAAGTGTTTTGCAACACACTATATGGCCTTAGCCTTAGATAGAAAATAAGTGATTTTTTCTTCTATCTCTCATATATGTTCTTACCTTCAATGTATTAGTATATCTATATATACAAGTGCTGGAAAGTATGTCATAAAATAAATCTAATGACCGAACGGTCAAAACGTTAAAAAACTCTCAAGCATAAAACTTGTTATAAAATGCAATAAAACATATTAACTCCAAACAGTTATAAAATGGCAAGGAAATCAATGGGTTAATGACATAACACCAAAAAATGGTAAAACATTTGTTAATAATCAAATGGTCAAACTACAATAAAAGTTGTTAAAAACTAACGGTCAAAACTATAAAAATCAATTAAAACTAATTTTTATTTAATAACTCATAACCAAGTAATAACGGTCATAAAAGTTATATCTCATAACTAAGTAATAAATACAAACGGTTATAAACCAAAATGGTTAAAGATGATTTTTATTTCTCATAAAAACTCATGAAGATAATATCAAATGATAAAACATTTCAAGTGACTAAAAAATGAATGTTTATAACAAATATTACAACAATATGGACACCTCAAAAAGCTCACATGACTGAGCAGCTGTCTCAGAAGAGACGATGAAGAAAAAATCTTTCAGAGGACCTTCTCTCAGCAAAGCCACGTCACATTTAGTAGAATTCAATAAACACTCTAGCCTTCTTTCTAACATTACTCATTCGTGCAATAAAAATGCACCTAAGGGTTTGAATTCACTACTTATACTATAATACTATGTTAAACTATTACTTATAAAATTTAATTATTTAATTAATATTTTAACATTCCAAAACTTTTTTCTCAGTCCGGAGTTTTTAGAATGATTACTTGTCAATATTAGCTGCTCAAAGACTAAGGATAACTAAACAACCCTAAACCTATAATAGGATGACCCACATATTTCAACAAAATAAATAGGTTAGTCAAACCAACACATTATCCAGCATGTACGATTGTAACAATTAAAAGCATGAAGTAGATTGCATACTTGTCTTCAAGCAATTGCTTGTACTCCTAGGTTTTGATGTCAGAAAAATCTCTCAATAGAATTTGAGATACTCAAAACAATAATATAATTATCTTTTATCCTTTGTGATAAACTGATAATCAAAGAAAAGGCCAAATATGACTTTTGGATTGACTCGAACAATAATAACGCAATGCTGAGCAATAATGTCCTCTAGAAACATTATCAAGTTTGGCAGCTGCTGCTGATCATCCTTCTACAAGGCCAAAAATGAATACATCATCAATGTTTGAAGATAACTTGAGCAACTTGCACTCAGCTCAAAGATGCAAATAAACCATTTTTTAACATTTTTAGTGGGATAACCAAACACGCTTAAATAAATCTTAATCATATACAAGCCAAGCTTGCGCAAAATTGTGGGATTTTAAGAGCAATAGTATATATGGAGCTAGCCGTATTGTATTGTATTGTATTTATTATTATTATTATTATTTATAGCTAAAATTTGGTTGGAATCAATAAAAATCACTCTACATTGGACTCTCCAAAGTTAGAATGTTATCTAAAATAAAAAATTGAATACAAAATTATCAAAAAATATTATTAATATAATAGAAAAAGATTGAGAGAGCGGAATGTATGGTATAAAAAATGGTCATAATATTGGTGTTAACACATATTGATGGACCACGCCTTATAAAGCGGAGGTCACTAATTCGAATACCTCCTCCCCTTGTGCGGACTTAGAAAAAAAAAAAAAAAAATATTGATGGAGCAGTGATGGGTTCTTACATTTCGTATACGTCAATCATGCTTGTCAATTGGCCATCTCAATATCTTGTCTTCAAACTCCAACATTTTTCAAGCTTTTCAAGCCAAGCCTGATCCGGGAACAGTAGGGGAGCGGATGGGATTTTTATTATTATTATTATTATTTTATGGCCAAGCCTTGCTTGGGGTTGGGGTTTTTTCTAACGTAATAATTTAATTTAATTTGTCCATGTTTATCTTTTTATTGGCGCTTGCTTATATAAAAATCCCAATATTGGTACTAACTCTTTTACTATATATATATATATATATATATATATAGGCTTACTAAACTGATGTATATCTCATTCATTAGAGAAAAATAAAATAATTAATTAAAAAAAATGTAATGAGTACCAATAAATAAACTACACATCAGTTTAATAAGCCTTTGCTAGTAAAAGAGTTAGTATTCCTAATATTTCTTTTGATAAGACATTTAGACTTGTTTTTTAAGAAGGGCTTATGAATCCATTTTTTTTTTTTGTTAAGTATCTTCAATAAATTATTATTATAATTATTTAAAAAAAAAAAAATGAAATTACACTTCTCCCTCAAATTACATTTACTATGTCTTCCCTGTCTTTCAGTTTGTTTTATGTACTCTACTGATCTACTTAAAAAAAGAAAAAGAAAAAGAAAAAACTAACTAACCAATTTGTTTTAAACAATGTTTTAATATTTTTTTATATAGATTTTTTTAAGGGCATTTTTATATGTTTGGTGGCAAAAGGGGAGAGTTTGCAACTTCAATGATAAATTGGTAAGGTATATTAACCAAATTAAAAGATTGAAGATTCATTACAAACTACAATGGGGCGGTAGAATGAGAGAAAGTACGTACAATTATTTACTTATTTAAAAAAACTATATCTAAGGATGTAGGTCTTACACATAAATATTGATGGAACAGTGATGGTTTGTTTATATTCCCTATCAATATCATAATCAAATCTTCTTTATGTCCTCCAATTCAATATGTAATCAAATTCAGACCCCAATGGAACCTGACAAGGCATTAAAGAATAATGTTGCAACTCTTTGGCTATTTTGAAGCCACTAGCCATCCTAGGATATGAACATCTCACAATACCAACCCCTCCATTAAAACTCATCTTAACAACCCTTTGCATTGGTGACCATTTCCACCACCATGACTTTTTTGGTGGGGGGAACATTATACCATGAAAGATGGGTAATTAACGTAGCTTATTTGCCTTCGTATAAACTAGTGTTACAGTCTATGTGGTATTTATTATGTCAGTCACTAAATGATTAAATTTAGAAAAAATTTCAAAAAGCTCTCTTGAACTTTCATGCGTTTTGAAAGTATTCCCTAAAAGAACAAAAACTCTCAATTAAAGGTATCAAACTTTTAATTTATTTCAATAATCCAATTCCATTAGAATTTTCCTTTAAATCTTGTCAAAATTTTCAAAATATTTTTATTTTTTTATTATAAAAAATTGTAAAGATTGAGGCGTTTATTTATTTTTTTACTAAAAAAAATTGCAATTTTTTTGCAACATTTTTGCAATTTGTTTTTTATAAAACAAAATATGGGTATTTTGACAAAAAAAAGAAAAGAAAAGGGAATTGGGCAATTGAAAGAAATTGAAAATTCGATAACCCTTAATTGAGAATTTTTAATCTTTAGGGGTAATGTCAAAATTAGTGAAAGTTTAGAGGAGATTTTTTTAAAATTTCTCCTTTTATTTATCAGTTAAATTTTATAGCTTAATTTTTTTTTTCTCTCTCATATGGCATCATGTAACTTATAATAAAAAGGGTAATATCTCAAATATTTTTGAACTGAATATCAATAGAATAGGACCAAAATATCCTGGTCGGTCGGTCCAATTACCATTACTAATTAATGAGAGCTTAATTTGGAAACATTAACAACTAACAAGGGACGATTTTCATGGGTCGGTGCAGGCCAAGAATCTACTAGAAAATGCAATTGTTTTTCATGGAATTAGTCTTCAAAACCACGTCATTTTGGGTCTACATCCTATTAAATAGATTCTACAAGCTCATTGAATTTTCAACCCTTTGAATATTAGGTCTTCACTAAATCATCATTTTCCTGATTCCCTCTCTTCATGACGTAGTAGGACTATTGCGGTCATAATTTCTATTTCCCACGTTCTTCTTTTCTATTTTATTTAAAAAAAAAATCAAGAAAATAATATTCTTTGGTGAAGGTGTATCAAAAGATAAGGATAGAGGAATTGCAGTTTGCCCGACCGTGCAAGAGGATTTAGAGAAAACTCTCTTATTTAAATAAGTGTTCGGACAATTTGAAACTTGTTCAAGTACGTAAATCACGTTGAGATTCTCTCTCAATCACCCATCCAAATTAACTACAAAAAATTCTATTCGGTATCGAAATCTTAGCTGAGATTATATATTAGCAATAATGTCTAGTCATCTTAAGCCAATACGGACAAGTAATTATAGAGAATCCCGATCCGGATCAAATGTATCAAATGCGTATTAGAATCAGAAATTTGGTGCCATTTTTCATTTGGAAATGGCCGGCTTAGAAGCAAGAACATGTGGTGAGGTAAAAACCATGACAGAGAACGTGGTGCCACTCGTCAATTTGATCAAGCACCACTTGTCCATGAACATACCACAATTCTCCAACAATAATTATATCACGACTTAAATAATCAAACCCATATGGGCAATTAGAGATCCAATTAATGAAGAGTCAACGGCCTCACCTCACCTTCACAAATGGTTTTTCAAATTGGCACTCCACTGCATGCAATAGGACAATCATAGCTTTCAACCTCTCATATTACATCAAATCAAGATGTGACAAGACCTCCCCACATGGATAAATCTAAAGTTAGGCATGAATAGATGCATTTGTGTCCATAACAATCTTCACCTTTATGAATCATCATGGTTCTTGTGGGATAAATTTGCGAAATAATTACATCAAAAAATGCTAAATTTATATATTTTTTTTTTTTTTTTTTTTTTTACAATTTAGTGGCACATGTCAATATATGATTGAAAGGTGTTAAAATTTTTCGGTAACTGACATGACTCCAATCAGGCAATCACATACCGACACATCTCAACAAGTTATAAAATAGTTGTAAAAATCCACATTAGTTGCAAAATAGTTTGATTGCAAATTCAGTGACAAGAAGGGGGCATTTCAGCCATTTCAATGGAATGAATTGAAGAGTTTTGGCTCTATCTTCACCACAGGTTTCCTGATCCTATATATTAAAAGAAACCAGAC
The DNA here is from genome assembly GCF_901000735.1 of Corylus avellana. NCBI lineage: Eukaryota > Viridiplantae > Streptophyta > Magnoliopsida > Fagales > Betulaceae > Corylus > Corylus avellana. Next base: position 28,011,770 of record NC_081543.1, on the reverse strand, counting down.
CTACCTGAATACTAAATCATAACTTGCTTCCTCTGCCTTTGTTATCATCAACAACAAGAAGACATGTTCTGATCACTGAAATCATGGGAACTCAATATCTCAGGCTTTCATTTGTGGTCTTTGTGATCATACTCACAATCAGCCAGCAATCATCTTGCCGCTTCATGTACAAAAGCATGAGTGAAAAAACCAAGCCATTCAACTCATATTCCCAGTTTTCATGGCATTTCTCTGCAAAAGGTCAAGAGGGATACCACAAAGAACGTACCGACCGAGCTTATGGAGTTTCGCTACGAGCAGTTCCGGGGGGACCAAACCCACTTCATAACTGATCAGCCTTCTTGTAAATCTTGTGTACTCAGTGAATATTAAATTTTTGCAGTTTGCAGTATAAACTCATTTTCTTTTCCTTTTACAGAGATGTATAATAGATAGAGTTGAGAAGGAATGTCAGTGATTGTAGTCTCTGAAGAAAATGTTATTGTACTTGATTGAATATATAGTAAAGACGATACAAGAAGCAGCATGCATACTTGCACAATGGATGATATTCAATCATGTAATCTGCAGGAGTTTTGCTTTTCCCAGCAGAGCTGCAATCTGATCTGGGGAATAGCTTAATTGATGAGGAAGATGATAGAATTTTGTAATAAAGAAATAACAGGCAACAAAGAGTTCAACTCATGAAAAGTCAGAAGTGAGTTAAATAAAAATTTCATGCTAAAAAAACAATGGATTGAAGTGCTACAGATGGTATGAATGGGTTAAGCCACCAACTAAAGTATGTATTGGTCTAAAATAACTGTAATTGTTTAGGAAAGAAGTCAAATTCATGCACATCAATGATTTTTAATTATTATTATCAACCAGAATGGTGGGGCAGAATTTTGGCTCTTGTGAAGTTTAAATTTTTTTAAAAAAATAGTGGTAACAATAATTGATTTGCAATTTTTAAACATGTCTATAGTTCTCCCTGTACCAAGGTCAAACTCCAAGATGTGCTAAAAACCAAACAGGATTGTGACAGGCTTTATTAGACATAAAATGTTTATTTTGCTTATTTATGCAGTATTATCACATAGAGACTAAGGCTAGCACGCAAGTACCTAGAGGACAGATCAGAATGATCAGTGAATGGGGCCACTATACAGAAATTTTCATTCCATGAGCTGAGTTGAGCTGAAAATTATGCTAAAAATATTGCTAGTAAACAGGGAAAATCTTCTTGTATGGGTGACTTCAATCAATTTCAGAGGATGGAACTGATTAGGTTCAAAGCATCACCCAACATATTGCTTCCTTACCAGGGTCTTGTAGGACAGAACAAGTATCTGGTAGTTGGGCTTGACGCCATACATGAATAACATTTTAACCAAAAAGGTCATGTCTCTGTCCAAGCATACATACTGAGTGTGTTTTGCAGTTAACATATGCAGACAAGCTAGAAACAAGTTTCAAAAGTATATCACTTCTTGTCGAAGAGAAATGACACGAGATGGGCGCCTACAATTAAAGAAAATGCACATACAAGTGCAAGAGAGAAAAAATGCAGTTGGTGAAATATATCTACAGTAATACATAGGCAAGGGTAAGCAAAAGAATCAAGAAAGCAGAATCAGCATAACTTCGTAAACTGCCACTGTTAAGATAAAGACAGAAACTTCAGATGTATTGTTTGACCTTGTAGAGGAAGAGCTATAAAAATGTATAAAGAATTATCAGTCTATGGGGTCACTATACAGAATATTCATCTCATGAGAAGCTGAAAATTAGTATAAAAATTATTACAAGTAAACAGGAGATGTCTTCATGTATGGACATTTCCATCATTTTCTAAGGATGGAACTGATTAGGTTCAAAGTATCATCCAACATATTGCTTCCCTACCAGGGTCTTGTAGGACAGATCAAGTACCCAGTAGTTGGGCCTGATACCAACTATATACATGAATAACATTGTAACAAAAAACTCATGTCTTTGTCCAAGCATACATACCGAGCGTGTTTTGCGTTAACATATGAGAAACAACTCTTCAAAAGTATGTCACTTCTTGTCGAAGAGAAATGCAACATGAGATGGGCAACTACACTTCAAGAAAATGCACATACATGTGCAAGAGAGAAAATGCAGTTGGTGAAATATATCTACAGCAATACATAGGAAAGGGCAAGCAAAAGAATCAAGAAAGCAGCATCTGCGTAGCTTCGTAAACCGCCACTCTTCTCCCCTTCCCCTCTGTTAAGATAAAGACAGCAACTTCAGATGATGTGCAACAGCTTTGAACAAACCCAACACAAACCACCTCATCACTTCGAACAACTTTATCAGCTTTATCAATAGAGGAATTCAGCAACTACAAGATTTAAATTTGAATAGTTCAATGATTTCAATCTTTAACCAGAAAATCTATCAATTCCCCCCCCCCCTCAAAAAGTACCACAAAAAAAAAAAAAAAAGAGGAAGAAAATCTGACCTGTACACCTACTCTTAGAGTGTTGAACAAAATAAGGAAGAATGCGTTTTCAAAACCTGCAAGAATTTGATGTAAACTATAAGATATAGGTACTCTTTCAAATAGGCATCAAATAAAAATTCACAGGGATTAATACAAACCACGAAGGACCTCGCTACATGATCTCAGTGCCCACTGGATCTACAGAAAAATGAATAGAAAGTGTTTTCTGGGTGATTGGATGGAACTTAGACCTCCACATCTGTTTTTCAGAATTCAAAGCTAATTAGATTCTTGCTACTTGATATCTTTTACAAGATAAATTTGCAACAGCTTGAGTTGAAATTGGCAGAAGGCATTGAGTCTGAAAAATTTAGAAGACTTCAGTTTTTTTTCATTTCCTTCTATTTTTCAGTTTTAAAGCTTTTAAAAAGTTTTAAGTTCCAGAAATTCACCCTTATCCATATGTAAAACTTCAAGATTTCCCAAGAAATTTTGGATTTTACTTATCAATTTTGACCAAGTCTGAAACAAAATCTAAAGAAGTAAATTTTAAAACTTCCACAGAAACTTACATTAGATAAGGACCATAAATAGAAACCTATCAGAAAACAACTTATTGAGCCAAATAATTCAGAATTTTATTATCTAATAAAATGGCAGCATTTGGGAATCCTTAGCCACATTCATGATAAAAACACTTTTATTGAATTAACTGTTGAGGGAATCCAACGGTGATTCATAAGGAAATATTACTACAAGAGCTTGAGATATTTTTGCCATTTTTGCCTGCCCTCCCTACTGGTCGGCCAGCGCATAAATACTAAGGGGCCATCAACACCTGAGCATTACAAAGGAAAGTGAAATATTGTGATATGCCTAATAGGCTTTATGGCTTATTTATGATTTAAAGTAAAAAGGGAAACTAATTAAGGAGTCAACTAACACATGTTTTCCATACATGTTTTTGGAGCCAACTATGTTTGGTGATCCCCTATTATTTTATTTTATTTTTCTTACCATGCAAGAACTCTTTCCATGTAAAAAAGAATAGTGCATGAAGTGGATTCTCTTACCATGCAAAGAACACTTGCCATGTAAAGAAGAATAACGTAATACCTTAGACCCACATTGGAAAGATGAATAGTCCATATAAAATGGTTGAATTATAAAAGTATTCAAGGGTGCTAAGTCTCATATTGGTTCCTTACTAGGATTGGGCTTTATAAGTGATTCTAAGTAATCTCTAAAAATTGACTAATCATTTTAGAGTGATAGTGTAGATGTGGCTAGCACTTTTTCTGAGTCGTTACAAATGGTACGAGAGCAACCTAGTCATGCCATGTGCTACTCTCTTGAGTCCCTCCAAGAATGATGTGGCTATTAAAATCATCATTCGATTTGTGATTGATCATTATTGGAGTTTGATCAAATGATGATTTTAATAGCCACATCATTCTTGGTGAGACACAAGAGAGACTTCTAGAATTATTCGAGGGAAGAGAGGGGGGAGGGGGGAGCTTATAACACTCCAGTCTCACAATGGGAAGATAGTGATCACTTCGAGGGGATTGGGCCTCCAATTCTTGTTTCAAGCAAAGGTAAATTTCTTTGATGATTTTGCCACATGACATCTATAGCTTTTATAGGGGAAAATCAAGCTAAATATGGATATAAGAAATCAAACATAACAATTAAGACAAACGTAACTAGCAAGAAAATAATCTATAGAAGGAAATTGATGTAGCGACCAAACTAGGTGTAGGGACCAAGCCAAGGGGAGGATTCCTTGAATCCTTGAGACTCCTATCAGATTATAAAGGCACTCTTGGGTGCTAAGTTCCACATTAGTTCCTTATTAGGTGAGACTCAATTTTTTAAGTGATTCTAAGGAATTTGCAAAAATTGACTAGTCATTTTGGAGTGATAGCGTAGAAGTCGATAGTGCTTTCCTTAGATCGTTATAAATAATGCATGAGCTGGATGTGGGTGTGTGAATCTATTAGTTCAATAGGCAGAATTTCCTCAAACACAGTTTGCAGGAAAAATTTGTTCACAGTAAAATCACATTATTCATCTAGAAGTTCTTCACCACAGCTAGGGTTTCTTGAATGACTCATGTACAGAATTGAAAAGAAAATGCTTGCTATTTTATCCCACAAAAACTGAACAACAAATGATCACAACATTAGGATCCTTACATCTTGGTATTCTGAACTTCCCATAAATAACTCAAAGGCCTCGACTGCAAAATATGCGAGTACAAAGCAATCAACAAATGGAGGTGCCATATAATCAGATAATAAATGTGAAAGAGAGCTCACATGACCGAAATCGTATCACTATTCCATGTGTATATTCCTTATTGCTGAGATTTAAATTGAGACCTGATAATCAAATACTAATAAGAAACAAGTCATGATTAAAATATTGAATATAATAGATTTTTCTTCATAGGAACCAAGAAACAAAATGATCCAAACAGTCCCAAGGGTTGTCTGGAATTGCTGTGAAACATAGATTATCTATAACCTGTTTATAGTTCAAAGTGGCCTGCTCAGGGAAGGCCACCATGCAGCATAACAATTGATGGGTTTCAGCTCACACACCTTGAGTAGATTGGACAATTAAGGATGGAAACCCAATTGTCAGCCTCGCAAAAGAAGCCAGTGCATGTTCAACAGGTCCACCAATTGCATTATTAACAAATGAAATCAAAAGTACGAACTCCAGACCATAGTTGAATTCCTGTCGCGAAAGTAATATGAATCTCTTTAGATACTACAGTTTAATACCAGTAACCAAGAACAAATACCATATTGTAACATATGGAACTAAGAATGGAAACTCAAGATTCTATTTGGTTCCAAATTGGTAAGAGAATGGAAACATAAATGTAAACAACCAAGACATATATGATTGAGAAATGCTACTAAGCATTCTCAAATGTCCATCTCTGAGTATTCACATTCACATTCAGCCTCGCAAAAGAAGCAAAAGAACAAAAAGAATGCTAAGAGATGGACACTTGAAAATGCTAAGTGGCATTTCTCTATATGATTTCATATCATTTGAATCCCTTTGCTGTATCTGCATGATTAGCAATGAGCTATAGACAAAAAACCACAGGGAAATCAAAATTCAAAGCATTTCTGTTTCATCTCTAAAGCCAAAGTTCAAAGTACATCACACCTTACCTCTCCTTTTCGAAAGATAGGAAGGATATCATCTTCTACTCCAGCTTCAAAGTCTATATTGAATAATCCCTGTTAATAGAGGCAAATATCAGTCCAACAAGTTGCACAAATTTGAAAATCTGAGGTAAGGTTGATTAAGAGAAAACGGGAAGAAATGAAATATGAACAGAGTGTCAGTGTTTACATGTCAGACCATACATGACAGTAAGGCATAACATGCTCTTTGAGAACTTCCAAGTAGAAAGGGTTCTCATAGAATTTTGCAAGGTCTTCTTTCCTTTGGAAACGGATATAGACAGCATGCGTGTAATTTTCAAGATTTTCTTCTGAGATACGTCCTGCAGGAGAAATTAGAAAATCTATTCTATACAAACTGAATCAATAAATATATGTATGTGTCTTGTAAGAGAGTGTGCATAAGTGCGTGCCTCATTGAAATCGCAAATCAATTGATAGGTCATGCACATAGGCCCATTTATCAGTGTGGGTCGGGCAACTGCAAAAGCTACCAAACTGAACTGGTGTTTAGTACCATCAAAAGGTGGTCTTGGAGCTTCGACTACATATCTAATTTTTTGATGCTTTGAAAAGAAAATAAGGCTTCCTTCATGCAAGTAATGTTAGCTATACAGTATGTGTCCTTGCATTCTATCCAGAGCAGAAACTCACCTAATGATATTGCAACAATTCCGCCCATTTGATATTGAGTTGTATAGAGATAATCCAGCATATCCTTCTCTTCCTCATCAGATAAATTCTCCTTTGCTTTGAGCAGACAAATGTGCTCCACAACTTTTCTGTATAAATGAAAACACCCCATGAATAACAAGCAGCAGTGTCATACAAACGAAAGGAAACGTATGCATCAAACTGAAAAACTGAACTTGATAACAGAACCTATTAATATATGATGCTTATAGTTAGCAGGGACAATGTATGCAAGAATCTATACGAAACAAACAGAAACAGCCTAGAAAACTATATTATATTGTTAAATTCAGGGGCACTGAAACTATAAGAAACCGATACGGGGATATAACTCAACTTGCATCAACTCTCAGAATTAAGAGTGGTATTCAAAAATAAACGTATCAGTAACTTCTATGTGTGGTACATGTATTCTATAATTTCCATTCAACATATTACTCTCATTGTCAATTGGCATGTAGAAGGAGCCCTGGCAACACAAAGGTTACCCACCATTTTTACCTATAGATATAAATGTAAGAAATAGTGTATACTTCAGAGTACTATCAGGTCTGAGCAACATGCATGACAATTCAGACTACTAAAATGTCACCCATCATAACTAAAAGCTGTCAAATCCCAGACAAATTTTGAAGGACAATTCGTATGATCCTTAATTTGTTCAATACAATGACTCTCTGAAATCTGAAAAAACAACATATGAATAACAAAATAAGCACTATTGGTGCTTTTGATTCATACAATTGTTTTTCATTCTGATACCCATATAAATTTTCATGACAACAATTAAAGTGCTATATGAACCTTTTCCGATCCAACTTGGAGCTCGAGCTCCTGTCCTCAGAGGCTGAAACTACCACTCGCCGGTTCATTGCCCACCTCTGCCCCATGTTCATGACTCCATTCACTCGAGAAACTAGAATAGAATAGTATCCACAAAAAAAAAAAAAAGAGGGTAGAATAAGTGAATAAATTCATGTTTAGTTTCTAATTATATCATAGTACCAGCTGAGCTAGACTCTGACATTACTCTACTTCTTATTTAAAGCTAAAAATTTTGCGTGTTTACCTAAAATTTGGGCTCACACAAGGGAGGAAGTACTAAAAATAACAAGGACGAAATTAAATTTAGCATTTCCTATAAGCACAGACATATGGATGAATATATAAAAATTATCAAGAAAAAAACGAAGATTAAATAACCAAAATCAGATGCTGGCATGCAGATGAATCTAATTCAATAATGAAACCTACCACTAGAATGACAAGTATGAGATTGAATTGAGCATTTCCTACAAGCTCAGACATTTGAATCAATGGTAATTTATAAAAAGAGAAGGAAAACAAAGCGGAAGAAATAACCCAAATCAAGTCCTGGCGTGCAGATGAACATAATTCAATATCCTAAACGTGAGGACAGTAATGAAACCCTCTTGCATTTCCTAAAAGCTTAGACATTGGAATCAATGGTAATTTGCAAAATTAAAAAAAAAAAAAAAAAAAAAAAAAAAAAACCCAAATCAAGTGCTGGCGTGCAGATGAATATAATTCAATATCCAAAACGAGAGGACAGTAATGAAACCTACCATTGAAAGAAGCAGAGCGAGGAGATGAAGTGTTAAGGCGGAGGAGAGGGTGGTGGATGAGATAAGTGGGAGAGCTTGTTGATGATGCATGGGGAGCTTGACTGAGCATTTTGGTTCTCTGGTTGATGAGTGTGTGTATGTGCGTTCGTTTTTTGATATCTCAAACGTTAAATAGAGCAGACAGTCCTCAAACTCACGCTCCTCAAATGGGTGGACGAGGAAAAACGATTTGTTAAAAATAACGTGTTCTTCAATTGCCGCCTTATTATCAACGACATTACCAACTTCCCCTTCTAATATAACCCATTTCATTTTTGGGTTAAATATTCACCCATGTGTTTGCATTCTTTATTTTTTTTTTTAAACAGGAGATCTTTTTGGTTTGCCTAAAAATGAAGATGGTCTTTTCGCTCAAAATTTAACGGAAAGTCATTTCAGCACCAATTACGAATTGACACGTGTCCATATAATTAATTAAAAAAATAATATTTAATTAATTATATATATATATATATTTGCAACATCTTTACAATTTTTTTTTTTTAAAATTTTTTTTTATAAAAGAGTATTTTGAGCGTTTTGACAAAAATTAATGAAATGAGGTAATTGAAATAAATTGAAAGTTCAGTACCTTTATAACTACGAGTTTTTAAACTTTTAGGGAGTAGTGTTAAAATGAGTAGAAGTTCAAAAAGATTTTATGAAATTTTCTTCTTCTTCTTTTTTTCACAAAGTTTCCTATGAGGGAATTCCTCTAAATTAGTTTGTTAAAATAAAAATAAATTTATTTCGGACCATTAAGTTATGCATCATTATGGAGTTGAAATGCATTCCGGGCAGTTTAAGAAAATAAAATAAAATGGAAATTATTTTTGGAGTATTGATATTGTCAAAATTAAAAATTCGAGACTATAATTACAAAAACATTGATATTTTGAAGAATAAGTGAAGTTTTTCATTCTCTTTTCTTTGTGTTATGATTTGTATAGGTTAAGCTTATGTTTGCTATATATCTAATTATGTATTTATGAATTATTAGAAATACTTAATATTATACTTTTATCTAATTTTTATTTGAGATCAATTTTTAAATCTAGCTTTATTAAATTGATAAGACATTAAAGCCGTAAACTGTTAATAAAGCTGAATTCTTGATTTATCTAATGCGGTGCGGTGATTGGATGTGATGGAATAGCTCGAAACAAGTACGGTTGTGGTAAGAGCATCAGATGATTTCTATCCGCAAGATCCATATACCGCCCAATTGATGCAAATACTCTTTCCCATCCTCTATAGAAAGTGCTATCACAGTAATTACCGTGGATTCGAATACCTACACATGCACCACAATCCTAGCCGTTAATTCCACGTAATCTCAATCATCCAATAAACCACTAACCTAAAATGCTAAAACATACTCGAACTCTTCCAAAGTTTTTCTTGCCTCGTTTCAGAAAACCCAGAATTAGCTTCACCCTAGCGCGCCTCTCTCTCTGTATTTCTGGCTCTCTCTACATTTTTAGGGTTTTAGCGATGGAAAACTCTAAAATTCCCCTTGAAGCCTAGGAAGATGAAGCAGGTTCAATCATTGGCACAACACTTTCTTGTACCAACAACAAAGAAAACTCCAAATCTTTGAAATCTTTGAAGTTGGCTCAATCATTGGTATTGACATTGGCACAACGCTTTATTGTTTTAGTGTCTACAAGAACAGGCAGGTTGAAATTATAGCCAACGACGAAGCATGTCTTATGTTTACTGACAGTGAGAATCAGATCGGTGAGGCTGCAAAGAATGAGGCTGCTGTCAACCCTGAAAGGACTATCTTTCACTTCATAAAGCCAATAGCAAGAAATTAAGTTGTTTTGTTGATTTGTTTTGTGATTATTTGTTTTGGTATTGACATTGGCACAACGCTTTGTTTTGAAGGATGCAATTTGTGTGCCCCATTCGTGCTAAGATCTCAAGCTGAGACAACTTCAACTCTTAAGCCAAGCTATATAATGTGTGTTCAAGCTTGGCCCATAAGAAGTTCAGGCGAGCTCGAGCTCATAGCTCATGCTCGAATTTGGCCGGTGGTAGTCCAACGCAACATTTCGTTTGCATCTGGTGTGACTCTTAATTTCTTCTATGCGTGTGTGCGGTTTTTTTTTTTTTTCCTGGCTCTTCATTGCATTGTCAGTGTGTGTGGATATGGTTCGAATCATATCCACGAAGCTGCTGATCTAAGTCCGAATTTGGCTAAAAATATATATATATATATAGTTGGCCTAGTCCATTTAAATCAAAACTAGTGGGATTGACACTCAATTTCTTCTATGCGTGTGTACAGTTGTTTTTTGTTTTTGTTTTTTTTTTTTTTTTCTGGCTCTTCATTGCATTATCAGTGTGTGTGGATATGGTTCGCATCATATCTATGAAGCTGCTGATCTGAGTTCGAATTCGGCTTATATATATATATATATATATATATATATATATATATATAGTGGGCCTAGTCCATTTAAATCAAAACTAGCGGGATTTCTTCCTCGCCCTATCTCTCTTTTTGTATTTCTTACTTATTGCTCTCTTTGTATTTTTTGGGTTTTAGTGATGGAAAGCTCTAAAATTCCCTCTAAAGCTTATGAAGATGAAGCAGGTTCAGTCATTGGCACAATGCTTTCTTGTGCCAATGACCAAGAAAACTCCAAATCTTTTGAAATCTTTGAAGCTGGCTCAATCATTGGTACTAACATTGGCACAATGCTTTATTGTGTTAGTATTTACAAGAACGGTCAGGTTGAAATTATAGCCAACGACGAAGCATGTGTTGCATTCATTGACTGTGAGAATCTGATTGGTGAGGTTGCAAAGAACCAGGTAGCTGTCAACCTTGAAAGGACCATCTTTCACTTCAAAAGGCTAATAGAAGAAAAGTAAGTTGTTTTGTTGATTTGCTTTGTGATTATTTGTTTTGGTTTTGACATTGGCACAACACTTTGTTTTAAAGGATGCCATTTATGAGCACCTTTCGTGCTGAAGTTGAGATCTTGAGCCAATATCTCAAGTTGAGACAATCTCAGCTCTTAAGCCGAGCTATGTAATGTGTGTTCAAGCATGGCCCATAGAAAGTTCGGGCGAGTTCGAGCTCAGCACTCAAGCTCGAGTTTGTTAAGAATGTCATTTCGAGCCGAGTTGGGTACTTGACAAGCTTGCTTAAACTCAAACTTGAGAAACAAGGCTATTAGATTTTTTAGTGTGTAATCCGAGCGGAGTTTAAGCCCGAATTTATGAACAACCTTTATATATATATATTAAATTGTTATATACTAACTACTAATAGTATTACATATTAATTAGTGATTTTGTAGGCCTCCCATGGTTGAAAAGCCTTTCATGCAATGATAACAGTAGTTTTGCTTAGTTTTCTCTCTAGGGCGCCGTAAAACCCAAGAGGAGAAGAAGATTTCACTTCTGATTTTTTGATCTCAGAGAGTGGGGAAATACTCAACAAGGCGATTTCCTTGGAATCTGCGTGTTCCTATTGTGTAGCAAAGATGGCAGAAGAGTTGATAAAAAAGTGGAGGAAATTCTCACTGTCGGAAGAAGAAAGTGCTAGGGTGGAAGCTATTGACAGTGTGGTGGATGTTCTGGAATCGAGAGGACAATCCTGGCTGGTGGGCAAACTCATTGGTGAAAAGTTTATTGGGAAGGATTACATTCGATCTACACTCATTAAGGATTGGAAGTCGACCGGATCGTTATGCTTCAAAGTCCTAGGATAAAATTTATTTCTCCTAGATTTTAAACATTTTTGGGATAGATCGCGAGTACTAGAGGGACGCCCTTGGATTTTTTAGGGTCAACTGTTTGCGATTGAAGAGTTTGATGGGTTTACACCGCCCAATCAAATGAGATTTGATACAGCCACCTTTTGGATCCGAATGTATGATCTTCCGCTGGTCTGTATGGAGCAAGAGATGGGATTCAAAATAGGATCCACAGTAGGAAAGGTGGAAGAAGTTGATACCGACATTGACGGAACGGGTGGGGGGAGTACTTGCGGGTTCGGGTGCATGTAAATCTCTCAAAACCAATTCCAAGGGGACGTACTCTGAAGTTGAAAGACAAACTCTTGGGGTGCCTTTTCAATATGAAAAGATTTCAAAGTTTTGTTTTACCTGCGGAGTTATCAGTCATGGACCTGAAGGATGTCTTAAAGGGGGCGACAAGGGTAAACAGGGAGAAGGAGCAGAAATGGAGTATGGTCCATGGCTTAGAGTTCCACCCAACAGAGCTTGGTTGGAGAGATGGTGGATGCGACTCCGAAACGAGGCCAAGAATTATATGCAGGGGGTAGGGTGTGGCTCTTCCAGTTCACCGGTAGCTGCAGCGACGGCGGCGGCGCCTACTGCCAAGGGTGGTGCTCGTGTTAGGAAAGAGTTTGAAAAATCCAAAGATGGGCAAACTGCCCATGCACCCTACGTGAAGATGGGGAAATTTCCATATGAAGCGCTAGATCCTTTTGATGATAATAATGAGGTGAATAGCGGTTTTCATGGCAGAGGCGGAGTTGCGGGAAGGGGACCTAAGGACGGAAGGGCAGAAGGGGAAACTGGAAATGGTTATTTTCGGAAAGTTGTGAATGTTACACAAAATCAAGCGAAATCGGCAGAGTTGGTTCCAAATCCTGTTGATCACGCAAGTTCAAAAGCAATGGATTCAATGTCCCAAAATGGTGAAACAGAAATGGTTATGGAAAATAATAATGGAGGCATTGATGAGAATGATGGAAGCGTTGATGATGAAGCTGAGAGAAGGAAAGGATAGAGTCAGAATGCAAATAAGGGAAGCAAGTCAATAAATGGGGAATATACGAATGAGAAGATACGACAGTTTTCTTTGGTAGATGAAGATAAGGCGTCAGGTTTGGGAAATAATATTAACCTAGAAAGTGATTTTGTGGCACAAATGACACCCTCTTTTGAAGGGCCTGCGATGGGACTGCCAAGTGGCTATTCTCATGGGCCACTTGGCGTGAGTCTGAATGAGGAGACAATAGTAAGGGAACATGATGAAGCATGTGTAAATCGTGGTGACGTGGAGCAAGAGATAGTACACTCAGTGAGGAACGTAACTGGCTGGAAGAGACGAGCACGTGCAAGCCAAGCAATACAGCAAGGTAGGAGTGGTTCAGTGCCGAACAAAAGAAAACAAGAGACTGAGATCGAGGAGGTGGGCTTGAAGGGGGGAGAAAAAAGAGTAAAAAAAGGAAAAAAGAAAGAGGACAATGCTATGGGGGTAGAAACAATATTTGGTTGGGGATTGGCGGGGGGGTTGTTAAACACCCCCACCGACCGCAATGAGTCTTTTATGTTGGAACTATCGAGGGCTTGAAAACCCTTGAACAGCTCAAGACCTCTACCGTATGGTGAAGGAAAAGCTGCCCAATGTAGTCTTTCTTATGGAGACCAAGTTACAAAATAATAAAATGATCTCCATCAAATATAAATTGGGTTTCCAAAATATATTTATGGTGGATTGCGGAGGAAAAAGTGGAGGTTTGGCTCTTCTATGGGGTGCCGAAGATGATGTGGAAATACAAAACTATAGCAAACGACATATAAATGCAAAGTTATCTCTCTTGTCTAGAGGGGTATGTTGGAAGTTTACGGGGTTCTACGGCCATCCAGAAGCAAGCAAACGACATGAAGCTTGGAAGCTACTTCGTCACTTGACAAGTATGGAGCCACTTCCTTGGCTCTGCGCTGGGGATTTAAATGAAATCCTTGAGGCATCCGAAAAAGTGGGGGGGAATGGAAAAACACAAGGTGCGATAGAAGTGTTCAAAAATACTTTGGAATTTTATGATCTCCATGAATTGGGATACCGAGGTTCAAAGTTTACATGGTGCAATTATAGGGAGGGGAATGACTTCATCAAGGAGAAACTTGATCAGGCGGTAGCTAATCTAGAATGGATCACAAGTTCAGACCACTCCTCGATGTGGATTCTGTTGAAGAAAATGGAGTTGGGCCGAAAAAAACAAAGGTTGTTCCAGTATGAAGAGAATGGAGTGGGGCAGAGAAGTGGAGTGTGCAAAAGTGAATAAAAAAGTGTGGAGGCGTAAGATACAAGTGGAGAGTACTTGGCAATTTGTAAAAAAATTTGGACAGGTGTTGGATGGGTTTGTTGAGATGGAAAAGAGTGGAAAGGAATGGTTTGGAGGAGGAAATAAAAATTAAAAAAAAAAAAGGATTTGCTGGACCTTCATGGGCGGGATGTGCAACAACCAAATGACACCAAACCAGATTTACGACGGGAAGTGCGAAGATTGATGGAAGAATAGGATCTCAGGTGGAGGCAAAGAGCAAATGAGGAATGGCTGGAAAATGGGGACAGAAATACCAAGTATTTCCATGCTTGTGCAACTCAACGACGAACGAAAAGCCAAATTTTTTCTATACAAGACGAAAGTGGTCATATGTGGGAAACGCAAGATAGCATTGGTGGAGCTTTTGTGACCCATTTCTCTTCCCTATTCACGCCCGGAATTTGGGAGGTGGGAGCTTGTTTAAATCCGATCGAGAAGAAAATCACACCTGAAATGAATTCAACATTATTGAAGAAGTTTACAGAAGAAAAGGTGACAGTGGCTCTGGGGCAAATGTCGCCCTTAAAAGCATCGGGTCCTGATGGTTTTTCGGCTGGGTTTTATCAAAAAAATTGGGTTACAGTGGGGGATGAGGTTAAATAAAGAATTAAATTCTATGTACATTGCTCTCATTCCGAAGGTAGTGAATCCTACAACAGTAAATGAGTTCCCAACCTATTAGCTTGTGTGTCTTGTATAAGCTTATTTCTAAGGCACTTGCTAACCGGTATAAAACAGTTTTGCCTATGATCATTTCTCAAAACCAGAGTGTGTTTATACCTGGTAAGCTAATCACTGATACTATTTTAGCAGCCTATGAGACCCTTCATACAATGCATTCCCAGATGTGGGGAAAGAAAGGTTATATAGCTATTAAGCTCGACATGAGCAAGGCGTATGATAGAGTGGAGTGGGGGTTTCTGCAAGCGGTGTTGAGAAAGATGGAGTTTCCAAGAAGATGGATTCGACTGATGATCATGTGTGTCAAAACAGCAAATTATGCGGTACTTGTTAATAGAGTACCAATGGGTAGTTTTCAAGCTACTAGAGGATTATGACAGGGTGATCTAATATCCCCTTATTTGTTTTTGAGTTGTGCGAAGGCACTCAATTGGTTACTTGCCAGGGCTGAAATGGATGGGTCTCTTTCGGGGGTGCCAACTTTGAAGAGGGGGCCTCGGATTAATCATCTTTTCTTCGCAGATGATAGCCTCCTGTTTTGCAAGGATAATGTACAACAATGTCATTGGATGTCCCAATTATTAGATATGTATGAGAGGGCTTCTGGACAAAGATTGTATAGGCAAAAAACTTCAATTTTTTTCAGTCGTAATACATCCGTGGAAATGAAGTAGGAAATTATGGATATCTTTGGGATACCCTCTCACCAGAGGTTTGATTAATACTTGGGATTACCGGCATTGGTAGGGAAGTCGAGAACACAAGCTTTTAATGGTATAAAGGATCGAGTGTGGAAGCGGCTCCAAGATTGGAAACTGAAGTTCTTATCACAGGTCGGAAAAGAGATCTTGTTAAAAGTAGTAATTTAAGCCATACTGACCTACAGTATAAGTATTTTTTTACTCCCTAAGGTTCTGTGTAGGGAAATCAATGCTCTTATGCATAAGTTTTGGTGGGGTCACCTTGAGAAGGATACACAGATTCATTGGATGAGTTGGGAAAAACTGGGCACCCCAAAAAATAGGGGAGGAATGTGTTTTCGTTACCTACACTGTTTTAATAGGTCTCTACTAGCAAAAAAATTTTGGAGGTTACTTAAGGACCCGGAGTTGCTGTCCTCTAGAATCTTGAAGGCAAAGTATTACCCCAATTGTTCTATCATGGATGCAAAGGTGGGCTCAAAACCATCTTTTGCATGGAGGAGTATACAAGGGGTCAGAGATATCATCAAAGAAGGTACAATTTGGAGGATAGACAATGGCTGTTCAGTACGTATTTGGGGGGAGCGGTGGATTCCAACCCCAAACACTTTTATGATCCAATCATGTCCAATGAGCCTCAATTCGGATGCCACAGTGGCCGCATTAATAGATGTAGACACGGGGTGGTGGAATACCATTGCTTTGGAGGAGAATTTTTGCAAGGAGGAAGTAGCGGTGATTAAAAAAATTCCTCTAGCTAGTTTGCAACAATCGGACATCCAAATTTGGAGGGGAACAGCAAATGGTTGCTTCTCTGTGAAAAGTGCATATTATTTAATAAAGGAGATGGACAGAAGATCTTCCCCGGAAGGCTCATCTCGAAGTGGAGATAGTGAGATTTGGAGGGCTATGTGGAGTATGAATCTTCCAAATGCGACAAAAAATTTTATGTGGCGTGCTTGCCATAATCTGCTCCCTACTAAGGATAACCTCTTGAGACGTAAGGTGGTATCGGATCCAGATTGTCCGATTTGTGGTTTGGAGGCGGAAACAGTTTACCATGTATTGTGGGGATGTCCGGCGGCAAGGGACGTTTTGGGGGTGAGTGACCGATGTTTTCAGAAGAGTACATTGCAATGCCCAAATTTCCTCCACGTCACAGAAGGTATTCTCACAAGCCACGGTAGGGAAGCTTTAACCATTTTTGTTGCAACAACAAAACAAATATGGTTTAGAAGAAATCAACTAGTCCATGGAGGTATGTTCATTCATCCTAATCTTGTAGTTTGTAACACAAGGGTGGCAATGGAAGAATTTCAAACGATCAATTAGCCATGTACAATGATGAGCCCAAACGAATCGGGTGAGATATCTCCACGTTGGATTGCCCCACAAGCAGGGTGGAGAAAAGCAAATTGGGACGTTAGCCTCGACGAGAACAGGGAGAGAATGGGTATTGGAATTGTGGTTCGTTACCATTTGGGCAGCGTTCTTGTAGCTTGAGTCTTGACACAAGATGGCACACCAGATCCAAGTTTAGCCGAAGCAATGGGTGCATATTTTGCTACTTGTTTTTGCAAGGACTTGGGCTTTCAAAAGATTATTATAGAAGGAGATGTGAGGGCAGTGACCAATGCGATATGTAATAAGGAGATAAATATGTCTCGTTTTGGACATATAATATCATATACACAACGAGTCCTACAATGGTTTGGGGAATGGAAATGTAGGTTTGTATGTAGAGATGCTAATGGAGCGGCCCATATTCTAGCAAATGTGGCCAAACAATTTTTCATGGATAAGATTTGGTCGGAAGAAATTCCGGGATGCATTCGTGATGTAATTTTGAAAGAGAAATCTACTCTTTCTTTTGATTGATATGTAAGAATGAACATTTATTATTCAAAAAAAAAAAAAATTACATATTAATTATAATTCTTTGATAATATTATATATATATATATATATATACATATATAAACTAACTAGTTAACACTAAGTTCTAGTATATGTTTACACGCACATGCACACAAAGTTATAGTAGGTACGATTGAATTAAAATATTTTAGGTTAAAATGTTTTGGATTAAAAGATTCTTGATTAATCTTTTTGGACATTTTAAAATGTTTTGGATTAAATGATATTTTATGATTTTTCTTCAAAAAAAATTTCAAGGTTAATCCGACGATGATTAATTCTGGCTTACAACTTTCTCAATTGAATAACCGTGATCCCTTTCTAGATGATAATCATTTTGAAAAACATGAGATGCTGAAGGTGTTTTCTAATGGTTTATACATCGATTGGGTTTTAGATGAAAGTGTTGATATACAACTTTTCACTATCGAAAACCAAGTTTTGAGCCAAATTATGACATGACTCTTCCTCTATGGTCTTATCCACTGTCTAGCTCCAAGCTATGGGGAATAAAACGAGCTAAATTTCTCTATTTGCTCCTTACAAAAATCCCGATTAACTTTGGTAAACATGTGGTCGATGTGATCGTCACCACTTTCAAAAGTGAAACTCGAGAGTCTTATCATTTGTTTACATTATCACACTCATGGCATTGTCTGCGGGTGTCCTGTTATCCGCATATATATTTTCTTCCTCGCACCCCTCTCTCTGGATTTATTCCTTCTTGCTCTGATCTCTGCATTTTTAGGGTTTTAGCAATGGAAAATTTTATGATCTCCCTGAAGCCCATGAAGATGAAGCGGGTTCAGTCATTGGCACAATGCTTTCTTGTGCCAACGACCAAGAAAACCCCTAATTCTTTGAATTCGTTGAAGGTGGGTCAGTCATTGGTATTGAAATTGGCACAACACTTTGTTTTCAAGGATGCCGTTTGTGTGCCCCATCCTTGCATCATTTTGGTCGAACATTTTAGATATAAGCATCCTAACATCACCGTTGTCTAACATTACCGTCACTCTTATATTCTCACCGCCACCACTAACATATAGACCACCTTTCCAAACGGCGCCACGTACAACACATCTCCTGAATATGCGCCGTAAATATGGAATCTCGTGCCACCACCATGGCCGAAGTGGCGAAACGCCACATAGACATAAGAGACTCACGTTGCTCGATCCCCTTGTCGAGTCACATATGGAGCTGTGGAAGCGACCAACGCATGAGGGTTGGCTGGTTGTAGTCCAACGCAGCATTTCGTCTGCATCTGGTGTGGCTTTTCATTTTTGGGTCACTGTGTGACTAGGCCACCCCACGGCCAAAAGGGGTAGTTGGCCCAACGGGTGGCTACGGCCAACCCCAATTTTTTATTTTTTATTTTTGAGTTTTTTTTTTTTTTAAAAATAAAAAATAAAATTGTAAGGACAATTTAATATTTTCTATTATTTCCGTTAGAGAAAACGGAAATAGTTAACAGATGGGCCACATTGAAAAATTTTGAAACTTTGATGGGGTGCATTGCAATTTTTGAAACATTGGAAGTTAAATTAAAAATTGTCTAAAATTTTGGAGGTAAAATGTAATTTTCCTTTCTTTTTTCTTCTTCTCCTTGGGTCTTCCTTGCTTTATGTGCGTGTGGATATGTTTCGAATCATATCCACGAAGCTGCTAATCTGAGTTCGAATTATATATATAAACTGGCGGGATTTCTTACTCGCGCCCCTCTCTCTTTCTCTATCTCTGGATTTCTTCCTTCTTGCTCTGATGTCTACATTTTTAGGGTTTTAGCAATTGAAAATTCTAAGATTCCCCGAAGCCTTTGAAGATGAAGGATTTTCTTGTGCCAACAACCAAGAAAAGCCCCAATCCTTTGAATTCGTTGAAGCTGAGTTAGTCATTGGTATTGACATTGGCACAATGCTTTGTTTTAAAGGATGTCATTTGTGTCTCATTCTTGCATCATTTTGGTCGAATATTTCAGATATGAGCGTGCTAACAACACTGTTGCGGAACTTTTGTTGTGCCCAAATTGGGCAAAAAAGTTGGGGTTGTATCATATTCATACCTTTTTAAAAATCTAACTGTTGTTTGTTAACTCCTGCCACGTAAGAAAAAAACAGAATTGTTGCAGAACTTTTGTTGTTCCGTAGCATTACTCCTTTTCATATGGAGACTTGACTGAGCATTGTGAGTGTCTTTTGCTTTTTGGTTATCTAGTTGATCAGCGTGTATGAGCATTCTTTTCTGATATATATACATATATACATAAACCAAGACATATGTTATCTGGGTTCAAATAACAAGACTGAGGCACTTTGTATTTGGCAAAGCTAGTAAAGATATAACAACGATAGTAATGGTTTGACATATAGAAAAGACTAATAACGACAGTAAGCATAAGAAATATGTTCAGAATAATGATTAGAATAAACAAAAACTGTAAAAGTATATAGCACAA
This sequence comes from Corylus avellana, assembly GCF_901000735.1. NCBI lineage: Eukaryota > Viridiplantae > Streptophyta > Magnoliopsida > Fagales > Betulaceae > Corylus > Corylus avellana. The sequence continues at coordinate 27,991,934 of NC_081543.1, read as the reverse complement.
GTAATTCCGAAGTTAAATATACTGGAAACTGATACTCATAAATAAACATAGATTAACAATGATACTCATAAATAAACACTTACAAATAAGTTTGTTTGTTTGTTTGTTTTTTGTTTTTTTTTTTTTTTTCCAAGTCAAATAAGTTGCCATGCTCTTTGAAATCATTTCAAAGGTTGTGGGCTTCAAAGGTTTACACAAAGGAAATATTCCAGAAGGAAATATGGTTTCAAGGATCACAAAATCAAGGAGATTGTATTGTGCAGTCTGCCTGATCTTTGGAACTGGAGTCCTCTTATATAGGCCCAAAGGGACGATTCCAATCAATGCATTGTTGACTGGATGACTAGGCTCAGCAGGTGCTGTCTGGCATGCACCATATATATATCTTTTCCCGTCTAAGCTCAAATACAACTTTGCTCTCTTGCCACAAAGAATTGATCATCATCAGGCTTATCAATGGTTCTAAAGGCCAAACTCATGCTCAGGTTTGTGTTCGCACCAAATCTAACCCAAAAAAAAAAAAAAAAAATCAATTTCCTTAACCAAGTTGAGTTTGTGGATGTTAGAATATTTAGAAAATATTCTCTATATTAGAGTTTATTCCCTTCCTTATTTATTCTAAGGTTTCTTGTTCACTATTCTTAATCACTAGATAAATATCACAGTATAATACAGTTTAATATTTAGGATGTAGCCCATCAATCTTTCTCTCTACGCTGCCACTCTCAGTCTTTCACATTATACCTCATTCTATATTTCTTCATTTTAGTGTTATTGTTTTGTTGCTTGAATAAATGCAGGTTCCTAAAGCACATGATTTGCTAATTTGTCCTCTTGGCTTAAGATTTCATAATGTTTCAGCATGGTGTTAATTATGTGGCATAAGATAGAAGTGTGAAGCACTGAGGCCACGACTTCAATGTAGACGGAAATGGAATGAATCTATTCAATTAGTGAGGACTCGTCCATTCCTTGGAATGAATCTTCTGCAGAAAGATAAAACACTAGAGCTACATTCTTCCAGGCAAACAAAATATCTAACTGAGCTAAATTTACAAAGAAAGAAAAATTGATAGGGGCAATCTGTAATTACAATGTTGGACCAAATAGGCTTTTCCATTACAAATCAACTGATGATACAAGATCACACCACGTAGTCTGATGGGCCGCTTCCCAACAAGTGTTCGGAAGCTTTCCCGCCGACGTCCTGCCCATGTCTGCCATTAGTATCAAGAGTGGCAAAGACCCAAGAATCAATTTGGGTTTAGAACTACTAGAACACTACATATCTACAAAACCGATGCAAGTAGCACAACAGCAAGTTACATCTGTGTATGGTTCACCAATGGCTCATCGGAAACTTCAAGAATTATTAGTGCCTAGGTTCCGGAAAAGCTCTGGAAGATGGGCGTTTGTAAGCTTTGTCCTCTTGGTGATCTCATGCTTCTTTTTCTTTGGCTTGGGCTTGGAGGAAATGCCTTGAACCTCTGATCTGGCCCTCCTCTGAGCAGTGTTGGTAGCAGGCTTCATCCCGTTCTTCTGGAGATCCCTCTCAATGTCAATCATATCACGAGGCAGTTCAATTCCACGAAACAGCTGTTTAAGGTCATCATCCACCATAATGGGCACCCTGGGGTCATTTGGATACGCAATGTCTTCTTGGGAATCAAAGTTTGATAGGAGCCAAATCAGACCCGCAGCTTTCAAAACCTAAGGAAGAATAAGTTCTTATAATTTATTGCAAGAGAAACAGGTAATCGATTGTGTTCCCACTTAGTACCAGGGTACACCTTCCCTTTTTTGCAAGGAAAATCAACTTTTGAAAAGCTAATCCATGCATCCAAAGCCAGAAAAACTTTACCAGATACAACTATATCACACAATTTGCTCCTTTTAATGATAACTATTCAAGCCCTAAGATCTTTTTGTTTATCATACTGAGAAAAGGAGTTCCCACCCAACACCAAAAGGTCAAGGGAAGGCAGGCTTCCAGGCCCTTTCAAGTCCCACCAACACACAGTCACCAGTCACCTCTGAACTATGCTCGGGAAGTTGTACACAGAGAGATAATCAAATCCATAGAATTCAAAGGTTTGTTCAGTGGCCTATGCAAGATGAATTTTTTCTAGCAACCTTTTGTTGTTTTTTTTTTCTTTGGTCAATCAGTTTTTTAAAGGCCACATGATAATGGATAATCTTTGCCCTCCCCAATCCAACTGCTCCCATGGATTAAACCCAAGACTACACCTTACAGAAAGAGGGAGGCATGCACAAGGCTAAAAGGCCTAGCAGTTTTTTCCAGAGGCTTCTCTGAACAAAATTCTGGTGCTATAATGAAATCATGAATATCATGATGTAAAAGTTCATCAAACAAAATGGGGAAATCAAATATTACATGTACCTGCAAGTCATCCATCACAGTTGGGTATGCATCCTTAAGATCAATGACAGCAATCCCCTCTGGTTTTTTCCTTATTAAGTAAAGAAGCTGATTCTTTTCCTTTAGATCATACTTAGACTGTAGACCAAGTGACAAGTCAAAATGTTACCCACCATGAAAGAGGTATAAGGAAAAAACTAAATACAACTTAAATACTAAATCGAAAAAGTTTATTAGTCCATGAAGTTCTGCAGCTACGTAAGTTTAATGTTACCTTGTAAGAGAAACGCTTCCCATCATAGTGCACTTTCGGGTTATTCCTCAAACTGTCAAAGACAGCTTTGTTGGCATTCGCATCAACATAACATGATTCATTTATTTGCTCCGGTGTGAAGGCTTGCCTTGTCTGCAAATACAAACAGCATTCAGCTGGTAGTAATTAACATTCACCTGGTCCAACCAGGGCAATGTAACTGATGTTGACTTCTATTGATTTTATATACCCCGTAATTACAGTAAACAAAACCGCAATACAAATTGCCCACAAACATCTATAATTTATAATTACCTTCAATTCAAAGTACAAACTGTCTATCAAGTATTATCAGTTTCCCCTTAAAATCATGCCATATAAACAAGGTTTTGAGTTTCCCCAATTAATTGCAAAAAAAAAAGGTCCCAGTTTGATGAAGGTGGATGACTATAACTATTTCTTTTGCAGTAAACACACAACTTTTAAATCATTTCCACAATGAGCATTGCGAATAACTAGAGCATTAGGCAATACGTATGTATAGATAAAGGCAAGAAGAATTTGGTTTAAACCTCCAGTAGTAGATCTATAACACGCTTGATCTGAGCTCCTACAGGGGCTTTCCGAATGCTGTTGATGTGTTGAAGTCTCTCTGTATCATTTGAAAATTTAACGGCAGGAGCAGGGGTTCTTGCATTGGCTGACAGTGCTGCAGCTACAGGTGTGGATTTCTGAATTGTGGACTTATTAGCTGCTGCAATGCTCGTGAGGGTTGACTGGCACTTCTCTTGCTGCTTCTTGAATTTATCTAACTTTTCTTGTAATGCCATCTAGACATGAAAATGTTTGCTTTTTTAGTAAGAGCTACTCAAACCCATCATTAATATTTAAGAATGTAAGAAAATAAGGGATTTTAAGTACAAGATGGTAAAAGATAAGAATTAAATTGAAATCACTGAATGGCCAAAATTGACTCCAAAATATAAATACTCGTGTCATAATTCAGGAAGAATTAACAGCTAATAATCAAGACATTACCATAATTTACTAAGAAAACTGCATGCTCACACAAGCAACTCTGAAAACTCCCATTTTTGTGTAACACAAATTTCATGAAACAAGTAGAAATAAATAGGGCACATTAAATCTAGGGAAAATTACACTTTACCCCCCAAAGTTTGGGGTCATTTTCAATTCGACCTCCAATGTTTCAATTTTTGCAATCCACCCCCCCGAACTTGCCAAACTTTTGCAATTCAGCCATTCCATCAGTCAAAGTGGCTTTGACTGATGGAACAGTGATCACGTGTGACCCACGTGATCACTTTTGTTTTTTTTTCTTCCTAAAATACCCCCATCCTTGACTTAGCCGACTCCATGGGATCTTCAACTCCTCGCAGTCGATCACATCCAAAAGGGTCTTCTCTTCCTCAAACCTACACCCTCCCAAGAAAAAAAAGTAAAAGGCAGTGAGAGTGTCATCGATCACCTAAAGACCTCTCTATCCCGCATGTTGGATATTTCTATCCTCTCGCCAGCCACTTAGTCATGGTTGAAAATGATGATGATAAGACCACCTCTTTCTTTGTCGACTGCAATAACCATGGAGGAGCAGAGTTTGTTCATGCAGTGGCAGATGGCGTCACTGTGGCCGATATCCTTGAGCCCCTCTACGTTCCCGATATTGTCAACTCCTTCTTTTTGATGAACAGGGTGTTGAACTGCAAAGGTGTTTCCAAACCATTGCTGGCGGTGAAAGTGACTGAGCTCGTTGATGGCCTCTTCATCAGTTGCACTATAAACCACAGCCTTGCGGATGGCACCTCCTTCTGGCGTTTCTTCAATACTTGGTCTGGGATCTCTACGGGTTCTTCTAATCCCACTTCACAATCTCCTCCGATCATCGGATTGGGTTTTCTCGATGGTATTATCGATCTCCCCATTCGCATTCCTTTCCAATTCCAGCACAATGAAATTCATGAGGAGGAGAGTTCCAACACTTCTGCACCTCTAAAACAAAGAGTTTTTTCATTTTTCAAAGGAGAAAATCCAACAACTTAAAGCCAAAGCAAATTCTGAAATGAGCACTAACAAGATCTCGTCCCTTCAAGCGGTTCTTGCTCATCTTTGGCGATCTGTGGTTCGTAGCCGGCGTCTCAATGCTGATGAAGGGGGCATTTTAGGAAAAAAAAAAACCAAAAGTGATCACATGCATCGCACGTGATCACTGTTCCGTCAGTCAAAGTGGCTTTGACTAACGGAATGGCCGAATCGCAAAAGTTTGGCAAGTTTGGGGGGTGGATTACAAAAATTGAAACATTGGAGATCGAATTGAAAATGGCCCCAAACCTTTTGGGGTAAAGTGTAATTTTCCCTAAAATCTATGGGCAATAAACATTCCAATCGTTCTCCCTACATTAATCTCTAGCCTGTAAATGGCTTAATGCAGAACATGTGCAATAATTTCACCACCATGTACAGTGCACAAAGAACAAAATGCAACTAGAAAATGAGTATCCAATTTCTATGATACTGAGCAATTAGTGATCAGACAACAGGCTTTACTCATTGATCAATCCTTAATCTAGTATTAAGCAAAAAAAATATATATATATTCAAATCTTTCCTAAAATTCATCACTAATGTCAAAAATCAATCCAAATTATTTGTTGCAGTTGGGGCTAAACGGTTCTCTTTGATAACATTTTACATAATTGCAAGTCTGGTAACACTAGCCTGAATATTATTCAAATATAATAAACCAGTCCACATTGATATTTAGAGTCTCCTACATAGGTCCCCCCAATTCTAATGACCCAGAAGAGCCCCATAAGCAATATTGCCCAGGTAGAAGCAACAGACATACTTGAAGACACCTAAAAGAACTTCCAAGAATTGACAAAAGAGAAACATAATCGATGATAGTTCCCAATTAAGTTAAAAGAAGTTCACTTAAAATTCAACATCCCAACATAGACATTGAAGGAATTTACAAGACCAGTCCATATCAGTTTGAGTGAGCCAACTCCAACAATTTTTCACCAACGAAGCACAAGAATCTTACATAAACATTCAAACCAAAGTTTTTCAAACAAAGAAAAACGCATTTGATTCCGTCTAAACCCTAAATTAAACCTAATTTATCCGGACAAAAACCTTAGGTTCACTACTAATGCAAGTAATAAATATATCTAAAACCACTTGATAATAGTACAAATTAAACCCCTGAACCCTAGAACTGAATACGTAAATTACGAAAGTCTAAAGAATTTACAAATTAAAAGTTTTAGACCGGAAGCGATCTTACCTCGGTGTCCCTGAGAACTGTGCTTCTCGTCGATTGGAGAGAGAGAGAGAGAGAGAGAGAGATTGGGTATGTGATTTGGGCGAGTTGAGGTGGATTGGGTTGAAAATGAAAACCCAAGCCCATATATTTTTTAGCGAACAGAATATAGTAATATACCTTCTGCTTTTATTTTTGTATTTTATTATTATTATTATTTTAAATAGAAGAGTATTAAATATGATAATTTCTTTACACACGGAGATTCCTATGAGAGTAATTTTTTTTCTAAGGAGTGCTATAAGTGACATCCGCTATATTATGAGTGGTTCCAGCTGATTGAGGTACCTCTCTGGGATGCTATAAGTATTTATTATGTCTCTTTTGTTTCATTCCAAAAAAATGAAGTAGCTTGTAAAATTATAATTTGATCAAAATTAAATAGTGATAAATCACAAGCCCAATGATAATTTTAAAAGTCACAATTTTTTGAATGATACGATCGAGAACGACACATGAAAAACTTTTAGCATTACTCATATGTAGCACACATGCAAGAAATTACATACACACCTAACCAAAATGAGAAGGGAAATGCTAGGTTTTTCAATTTTTATTTATTTTTTATTTTTTAAATTTGGTTTCAAAATGATGTGTTACTATTCTATGTGGTCTATTGTTTAATAAATAGACAAATATGGTAATAGGATGGTGATACATCATTTTGTAACAAAATTTTTAGAATTTTTAACTTAAAAAACTTAGCATTTCTCGAACAGGAATTGTAATTAGACAAATAATTTAAGGATCCGTTTGGGATTGGGATTTCAATAAGTACGATTTTAAAAATTGTGCTTTTGAAATCATTACTTTTTAAAATAGTAAAAACATTTGGTAAAATGTATTAAAAAGTATTTTTTATTAAATATTTATTATGCAAAATCGTGATTTTGATTTAAATTTGCGTTTTTTCAAATAGCACCATCTAACCTGTTTATAGAATTGCAGATTTTTTATTTATTTTTTATTTTTAAGATTAAGTGCTTTTTAAATCGCAATGCCAAACACCTTACGTTTTATGATATCTTAAAAAAATACAAATTATTCTTGCGAAATTGCAATCTCAAACGCACTCTTATTCCGCTATTTATTTATTTTCTTATTTCTAGTTTCTTGCTCATAAAACAAGAGAAAAGTCTAAAACGTCACCGTATACGTAACAAGCAAGATTGCAAGTCGAAAGATGTCACTGCGTGCGTAGAAAACCCAGAGATGACCAACTATAAATACCCCATAACCTTACCTTAAACCATAAAACCAACAGCAAAACCGTAAACTTCCATAAATTGGCATCAACGAACAGCGGAAACAAGTCAACAAACATGACGAAGAGGTAATTTCATCTTTAACAAAAAAAATTCATATGAGCCTCATATATATATATATATATATAGTGAAACATCGATCCTTAATACTCACCCTTAATTTCGTTTTTTTTGCATTCGTTTCAAACTTTTTTCTTCAGGGTTGCTGTTGTTACGGGGGCCAACAAAGGGATAGGATTTGAAATATGTAAGCAGTTGGCTTCAAATGGGATCAGGGTGATATTAACTGCTAGAGATGCGAAGAGGGGCAATGAAGCTGTTGAAAAACTCAAGGCTGCTGGATACTCCCATGTGATTTTTCATCAACTTGATGTGGCGGACAAGGCTACCATTTCTTCTCTTGCAAATTTCATCCAAACCCAATTTGGGAAGCTTGACATACTGGTACATTTTCTAAACTCTAATGAATTTTTATCGGGTGTAATTAGCTCTCTTTATTGCACGGGAAACTCTAAAATGAGAGGGGTATAGGTGAACCTCATATCTATTTGAACTATCCAAATACCTGCACGAATAAGTACATATATGACTCATCTATCCTTTCACATTATTTGCCCATATCAATTGAGTCATAGCCTCACTCAGCCCCACCAGAGTATCAATGAAAATTTAAAGTGGTTAATATTAATCCGGCATATGGGGATTCTCTATTGTAGAGATTCGAACTCACACTCTAGTATATGCTTTGACCACTTGAAAACTTTCTTGGGCTATTGAACCATCACCCTTGATAAGGAGGATGATAATAATTACATAAAGATTCCTTTCTAATCAGTCTATAGGAGCCTTTTTTAAATGAACATAACGTCATTTGCTTGTTGAAAAATAAAGACCAATTTTTAACTAGATAAAATCTTGTTCTTATGTACTCTGATATTGAAATTGTTTCAAATTGCAGATAAATAATGCAGGGATTGGCGGATCCATAATCACAGCAGAGGATCAAAAGAGCTTAAAACTAGAGTTTGATAAAGTAAGGTTTTCAATGCAATATAATCTTATATAGTTTAATGTTTTCTCTCCCACACTGTAGGAGAAGTCTCATAAATGAAAAAAGAAAAAAAAAAAAAAAAAAGGACAGTTTTTGGCCGGATAGGAGGAAATTCTTTCTCATAGTATTCAAATGATTTTAATTTCTAAACATGTATGCTGCATCATGATTTATCACTACATACATTAATGATACAGGTTATAGGTGCAAATCCCGGATCCTTGGAGACATTTAAGCAAACTTACAAAACTGCCTTGGATTGTCTAAGAACAAATTATTATGGGATGAAGCAAGTGAGCAAAGAACTAATTCCACTTCTTGAATTATCCAATTCTGCAAGAGTAATAAATGTCTCCTCCTCCTTCGGACAGCTAGAGGTACAGTATTATTATATTGTTGGAAGTGCGTTTTAAAAAATTGCGGTTCATTTTCAAATCGTGGGTAAAATGGTGCTACTCAAAAGAACTCCATATATCAAAAAGTAGCAACTTCTAGTTATATCATACTTGCTAATTAACAACAATGGAATTTCAGCGTGTCTCAAATGAGAATGCAAGAAAGGAGCTAGAAGATGTAGATGGCCTCACAGAAGAGAAAGTGGACAATGTGGTGGAAAGGTTCTTAGAAGACGCCAAGGAGAATTTGATAGAAATCAAAGGCTGGCCTGCAAATTATTCTGCTTATTTTGTCTCCAAGGCAGCTCTGAATGCTTACACAAGGGTTTTGGCTAAGAAGTACCCCAACATTGCCATTAATGCAGTTTGTCCTGGCTTTGTTAAGACGGATTTGAATCACAACGCCGGCGTCTTGACTGTTGAAGAAGGAGCTAAAGGTCCTGTCATGCTGGCTTTGATGCCTGAAGGTGGACCTTCCGGCCTATTCTTTGCTAAGACGGAAGTGTCAACCTTTTAAGTGATATATAATTGGTGCAATACGATGCGATGTTGCTCATTTTCATGACACATTTTGTAATACTACTTTCTCTAGTTCTTGCAGTTGTTTTACTTTTCAGTACTTACATTGAATAAAAGTTTTCTATTGTTGCATATTGAGAAAGGTATCAAGATCATTTTGCATTTTAAGGGATCAAGATCAACTGCAAGGAAAGTTGTGTTGCCTTCTGGAGGTGACAATGTTGTCACCGGAATATTGCTGTATCTACCTTCTCTTTCATGCACCACAGCTCCCGCTGTAAAAATTAAAGGGAAACAAAATATTGATGATAATTAAGTTGATGCTTCATATTCAATAATTTATTCAAAAAGTTTGATATTTTTGTTTGGTTCATCTGCAACCTTCAAACAGAGTTTGTGGACGACGGCTTCTACTTGCAAAATTAGTCCAAACTGAATGGCTCGTCTACAACCTCGTTCGGACGGGGTTTACAGAAAAGGGGTTCTGTATGCTCGTTTGCAACCTCATTTGAACGAGTTTTGCAGATGAGTGGTCCTATACAAGAAAGAGAAGGAAAAATATTTCATTTTATACTTCCATTGCTTGAACCCCAAATTGGGGTTTGCCATCCGACTTGTTAGCAATCCGAGCACCTAAGTGCATGAAATCCTCATTCTATAATAAACAAATATGCCAATCGATTCTTAACTGACATGTCTTCTCATTTGAGCTTAAACCGCAATCATAAAATTAACATTCACCTTAAATAAATATATTAGCTAGGGAAGTGGCTAGGTAGAGAATATAGATATTAACATATTTGTTAACTTACTACTTATCCCAAAAGTTTAAATTAATAATAAAAATAATAAATTTAAGGGAAAAATATAAAAAAGCCTCTCAAACTATCAACTGTTTTTTGATTTAGCCCCCTAATGTTTCAAAAGTGATAAAGTAGCCCCCTAAACTACCAAACTATTACATTTTGGCCACTCCGTTAGTCAAAACTGTCAGTTTGGATGGAAACTACAAAACGACGTCGTTTGGTTACGGGTAAGTTACTACAATGCCCTTGTATGAATTTTTTTTTTTTTTTTTAAAACAAGATGTAAAACGGCACCGTTTTGCTTCAAATTAGAGTTCCCTTACCCTAAGCAAAACAACGCCGCTTTGCTTAGTGGTAAGGATTAATACTGAAATCCCTACTTCTCTGCGTAGCCGGTCCCGTCTTCCCCATCCAGCCGATCATCTCCCTTAAACATAAGAAACCTCTCTTATGGTTGTGTCCAATCCGCTTTACAAGAAACCTCTCTTCTTTTGGGACCTTGTGGACAGGAAGGTACTTCACACAAACGAACACAACGACAAAGTGAATTGCAGGTAGGTTGGTGATGAAGTGGGAAAAGATCTGGGGTACTCCACTTGCAAGCTCAGTGTACACAAGTCCTATCACAAGGACACGGACAAGTCCTAGACTGGGGCCAAGCCTGAGAATCCATGCCATGGAAACCTTACTGTGAAACTCGGATTTCGCTGGGTCTCACCGGATTTCTGATTGGGTTGATTGTAATTTCTGATTGGGTTGTTGATGTAGCTGATTGCAGAAATTTGTTTTTGTTGATTTTGTTGGGTCTCTTTTGGTTCGGCTGATTGAGGTTTGGAGTTTGGGAAGAAGAGGGGATTTGGAGTTTGGGATTAGTTTTTTCTTGTTTTTTCGCCGGCCGTTTTTTTCTGGACGAAGAGAAGAGGGTTTGGGAGAAAGAAAAGAGGGGTTTTTCTGGTTTTTCCGGCTGGCGATGCTGGGTTTGGGAGAAAGAAAAGAGGGTTTGGGAAAAAGAACGCTGGCCGGCGATGCTGATTTTTTGGGGCCGGAAAGCTGGTTTTTGCTGGCCGGCGATGCTAATCGGTTGTATGCTCTCCAGCGCTAGTGGGGGTGGGTTTGCTAGCGCCAGTTTGTTTTTTGGTTTGCTGTTTTGATTTTATTTTGTCAAAATGAGCTTGGTGATGTGTCACCACAAGAGTTGATGCTACAAAATATCCCAAAGGGCTCCCTTTTAGTATTAATCCTTACCACTAAGCAAAACGCCGTTTTGCTTAGGGTAAGGGAACCCTAATTTGAAGCAAAACGGCACCTTTTTTTTTGTTTTTTTTTTTTAAAAAAAAAAATCTTACAAGGGCATTGTAGTAACTTACCTGTAACCAAACGACGTCGTTTTGCAGTTTCCGTCCAAATTGACGGTTTTGACTAATGGAGTGGCCAAAATTCAATAGTTTGGTAGTTTAGGGGGCTACTTTATCACTTTTGAAATATTATGGGGCTAAATCAAAAACGGTTGGTAGTTTGGGGGGCTTTTTTATATTTTTCCCTAAATTTAATTATTTAACTAATACTTAACACTCCCCTGAGGCCTAAACACCTCCTTAATACATTTATGGTACACACCCTTCTTCTCCCTTCAAGGGATGACCCCTCTCTTGATCTCTCTCTCTCTTTATCGCCCCTCAAGCTAAAGTCAACATTGACTTAAGCATTAAAGTGTCTTCAATATCCTAAATGGAAGCTTAATTACTGAAATTGACGCCTTTGATCCCTGTTTTGCAGGTGATCATCAACCCCGTCCGCACGTGCATAATTTGGGATCTAACAGATTTCTTTGTACAAATTCAAATTCCTCTGTTATGAGGATTACCATATCTAGTAATTGTATAAATATATGATGTATACAACAAAGGCTGGTATTTGTTACTTTAAACATCAAGGATAAGTCTTCGATTTCAGCCACTTCCTCTTCTCTATACATTAAGAGAGATGAGTGGGAAAAACCCTAGCCGTCTTTTTTCTCTCTAGCCGCCAGAGAGAAAAGCGAAACCCTTCAGCCATATAGGGGAGGAGGGTTGGCCGGTTGGCAGCCTCCCTCCTCCCCTCGTCCTCCTCGCTCCGGTGCTAGCTATTTACCTGATGCCCTAGCCCCGGTGCCTCCTCTCTTCCCCTTCCTTGCAGCTCCTTTCCCCCTCCGTTTTTCTCTGTTTTTGCCCAGTCCCTGCTGCTTTTCTTCCCCCGCCTTCATTTTCTACAGCGGGCTCCTTAGCCTTGTTTTGGCTCTTTGTGGGTTCGAATTTTGTCTATAGTCGCCGCCGACCTGTGTCGCCGCTTTGCTGCCTGCTATTAGGGTTTTCTTTCATGCGTCCCCGTTGTCGGGCTCCCACGCCCCTTACGCGGCCGTTTCTTGCCTACACGGGTCCGGCGCCCTTCCAGCTACTGTCTTCCCACTTTGTGCTCATTTTCCTTGTTTTTTCCCTGTTTTGGTGTCTCCTTTTTTTTTTTCTTTTTTTTTTTGTGGTTGTTTTCAGGTCCTGCTTTGCCGATCTTCTCCGCGCCTGTTCCCCGCCCACCATCCACTGTTGGGCCTTTCGACGCGTCCCCGCCGCGATGAGCTTCGAATGCTCCTTCGGTTTTCGGTTCTTGGTGTGTGCATGATTGGAGTGTGCTGTTTTTTTTTTCTTGTTTTATTTCCCTATTCTGTTGCTTCTTTAAGATGTATTTGTGTTTTGGCATGTGTTTTTTTCCTATATTGTTTAATTTTCATGTTTTGTTCGGTTTGTAATAAGGCTCTTTCCCCTCTCACTCGATCTATGTTGCCTTCGGATTAATTAGTTTTGGTCTAGGCCTTTGGGTTGTGGATGTGATCATTATCCTGGCCTTAGGGTCGAGAAGGAAGAGTTTTGGCATGAAAGTCTTTCCGCTCTCAGGATCGAGGAATAATTGCTATCCATGCATTTGGTTGAGTTTGTCTGTCACAGATCTAGTATTAAATCTGATTTTAGTCATGGGTTAGCGGATTGATCTCGAATCTTGTACTAAACCTGGTAATCTTATAGCTTTATGCTATGGTTGCTTCAGAGCTTTGCTTTGTGATATAAGAGCTTTATGCTCGTGGTATTATTGAATGAAATGTTATGTTTTTCTCAAAAAAAAAAAAAAAAAAAGGAGATGAGTGGAGATAAGGGACAAAAACATCAAACCCACTAACACAATTTATAATACATTTATGATCTGAAAAGGAACGTGCCTTGACTTTGGCCACAAAACTTTCGGTTATACTAAATAATATACATTATTAATTAGTTTAATCATGATATCAACTTGTGCTGGAAAATATTTTGTAGCGATATCCTATATATAAAATTCTAACTCTAATTTGATTAACTTTGGACTAAACACATTATTAAATTACAAAATTACTTAAAATTTTGGTTCACGCCCATTATTAACTTACAAATAAAATTGATAACCTAAATCAAACTACTAATCTAAATCAAATTAAAAGACCAAATTCTTTATTCTTTATCCTGCATCACTATGCCAGTAACTTTTTTCTAAGCAACATATATAACGTTAGACTACATTACTCAATATATATTCAAGATGCAAGAATTACATACACTGCTAACCAAAACGAGAAGGGAAATGCTGGGTTTTTGAAAAAAGAAATTTGACGCATCATTTCAACTCATTTGTGGTGCAATACGATGCAGTTGTTCATTTTTAGGTCACATTTTTGTAGAAATTTCTTCGGTTCTTTCTTGCGGTTGTTTTACTTTTCACTTACATTGAATAGAAGTTTTCTATGCTATGTATTGTGAATGAATGATGTTACATATTACACCTTTATCCGACTATGTACCTCACTAAGTTGATGTGGCTTGAAACACTAGTATATGTACCTTATGCTTATTTCTCGTTTTTCCTTTGACAATTCATGTCATATTGAACTTCATAGAGAGGGAGCAGCAGATGAGCCTCGCAGCCCCGACTCTCTGAGCGTGTCTAGCTAATTTGTTTGTAATTCGAGCACCTAAATGCAAGAGATGCTCATTATGTAACAAACAATAAAATTGACCAGAAGTGTTTATGCAATAAAGTTGGACCAAATCTCAACAAACTCATGATTTATAATTTGAGGCAGTCAAATATGCCAATCGATTCTTGACTGACGTATATATCATATCATCTCATTTGAGCTTAAACTGCCATCATAAAATTATTAACATCGAGCAGAAATAAATATATTAGCAAATTAATAAAGATTCATTTTCTTGGGAAAGTAGCTAGGTAGGGAATAAGGATAGTAGAGTAATGATAGATGTTATTTTTGTGTCATTGTTGTGTCTTCCTAAAATTGATCGATGTGTCTTTTAAAATTATTATTGGATCAAAATACAATAATAATCTATCACAAATCCAATTATATTTTAAAAGTCATCAAATTTGAGTGAACATTAGAAAGATACAAAGGTGACAACGTCTATAATCACTCAGGGATTGTAATATATTAACATCGTGCCCAATTTAATATATTATTAGCAGGTTTCGTACGTGTCCAGTGCATATAGTTGAAATTAAGATTGCTAATAATATATTATTTACAAATAGTTATGAACAGGTTGTTTTCTTATTTTATATGTGGAAAATTAAGTTTTCCAAATTAAAGTCAAGAGATAGATCACCTTCGCTGCATGTTGTTATATATTACCTATTAAAATGTTGTTATATATTATCTATTAAAAGGGAGTTTAAGCACACATGAAGGGGAGTATTAAACTAATAATTAAGTTATTAAATTTACCTCTTTTTATTAGCTTAAACTTTTAGGATAACTGGTAATTTAATATGGTATCAAAGCCGATGGTCATAAGATTGAACCTTAACTCCGTCAAATCACTCCCATTTAAATTAAATATTCAACATCTAAGCTTATGGTAAAAGTAGTGATTTAGCTTGGTTATTAGAGTCAAAGGTCCTAGGATCGAACCTTGACTCCGTCAATTCACCCCCCATTTAAATTAAATATTCTACGGGTTGGACCTCACCTATTAAAAATGATTTTAAGCTCACACATAAAGAGAAGTGTTAAAGTAATGATTAAGTCTCCTATTTCAGCCAAAACATCAAACCCTCTAACTTAACCTATAATACATTTATGGACTGAAAAGGCCACGTGACTTGACTTTGGCCACAAAACTACTTCAGGTTATACTAAATTATCTACTTTTCTCCATAGGGGGGCTCCGCAGCCTTCCCCACTATAATGCTTGACAAAATAGAACACAACAACACCTTAAGTGTTATTAAGACAAAAATAACATGAATAAGATATTCCTTAAAATACTTTAAGAGTACGAGAGTACTGCTTCGGGGAAGGTAGGAAAAGAAAAGGAAAGGAACAAGAAAATGGGATCTAAAGAGACTTCGAAAAATCATGATCAGACCGTCTTGGCTGATACACATATGGCGATAATTAAGGTTGATAACTCGTGTTCGCGTATCTCATTGATGGTTGTAGAGCTCATAGTCTTCTTTATTATGCTTGCCGAACCATATCCTGTTCAAAAAAAAAACAAAAATTAATCCATTTTTTTTTTCCAAATTCAAGCTTCAACCTTGAAATTGAGAGAAAATGTTAGAACTATATCCCATTCCATGTCTGTTTCTTTGTCTTGCTCACAAAAGTTAATAGACGTCACAGTATACGTAACAAGTCTTAAACTTAGTGTTGGAAATAATTTTGGATGGTGCACAAATTCTCATTGATATAAAATCATGGCAATCTAAAAATTAACAATAAAATAAATAAAATACAAGAGATGAAAAGTAGAGTATGGAAAGATCTCACAATGTGCTATAGAATCACGCAAGAGCGTTGTCCTTAAAGGTTGATTCGTGCCTCCCGGAGTGTATAACTCGGTGCGATCGGATCCTTTGACACGCAACCTCCCAGGATTAGACTACAGCGTCTACCTTCGTTAAGGACGCACTTCCAATAACGAAGACTAGTAGAACAACCCTTTGATCTTCTTAAAAAAAAACCGCAAAGAGAAAATAGAAATTGAATAGAATAGAATTGTATGCAATTGATCTTCTAAAATAGGACAAAACTCTTTTATAAAGAAAATGAGTTTGCCTTTCTTTCTTTCTTGTTGCAAGCTCACTCTACCATGGGATTGTGGATGTTTTCTTTTCTTTTTATAATGTCCAAATGGTCATAACAACAAAAACAATAAAACATTTGTTAATAACAAAATGGTCAAACTACAATAAAACTTGTTAAAGACTAACGGTCAAAACGGTAAAAATCAATTAAAACTAATTTTTATTTAATAAGTCATAACCAAGTAATAAATACAAATGGTCATAAAAGTTATATCTCATAATCAAGTAATAAACACTAACGGTCATAAAAGTTATATCTTATAACCAAGTAATAAATACAAACGGTTATAAATCAAAATGGTTAAAGATGATTTTTATTTCTCATAAAAACCTTTAAGAAGATATTATCAAATGATAAAACATTTCCAAATAACTTAAAAATGAATGTTTGTAACAAATATTACAACACTTAGCTCTATAGATGTCACAGTATACGTAGCCAAGCAAGATACACTACAAGAAAGATACTCATCAGGGGCGACTTATTAGGGGCGACTCAAAAGTCGCCCCTAATACTCAACTATTAGGGGCGACTTTCAAAGTCGCCCCTAATAGTTCCGTATTAGCGTCCACCTCGAAGTAGACGCTAATAATGGGTCGAAAAGTTGACTATTAGCGTCCACTTTACAGTGGACGCTAATAAGTCGACCCTAATATACGCGCGGGAATTATCCTAGGGGCGGGAAAACTTTAAGCGGCGAAAAAAAAAACTTTTAGGGTCGACAATAGTCGACCCTAATACTTAACCAATAGCGTCCACTTAAGTGGACGCTGAAAGATGGAAAAAAAAAAAGAAAAAAAGAAAAAAAAATCACATAAAAGCTCAATAGGGTCGACTTTGAGAGTCGACCCTAATAGTTAGGCATTAGGGTCGACAAAAGTCGACCCTAAAGAGTGCGTAGAAGAATTAAAAAAAAATTTAAAAAAATAAATTTGATGACCAATAGCGTCCACTAAGAGTGGACGCTATTGACCTATTATTAGGGTCGACTTTGAGAGTCGACCCTAATAGTTAGGCACTAGGGTCGACAAAGTCGACCCTAAAGAGTGCGTAGAAGAATTAAAAAAAAATTAAAAAAATAAATTTGATGACCAATAGCGTCCACTGAGAGTGGACGCTATTGACCTATTATTAGGGTCGACTTTGAGAGTCGACCCTAATAGTTAGGCATTAGGGTCGACAAAAGTCGACCCTAAAGAGTGCGTAGAAGAATTAAAAAAAATTAAAAAAATAAATTTGATGACCAATAGCGTCCACTAAGAGTGGACGCTATTGACCTATTATTAGGGTCGACTTTGAGAGTCGACCCTAATAGTTAAGCATTAGGGTCGACAAAAGTCGACCCTAAAGAGTGCGTAGAAGAATTAAAAAAAAATAAAAAA
>NC_081543.1:27961613-27974274 GCF_901000735.1 Corylus avellana | reverse complement strand
ATCGATCGCAGTCACAAAATATACGAAGGTGTACATCCTGTGACTGCGATCGATCGCACCCAATGTGCGATCGATCGCAGTCACAGAATGTTAAAAGATATTACACACACACACACACACACACACACACACACAGATATATATATATATATACTTTAATTTTATTTTAATTTTTATTGCATAATGTACAACAACTTTGATAGTGATACAACGAAATGATAGGATCAAGTGACAATCAAAATTGAAACAATTGAAATTAAAGGTTCGTTCAAACATCCGTTTGATCATAGTACATTTGTTCAATCGATCATGATAGGATCAAATGATCGATCAAACTTGAAACAATTAAAATTGAAGGTTTGATCGAATATCCGATCAATCATAATGAATTAGTTCGATTGATCGTGATAAGATCAAATAATTGAAACAATTGAAATTGAAGGTTTGATCAAATATCCGATTGGTGCTACCTAGTGCATTCATTCGATCGATCGTGATAAGATCAAATGATCGAACAAAATTCAAACAAATTAAATGTTCGATCGAACATTGAATTGAAGTCTAAGCATTTTATATTATATTAGTGCATTACTTAAATTGATCGGGATACAATCAATAAAACTTGACATGATTGAAGGTTCAATCGAACATCTGATAAAATCAATTCTGATCGATACTATTACATATTAGTCTGATCGATCGTAATGGGATCAAATGTTCGATCAAACATCCGATCGATCATAATGAATTAGTTCGATTGATCGTGATATGATTAAATGATCAATCAAACATCCGATCGATCCTAATAGATTAGTTCGATTGATCGCGATAGGATCAATCGTTTGATCAAACATCTGATCGATCATAATGAATTAGTTCGATTGATCATGATAGAATCAAATGCCCGATCGATCCTACTGAATTAGTTCGATTGATCGTGATAGGATTAAATGTTCGATCAAACATCCGAGCGATCCTAATGAATTAGTTCGATTGAGATCGATCCTAATGAATTAGTTCAATTGATCGTGATAGGATCAAATGATCGATCAAACATCCGATCGATCCTAATGAATTAGTTCGATTGATTGTGATAGGATCAAATGATCGATCAAACATCCGATCGATCCTAATGAATTAGTTCGATTGATCGTGATAAGATCAAATGTTTAATCGAACATCCGATCAATCCTAGTGAATTAGTTCGATTTATTGTGATAGGATCAAATGATCAATCAAACTTGAAAAAATTGATGGCTCGATCGAACATCTGATCGATCCTAGTGAATTAGTTTGATTGATCGTGATAAGATTAATTGATCGATCCAACTGGATACAATTGAAGGTTCAATCGAACATGTGCATCTTACATGTTCAATAAATACATGTAATTTTTATAGATTAGGTGAAAAGAAATTCTTCCAACCCATTTTGGAGAAAAACTTTGTCCATATATATATATGTGTGTGTGTGTGTGTGTGTGTGTGTGTGTGTGAGAAAACTACAAAATGATGTATATATATTAACAAATAAAAAATAGAAAACTTTACTAATTATGACCCAAAAAATTAAATATTTTTTTTTTTTCAATCAATTTTGACTTAAAATAAAATTAATAAGCTAATATAATTGTCTAAATAAGTTCAAATAAAAAAAATTAAAAAGTGGACAATCAGCTTCAACATTATAGGTTGACGCTGATAGTATGGTTATCAGCGTCGACTAAGTCGACGCTGATATAAAACTATGTCAGTTTCGTACAAATTAGAAGGCGGGATCCATTGGCGCGGCGGGTGAAATTTTCGGAAAATTTGTTTTGTATCTCCCCCTTTTTTCTTCTTCGCCTCTCTAACCCATTCTTCTCATGTTATCCCCTGCCTTCTGCCTGCCTTCTGCAGTTTTGCACAATACCAGGAGAGAGAGCTAGAGCGAGAGAGAGAGATCGACACAAGAGAGAGAGAGAGAGAGAGAGAGAGTGACGGACAAACGGAATTTGTCTTTCTCATCTTTATATTTGTCTTTCTCACTAATGAACATTTGTCTTTTTCTAGTTGCCGAGCAAGGAAGAAAGAAGAGCTTCAGGTAAATTTTCTTCCTCTTCATCTTTTCTCTCTTTTCGTTACTGTCTGCAATTCTCTCTCGTCGGAACCCTGTTTTCTCATGCTTTGGTTTAATTTCGAATCTTGGTGCATATTTCTGAAATTTACGCTTCATGTTGGCATACCTATGGTTGATTTGAGAGTATTTTGCTAATTTTGGATTTGGGGATGAAAAATTTTAGAAGCCCGCCCCTATTTGTTTTTTGTAGAAGCCCCTAGTATATGGAATTTGAGGATTATTGGGTCAACGCTAATGATGGGTGTTGTTTTGATTTTTGGATAATTTCTTGATTTGATTTTGTGTGTTTCTTGATATGGGATTTTATTTTGGGGACCCTATTCATAAATGTTCTTAATCATTTATATGGAATTTGAGGACTTTGTGTGTTTCTTGTAGCAAGGTGGAGGGTCAGGTTGTGGGTTCAAGTCCCACTGGGTGCATGTGTAATTTACCATTAAAAAAAAAGTTTTCTAATGACATCTCCTAGGTTATCTGATCTCAGTAATGACATGTAGATTTGTAGGAGGATTGCCAGGTGCTTGTGTTATGGTTTATTTTCCATCGATGAAACGAACACCTTTTTTTAAAAGAAAGAAAATTACTTATCTTCATTTTTTTCCTCCCTATTTAGGGTATCCCATGTATCTTTTAGGTTGCTGCTGGTTCTTATCCATCTCTAGCTTGTCCTCAATTATAACGGAGTTGAGCTTACTCATAATAACCCTGTGTTTTGAGATCATTGTTTGATTGGATGCCTGCCCTAGGAAGTCTTGCTTTTTTTTCTTTTTTTTTTTCGGACTTCCTTGACCTTTTGGAATTTTCGATTGTAACTTTTGGGAGAATTTTGTACAATCTCCATGTACTTGAGTGCTCTCTTTTTATCTTAGTAAATGTATTACTTATAAACAGAGTAAGTCCATTTGTGATGCAACTTGTTAACTAATTGTTTTTGTTTTCTCAATTCAAAAGAAGAAGAAGAAAATGCTTGTGAGTATGATTTTGGTATGCGCTGGTTTTGAAATAAGCCAAAGAATCAATTAAACCTCTCAATAAAAGATTAAGAAGTATCACATTTTGTGATTATATTATGTCAGTCGTGTTTAGTAGAGTTGTTTCCTTCCAAGTAATTTTGACTTTTGGTATCTGGTATAATGCTGATATCATTCATATGAACTGCTCTTTTTGTTTGTTTGTTTGTTTTTTTATTTTTTATTTTTTTCAGTATTTGGATGACCTTGGGATGTGTATATTTTTGCAATTTCAACTTCAAGTACCACAAACAGTTTTCCTCGTTGAAACTTTCCTTTATCTCTCTAATGGTATTTTGTAGTGATTGTTTTCATTTGCCTTTTAGTATCATCATCCTGAGGATGCAAGGTCTAAGTGTTTGTGGGAAATAGTAACATGATAAAATTGATCAACAATCAGAAGATTTGAAGCAAAGGGTAAAAGGTAAAGAGAGTGGCGGTTCTGTATAAGGAGATGTCAGCATTGCATAGGAACAAGAGGAAAAAGAGAATGAAGAAGAAAAAGAAGAGAGTAGTGGAGAGGAAGCAAAAAAAGAGGGTGAGTTTTACTTTCATTATTTTTTAAGAGAATTTTTGTGTCTATCTTTAGATGGATCATGCATTTGAGCTGTAAATATGGCTACTTCATTTTATTCATGCGTGGTTGTTAGTAAGTTTGTAGTTCATATTTTTTCAAAATTGTTCTTCTTGTTGCCATGTAAACCTGATAGAGTGGGTATGCTGCCAGTATTTGGGATGCAAGGAGAACCTTCATATTCTTGCAACTAAACAACTCCTACTGATTTTGAATTGCATGGAAGGGGATAAAGCTGTATTTCTTTTGGTTGCACTGTCACATGTGATAGATGGATGGCCCACAAAATTAAACATCATCGGTTCCGTGGTAAACTTGAGGTGGGAATGAAAGTTATTCTTTATGTCATTATTAATCAATTGTGACTGTGGCAATTCATATGCTAAGTTGAGAACTAAAGAAGTTGAATAGACTCCTAGTAGACACCTTTCGCCGCACATTGTATATTCTTGTGTCTAAAAAATTTACCAAAAGAGTTTAAGAATCATTCATACGGCAATTCACAATAAGCTAAAGAAATGTTTCAGAACGCAATGCAATTTTGTTTTCAATATGTGGTGTATATATATAATGCATTTGCAACTTAGAGGTTTATGCTTATATAGTTTGCGTCCAAGAATAAAATGCATCTTTCAAATTATATATATATAAAAGCAAATGCATCTTTTAGTATAATTACATTGATTTATTGATTACAAAGTCCAAATACAATACTAAGACAAAGTAGAATGTGTGTTCCCTCTGCTATAGCTACTGAGGCAGATTTGAAGGACCATAAAAAAAATGAGAGAGAGAGAAAGAAAGAGAAGATTTAATCTAGGAAATGTGCTGAAATTGGTGAAATCAAAGGGCATTACTTGAATGTTGGTGGTAACAAGTTGCTTTGATTCAAAATCTGATTAGCTGTTCTCCAATTACTATAATTAGAACATTCCTACCTGTTTCTATTAGTATTTTATGTGCAGAATTGACTACGCTTTCTAAACTTTATTGAGCTAATTCAGTTATTGGACAAATGGAATTCAATTAGAAAATATGAATGTTATCTTCTGTCTTGTGGTGATTAAATTTCAAATAAGGGTTTGATTTTATTCTTGAGCCTTGAATTGATAAATTTCAAATAAGCATTTTCATACTTCAGCCTTTAAATTTTGGTCGATCAGCTCTTTTTGGCATTTAGATGTATATATATATATATATATATATATATATGTTACTCATACCAGTGTTCCCTGGTTCTGCGATCGATCGCAGAATTTTTTTTTTTTGATTTTTTAGGACCATTAGGGTCGACTTTTTGGACGCTAATGGTTAAACTATCAGCGTCCACTTTGGTTTGGACGCTGATAGTTATTATTTTTATTATTTTTTTAAAGGACCATTAGGGTCGACAAAGTGGACCCTAATGGTTAACTAATAGTGGACGCTAATGCTTGACTATCAGCATCGACTAATTCTTTCGTTTACATCATCTTTAGGGTCAAAACATTGCGCCTTTTAGAGTCGATCAAGTGGACACTAAAAGTGATCATTAGGGTCGACTCTAAGTGGACGCTGATAGTTAATTTTTTTTAAAATTTTTTAGGACCATTAGGGTCGACTTTGTGGACGCTAATGGTTAACTATCAGCGTCCACTTTCGTTTGGACGCTGATAGTTATTATTATTTTTTTTTTTAAAAGGACCATTAGGGTTGACAAAGTGGACCCTAATGGTTAACTAAAAGTGGACGCTAATGCTTGATTATTAGGGTCGATTTTCGCTTCCGTTTACATCATCTTTAGGGTCAAAACATTGCGACTTTTAGGGTCGATAAAGTGGACGCTAAAAGTGATCATTAGGGTCGACTTTTAAGTGGACCCTGATAATCAGACATTTGATCATTAGGGTCGGACTATTAGCGTCGACACCTTTAGGGTCGAAAAGTCGACGCTGTTGGCAACAGCGTCCACTTTAGGACCTTTAGTTGAGTCGCCCCTAAAGACCTAATTTCTTGTAGTGATAGCAATTGGGAAGATGTCACTGCATGCGTAGAAAACCTAGATAGAGATGAGCAACTATAAATACCCCACAACCTTACCTTAAACCATCCAAACAACAGAAAAACCATAAACTTCCATAAATAAGCGTCAACGAATTGCAGAACCAAGTCAACAAATTAACATGACGAAGAGGTAATTTCATCTTTAACAACATGTTTTAATATGAACCTCAGATGTATATAATTATATATCGTAGTAAGCAGTGAAACATCGATCCTTAATTTCTTTGTTTTTGCTTTTGATTCAAACTTTTTTCTTCAGGATTGCAGTTGTTACGGGGGCCAACAAAGGGATAGGATTTGAAATATGTAAGCAGCTAGCTTCAAATGGGGTGAAGGTGATATTAACTGCTAGAGATGTGAGGAGGGGAAATGAAGCTGTTGAAAAACTCAAGGTTGCTGGATACTCCGATGTGATTTTTCATCCACTTGATGTGGGGGACAAGGCTAGCATTTCTTCTTTTGCAAATTGCATCAAAACTCAATTTGGGAAGCTTGACATATTGGTACGTAATCCAACTCACCGATACTTGTGATCGGGTGTAATTAGTCGTTGCCCGTATTGCATGCATGGGTGGCTAACGTGACCGGATACCGTAGATAAGCCTTGTACTGATTTGTATAGTCTAGACACCTGCTTAAGTAGGTAAGGGAACACCTATCCTCTTATATTAACTGCCCGTATTGTATGTTCTGATCCTTGGTAAGACACTTGATTTTAATGGAGAATATGACTTTGACTTGTAGATGGGAATATCAAAATTCACAGGGATGTGTATTTCCTATTGCTTCACTAGGCTGCTTTTCCAACCTGTTCATAGTATAGAAAAGAAAAACGAAAAAGTATAAGTATGGATGAGCCCTTATCCAATAGTCTAAGGCAGATTAATTATATAGATACCTTTCTAATCAATCTATACTTTTGAATTAAGATGAAATCATGTAATCTTTTTTAGATAAAAATAAAGTCATTTGGTTTACCATTAATGGCAGTGGTCTAGTGGTCTCAATAAAATTCTCCAAATGGTTTTAGATATGTACTAAGGTGAGAGTTTAACTCCTGAAATAAGAATCATCAATCCTATTAGTATTAGCTGCTTTGGGTCATACTGATTTCTTGATGAAACTAAGTCAGGTTATGATTTAGTCAGACTTAAGAGACAATATGTGGTTCCCATTGTCTTGGTCTTTCCCTGTACGGCTCTTAGCGAGTAAGGACTACTATGGTCATACTTAGATAGAATAGCCATAAGTGATCTCCTCCGTCGGCTTTTTTGAATATGAGAAAAAAGAGTCATTTGCTTGGTGAAAAATAAAGACCAATAACTATATGAAGTCTTGTTCTTATCCCACATTTAGTACTCTACTATTGAAATTATTTTAAATTGCAGATAAACAATGCAGGGATTGCTGGATCCATAATCAACGCAGAAGATCAAGAGGGCTTAAAACAAGGGTATGATGAAGTAAGTTTCCCAATGTAATATAATCTCTATCAGCATTTTAAATTTAGAGTATAATCCAGAAATTTGAAGTACTTAATTACTGCAAGATAATGTGTTTAAGTGGAAATGTAGACTATAATATATGGTTTAATGTTTTCCTTCCCACACTGTATGAAAGAAAGTCTCATAAATGCAAAAAATAAAAATAAATAAAAGGACAAAGTTTTACTTCAAACAGGAATGAAGGAAATTCCTCAAATACAATTTATTAAATTAACATATGTCTTTAGAGTATATTATTCTTATATGCATTTTCACATGCACTAAGGACAGATACCACATGCTTGGTTAATTTTATGAGAAAATTACAAAATTAGTTATTGTGGTTTACTTAATTTGTAATTAACCTTCAGTGGTATCAAAATGAATTCAGGGATCCCTAAGGTGTACCAAAAAGACAATTTACTCCTTACAGTAGAATTTCATCAACTGATTTAACAGATTTTGATTATGTAAATATGTCAGAACTAATAAAATTGTGACACATGTCATATTTTAGTCAATGTCATACTAACGGAATCTGTTAAGTCAGTGAACGAGTAAATTATTTTTTTGGCATATCTCAGGGACCTTTGAGTTCATTTTGATACTACAGAGATCTAATTTACAAATCAGGTAAACCACAAAAACTAAGTTTGCATTTTCCCCTAATTTTATTAAAAATGTGAACAAATCAATTTTAGTTTAGATTGGGTTGATCCGAAAGAAAACTTTCTCCACAATAAAATAGTATTCAAATGATTTCAAACATATATGCTACATCATTTACCACTGCATACGATGATACAGGTTGCAGGTGGAAATCGCGGATCCTTGGAGAAAGTTTTCAAGCAAACATTCGAAACTGCCACGGATTGTATAAGAACAAATTATTATGGGATGAAGCTAGTGAGCAAAGAACTAATTCCACTTCTTCAATTATCCAATTCTGCAAGAATAATAAATGTCTCCTCCTCCTTGGGACAGTTAAAGGTACAACATTATTATATTGTTAGAGAGTGCGTTTTAAAAAAATTGCGGTTCGTTTTCAAATCGTGGGTAAAATGGTGCATTTTTTTGAATGCATTATTTTCAAATTGAACGTTTTAAAATAATTATTTTTTAATTAGCACCTGTGACATCACTTTTAGTGATGTCACATGTGCTAATTAACAACAATGGAATTTCAGCATATCCCAAATGAGAATACAAGGAAGGAGCTAGGAGATGTAGATGGCCTCACAGAAGAGAAAGTGGACAAGGTGGTGGAAGGGTTCCTAGAAGACGTCAAGGAGAATTTGATACAAGTCAACGGCTGGCCGACAAATTTTTCTGCTTATTTTGTCTCCAAGGCAGCTGTGAATGCTTTTACAAGGGTTCTTGCTATGAAGTATCCCAACATTGCCATTAACTCAGTTGGTCCTGGCTATGTCAAGACAGATATTAATCACAACACTGGGGTCTTAACTGTTGAAGAAGGAGCTAAAAGTCCTGTCATGCTGGCTTTGATGCCTGAAGGTGGACCTTCTGGTCTATTCTTTGATAAGACTAAAGTGTCAACCTTTTAAGTGATAATTGATGCAATACGATGCACTTGCTCATTTTTATGTAACGTTTCGTACTACTTTTTCCAATTCGATATTGTAGTTGTTTTACTTCTCACTTACATTGAATAAAAGTTTTCTATATTGCATGTTCAGAAAGGGATCAACATCATTTCCATTTTAAGTGAAATGGGTTATTTATTTTGTGTTATATATATATACCTGTACGTTTGAGAGGGAGAGTGCCGGAGTGTGAGAGACTGTCAGCCGGTGAAGTCACAGAGAGAAATGAGAGAGCGAGAAGGGCCTGGCGTGCGCGGGAGGAGAAGAAAGAGAGAGTGTCGGAGAGTGAGAGATAGTGCCGGAGTGTGAGAGAGACTATAGGAGAAGAAGAGAGAAAAAGAGAGAGGGAGAGTACGGAAGAGTGCACTGCGCGCGAGAGCAAGAAGAAAAGAGAAAGGAGGGGGAAAAAAAAGAGAGAAATGAGAAAGAAGAAGGGGAAGGGCGTCTAGGTTTGGTGCGCCTTCCCAAGGCCTGTTAGTAATGTGCCACATGTCGCACATTACTAATGGCTGACGTATAGTAGCACATGTGGCACGTTACCAAAGGGTGACGTGCCACATGTGGCACATCATGGCACGTCACTAAATTGGTATCATGCCACACATGGCACGTCACCATATTGGTAACGTGCCACATGTGACACGTCACTAATATTTAAATTTTGTAATAAAAAAATAAACATTGCTCTTAATTTACCAACTTAGTTTTTAAAAGCAATATATACTAATTAAAACTAAGAGAACACCAAGTATTTTCATATATATATATATATATATATATATATATATATTAATGGTCTAGAATATTAATACTAAAAACCACAGTTTCATTTTTTAATAACATTGGGAGTAAGTCGATCTCAAGCTAGTACATAATTGATATATTAATTTGAAAGTGTAACTATCAAATTAAACTATTGTACAATAGTTTACTTATATCTATGGTTTACCAATAAATTTATAATGCTAATTGACATATTCTTTTGACAAATATACTTAATAAGTAATAATATACATTGACTATATGTTAATGTTAATTTGGTATAATATTCTTATTGTGCTATCATTTCCAAATTTGGTGTAATATTCTTATTGTTCATATATAGTTATACAGTGCATTGGATGGCATAGTTTTTTAATAATTAACCTATTCCTTTTACAATTGTAAAAAACTTAGGGCCAAGCTATTACGTAGTTGGGAATTCCTAGGGTTGTAATAAACGTGTTCTATAGGTTATGGGCTGCATGCAATTATATGCCTCATAAGTTGTAATTTGTAATTTGTAATAAACGTGTTCTATACGTTGTAATTTGTAAACCTTAGGGGCACCCTAAGCGAGTTGATGTTTTAGCCGGCCATATAGCTTTCTAATTTTTTAGAATGTCATAAGATGATGATGATCTAGGGTTGAGCTCGTAGGTAATATATATATAAGCTATTCTAATTTTCTTTTTTATTACAAAAATAAAAAAATATTGGCGCACGTTAAACAAGCTTTTTCCGAATTTTGTAAGGGTATGTATCGATGGTGAATAAGTACTACATGAACCAATTTATATTAAATTTAGTCTATAAATATATGGAATGGATCCATATATATAAGTACTATATAATTATTTATTAAGTATATATTTGGAATTTGGATTTACTAATTAAGTAACAGTAAGCACGTGGTACTTACTGTTACTTAATTATAATTAAGTAAATACTTAATAAATTATTAATCAGACACTTAATAAAGGGTAAATATATTATAAGATCCTGAGTTAACTCGCTAAAATTAAATAGTCCCTAAGTTTTTTTTTTTTTTTTCTTTCAAAAATTTACTCCTAGGTCAATCAAAATGCAAGAAAAAAAATCTTTACCGTCAGAATTTTGTAAATGCTGTTAGTCCCTTCTAAACGTTGCGTTTTTGGAATGCCAGATCAAGCGAAAATGTTGATCCTACGTGTCCAAGTGTATTCGTAGGATCAAAACTCAACGTTTTGGGTTTCCCAAAACGTGAGTTTTGGAAACTTGGAGGTTTTATTTTGAAACGCCCAAGTCATATTTCTTTCCCGATGAAACAAACGGACAAAAGAATCCCAGGCATACCCATCAACCAACGTAGCGGCTGAACGGAGACCCACTGATGCACCCATAGACGGCTGAACGGACACCCACCGACGAACCTACCAACGGCTAAATGGAGACCCACCGGCGCAACATAATCCACCATCAAGCCTAGTGGTTCGGCGTCCAACCTGAATTCGGCGTCCACCCATTTCTGCCCTTGAACCAAGACCCACCGATAGGCAACCCATCCGAGGTATTTCCCATAATTTTTTTGTGGTTTGTGTTAGTCTAACAAAGCCTACCACCCTTAGGGTTGTAATTGTTCTCAACCCTCTCTATGACCCACAATCAAATGTCAAAGGACAAAACACGACAAACATTGGCTATTATGGACAAAGCCATTACACCCCAAAAGTTCACAATAATAATGGAATAATGACATATTCCATTTGAACAACAACCAATATGGACCACACCCGTTGCCAACAATGCAATAAAGTATGTTTTGTAAGATTCCAACACAGATTATATTGTATATATAAATCCAACACAGATTCAACAAAAATTTTGGGGGATGGGGGTTTTGACAAAAATCTTCCAATACAACAAAAGCTTCCTAAAACTAGAAGAAAATGCTTCCACACTGTTAGACCAACACAAACCACAAAACAATTATGGGAAATTACCTTGGATGGGTTGCCAGTCGATGGGTCTAAGCTCTAGGGCAGAAATGGGTGGACGCCAAATTCAAGTTCGACGCCGGACTGCTAGGCTCAACGGTGGATTCTGTCCCCTGGTGGGTCTCCGTTCAGCTGTCGGTGGGTCTCCGTTCAGCCGTTGTGTTGGTCAGTGGGTATGCCTGGGATTCTCTTGTCCGTTTGTTTCGTTGGGAAGAAATATGGCTTGGGGGTTTCAAAATAAAACCCACAAGTTTCCAAAACTCACCGTTTTGGATGTTCCCAAAACGGTGAGTTTTGATCCTACGTGTACACTTGGACACGTAGGATCAACATTTTCGCCTGATCTGGCATTACAAAACCGCACCATTTAGAATGGACTAACTGCAGTTACAAAATTCTAATGATAGGGATTTTTCTCGCATTTTGACTGACCTAGGGCGTAAATTTTTAAAAAAGACAACTTATGGACTATTTAATTTTGGCATGTTGATTTCGGGACTTATGCTATATTTACCCCTTAATAAATAATATAGAATACCAAATTATTAATGTATAGTACTTAATTATAAGTATGTATATATATTACTAGAACTTGTTATTATATGTATATACAATAAATTATAAATAGGGGAAACTACACTAAGCCCTCCTGAACTTCCGGCCGATTTTGTAGACCCCTACTGAACTTCCAAATCTCTCATTTTGGACCCTTGAACTTCCATTTTCTCTCACTTTGGACCCCTCTGTTAGTTTTCAACGTTAAAGTCAAACAGTCTGACTTTTTATGCCCATTATACCCTTACTCAGTCCACTTGAAATTTCAAAAATGCCCAAAACTACAGCACCCACCCTAGCCCAAAACGACACCGTTTTGGGCATTAAAATTATATCGTTTTGGGCATTAAAATTGTTTTTTTTTTTTAAAAAAAGGAGAAAAAGATCGGGGTAGCTAGCCAAAATGGGGTGGCTGAACCACCCAATTTTTGGCCAAGGGGGTGGCTCCCATGGCCGGTATGGGGGTGGTTCGACCACCCCCATGACCAAGGGGGTGGTTCGGCCATCCTGAAAAGGCCAAAAAAAAAAAAAAAAAAAA
>NC_081543.1:27946911-27961515 GCF_901000735.1 Corylus avellana | reverse complement strand
TTTTTTTTTTTTTTTTTTTTCTTTTTTTTAATTTTTTGCCAAAAAAAAAAATTAATGCCTAAAACGACGTCGTTTTGGACTGGGTGAGTGTTCTAGTTTTGAAGTCCAAAACGGTGTAGTTTTAACGTGGGAGTATAATAGGTATAAAAAAGTTAAACCGTTTAATCTAATGTTGAAAACTGACAGAGGGGCCCAAAGTGAGAGCGAATGGAAGTTCATGGATTCAAAATGAGAGATTTGGAAGTTCAGGAGGGGTTTGCAAAATCGGCCGGAAGTTCAGGGGGGCTTAGTGAAGTTTCCCCTTATAAATATTAGTCGCGCTAATATTATTTACGAACGTTAAATGATCGAGCCTAGTTTGATATGGGTATATTAAACGAATGTTAAACTTGTTCTATTGCATGAATGAAATACCTATGCAAGCTTTAATAATTTATAATTTTCGTAATTTTGTTCTCAACTCGTGCTAGTATTCGCGCGAACGTTAAACGAGCGAGCAGAGTTTTATTAAACGATCGTTTTATGTATTGATCGTTCCATAATTGAGTTAATTAATTAAAAATTTACAAAATGGTGACGTGTCAATGTATATTATACGTCATTCTTTAGTAACGTGTCAATTTGACAAGTTACCATTTGGTAATGTGTTAAGGTGGCACGTTACACTTTTCGTCATAATGAAAATCATCTTTTGAGAAAGCTAATCCATGCATCCAAAGCCAGAAAAACTTTACCAGATACAACAATATCACACAATTTGCTCCATTTAATGATAACTATTCAAAACCTTGGATTTTTTTGTTTATCATTCTGAGAAAAGAAGTTCCCACCCGACACCAAAAGGTCAAGGGAAGGCAGGCTTCCAGGCCTTTTCAAGTCCCACCAACACACAGTCACCCGTCACCTCTGAACTATGCTCGGCAAGTTGTACACAGAGAGATAATCAAATCCATAGAATTCAAAGGTTCGTTCAGTTTTCTTACCAAATGCTTTTACTTACAAAAAAAAAAAAAGGGTTCATTTAGTGGCCTTCAATGCAAGATGAACTTTTTCTAGCAACCTTTTGTTTTGTTTTGTTTTTTTTTTTTTTGGTCAATCAGTTTTTTTATAGGCCACGTGATGATGGATAATCTTTGCACCCCCACACCACCCAATCCAACTGCACCCATGGATTAAACCCAGGACTACACCTTACAGAAAGAGGGAGGCATGCACAAGGCTAACAGGCCTAGCAGTTTTTTCCAAAGACTTCTCTGAACAAAATTCTGGTGCTATTTTGAAATCATGAATATCATGATGTAAAAGTTCATCAAACAAAATGGGGAAATCAAATATTACATGTACCTGCAAGTCATCCATCACAGTTGGGTATGCATCCTTAAGATCAATGACAGCAATGCCCTCTCGTTTTTACCTTATTAAGTAAAGAAGCTGACTCTTTTCCTTTAGATCATACTTAGACTGTAGACCAAGTGACAAGTCAAAATGTTACCCACCATGAAAGAGGTATAAGGAAAAAACTAAATACAACTTAAATACTAAATCGAAAAAGTTTATTAGCCCATGAAGTTCTGTGGCTACGTAAGTTTAATGTTCCCTTGTAAGAGAAACGCTTCCCATCATAGTGCACTTTCGGGTTATTCCTCAAACTGTCAAAGACAGCTTTGTTGGCATTCGCGTCAACATAACATGATTCATTTTTTTGCTCCGGCGTGAAGGCTTGCCTTGTCTGCAAATACAAACAACATTCAACTGGTGATAATTAACATTAACCTGGTCCAACCAGAGCAATGTAACTCATGTTGACTTCTATTGATTTGATATACCCCGTTACTACAGTAAACAAAACTACAATACAAATTGCCCACAAACCTCTATAATTTATAATTACCTTCAATTCAAAGTACAACTGTCTATCAAGTATTATCAGCTTCCCCTTAAAATCATGCCATATAAACAAGGTTTTGAGTTTCCCCAATTAATTGCCAAAAAAAGGGGTCCCAGTTTGATGAAGGTGGATAACTATAACTATTTCTTTTGCAGTAAACACACAACTTTTAAATCAATTCAGCAATGAGCATTGCGAATAACTAGAGCATTAGGCAATACGTATGATAGATAAAGGCAGGAAGAATTCGGTTTAAACCTCCAGTAGCAGATCTATAACACGCTTGATCTGAGCTCCTACAGGACTTTACGAATGCTGTTAATGTGTTCAAGTCTCTCTGTATCATTTGAAAATTTAACGGCAGAAGCAGGGGTTCTTGCATTGGCCGACAGCGCTGCAGCTACAGGTGTGGATTTCTGAATTGTGGACTTATTAGCTGCTGCAATGCTCGTGAGGGTTGACAGGCACTTCTCTTGCCGCTTCTTGAATTTATTTAGGGAAAAATACATTTTACCCCCCTGAACTATTTATCCATTTGCACTTTCAACTCTAATGTTTAAAAAGTGACACTTTACCCCCTCCCCAAACTTTCAAATTGTTGCAATTCGACCATTCTGACTTTTTTTCTTTTTTTTTTTTTTTTTTTTTCCAAAATGCCTCCATCCTAAGTTAAAAAAAATAAAATAAAATAAAAATTAAAAAATTAAAAATTAAGGGGTGGCTGGCCACCCCAGACCGGCCACCCTTTAATTTTTATTTTTATTTTTTTTAACTTGGAATGGGGGCATTTTGGGAAAAAAAAGTTGGAATGATCGAATTGCAACAATTTAAAAGTTTGGGGGGGGGAGGGTAAAGTGTTACTTTTTAAACATTGGGGTTAAAAGTGTAAATGAGTGGATAGTTCAGGGGATAAAGTATATTTTTCCCATTTATCTAACTTTTCTTGTAATGCCATCTAGACATGAAAATGTTTGCGTTTTTTAGTAAGAGCTACTCAGACCCACCATTAATATTTAAAAATGTAAGAAAATAAGGGATTTTAAGTACAAGATGGTGAAAGATAAGAATTAAATTGAAATAACTGAATGGCCAAAATTGACTCCAAAACATAAATACTCGTGTCATAATTCAGGAAGAATTAACAGCAAATAATCAAGACATTAACATAATTTACTAAGAAAACTGCATGCTCACACAAGCATATATCTACCAGACACACAAGTAACTCTGAAAGCTCTCAATTGGTGCGTAACATAAATTTCATCAAAGAAGTAGAAATAACAAGGCCACTGAAAATCTATGGGCAATAAACATTCCAATAGTTCTCCCTACATTAATCTCTAGCCTGTAAACGGCTTACTGCAGAACATGCGCAATAATTTCACCACCATGTACAATGCATAAAGAACAAAATGTAACTAAGAAAATGAGTATCCAATTTCTATTATACAGAGCAATTAGTGATCAGACAAAACGCTTTACTCATTGATCAATCCTTAATCTAGTATGAAGAAAAAAAACATTCAAATCTTTCCTAAAATTCATCACTAATGTCAAAAATCAATCCGAATTATTTGTTGCAGTTGGGGCTAAACCGTTCTCTTTGATAACATTTTACATAATTGCAAGTCTGCTAACACTAGCCTGAATATTATTCAAATATAACAAACCAGTCCACACTGATATTTAGAGTCTCCTACACAGGTTCCCAATTCTAATGACTCAGCAGAGCCCCATAAACAATAGACATACTTTATTTATTTATTTATTTATTTTTATGTTTTATTATTAATTTTTTTTATAAGTAATGAAGAATTGAAGATATCATTAAAAGCCTAAGGTTGCCCAAGTACACTGGAAGTATACATTTGAAAATACCTAACTAGAAGCAACAGACGTACTTGAAGACACCTAAAAGAACTTCCAAGAATTGACAAAAAAGGAAACATAATAGATGATAGTTCCACTTAAAAGAAGTTCACTTAAAATTCAACATCCCAACATAGACATTGAAAGAATTTACATAATATCAGTTCGAGTGAGCCAACTTCAACCATTTTTCACCAACGAAGCACAAAAATCTTACATAAACATTCAAACCCAAGTTTTTCAAGCAAAGAAAAACGCATTTGATTCCGTCTGAATCTTGAATTAAACCTAATTTAACCGGACAAAAACCTTAGCTTCACTATTAATGCAAGTAATAAATCCCTCTAAAACCACTTGATAATAATAAAAATTAAACCCCTGAATCCTAGAACTGAATACGGAAATTACGAAAGTCTAAAGAACTTATTAATTGAAAGTTTTAGATCGGAAGCGATCTTACCTCGGTGTCTCTGAGAACTGTGCTTCTCGTCGATTAGAGAGAGACAGAGAGAGATTGGGTATGTGATTTGGGCGGGTTGAGGTGGATTGGGTTGAAAATGAAAACCCAAGCCCATATATTTTTTAGCGAACAGAATATAGTAATATACCTTCTGCTTTTATTTTTGTATTTTATTATTATTATTATTATTATTATTATAAATAGAAGAGTATTAAATATGATAATTTCTTTACACACGGAGATTCCTATGAGAGTAATTTTTTTTCTAAGGAGTGCTATAAGTGACCTCAATTGGTTGAGGTACCTCTTCCGGATACTATAAGTATTTATTGTGTCTTTTTTGTTTTACTCCAAAAAATGAAGTAGCTTGTAAAATTATAATTTGATCAAAATTAAATAGTGATAAATCACAAGCCCAATGATAATTTTAAATGTCACAATTTTTAGAGTGATACGATCGAGAACGACACATGAAAAACTTTTAGCATTACTCATATATAGCACACAAGCAAGAAATTACATTCACACCTAACCAAAACGAGAAGGAAAATGCTAGGTTTTTCAATTTTTATTTTTTAAATTTGGTTTCAAAATGATGTGTTACTATTCTATGTGGTCTATTGATTAATAAATAGACAAATATGGTAATAGGATGGTGATACATCATTTTGTAACAAAATTTTTAGAATTTTTAACTTAGAAAACCTAGCATTTCTCGAACGGGAATTGTACTTAGACAAATAATTTAAGGGTCCGTTTGGGATTGTGATTTTAATGAGTACGATTTTAAAAATTGCGCTTTTGAAATCGTTACTTTTTAAAATCGTAAAGACATTTGGTAAAATGCGTTAAAAAGTATTTTTTATTAAATATTTGTTATGCAAAATCGTGATTTTGATTTAAATTTGTGTTTTTTCAAATAAGCACCCCCTAACCTGTTTATAGAATTGCAGACTTTTTATTTTTAAGATTAAGTGCTTTTTAAATCGCAATGCCAAACACTTTACGTTTTATGATATCTTTAAAAAATATAAATTATTCTTACGAATTTGTAATCTCAAACGCACTCTTATTCTGCTCTTTATTTATTTTCTTATTTCTAGTTTCTTCCCACAGTATACATATAATGAGTCTTATTTCTAGTTTCTTGCTCAAAAAACAAGAGAAAAGTCTAAAACGTCACCGTATACGTAACAAGCAAGATTGCAAGTCGAAAGATGTCACTGCGTGCGTAAAAATCCAGGGATGACCAACTATAAATACCCCATAACCTTTACCTTAAACCATAAAACCAACAGCAAAACCGTAAACTTCCATAAATTGGCATCAACGAACAGCGGAAACAAGTCAACAAACATGACGAAGAGGTAATTTCATCTTTAACAAAAAAAAATTTATATGAGCCTCATATATATATATATATAGTGAAACATCGATCCTTAATACTCACCCTTAATTTCGTTTCTTTTGCATTCGTTTCAAACTTTTTTCTTCAGGGTTGCTGTTGTTACGGGGGCCAACAAAGGGATAGGATTTGAAATATGTAAGCAGTTGGCTTCAAATGGGATCAGGGTGATATTAACTGCTAGAGATGCGAAGAGGGGCAATGAAGCTGTTGAAAAACTCAAGGCTGCTGGATACTCCCATGTGATTTTTCATCAACTTGACGTGGGGGACAAGGCTACCATTTCTTCTCTTGCAAATTTCATCCAAACCCAATTTGGGAAGCTTGACATACTGGTACATTTTCTAAACTCTAATGAAGTTTTATCGGGTGTAATTAGCTGTCTTTATTGCACGGGAAACGCTAAAATGAGAGGGGTATAGGTGGACCTCATATCTATTTGAACTATCCAAACACCTGCACGAATAAGTACATATATGACTCACCTATCTTCTCACATTACTTGCCCATATCGACTGAGTTATAGCCTGATTTAGCTCCATGAGAGTATCAATAAAAATTCAAGGTGGTTAATACTAATTAGGCATATGGAGATTCTCCATTGTGGAGATTCAAACCTACGCCCTAATACATGCTTTGACCACTTGAAAACTTCCTTAGACTATTGAACCGCCACCCTTGATAAGGAGGATGATAATAATTATATAAAGATTCATTTCTAATCAGTCTATAGTAGCCTTTTTTAAATGAACATAACGTCATTTGCTTGTTGAAAAATAAAGACCAATTTTTAACTAGATAAAATCTTGTTCTTATGTACTCTGATATTGAAATTGTTTCAAATTACAGATAAATAATGCAGGGATTGGCGGATCCATAATCACAGCAGAGGATCAAAAGAGCTTAAAACTAGAGTTTGATAAAGTAAGGTTTTCAATGCAATATAATCCTATATAGTTTAATGTTTTCTTTCCCACATTGTAGGAAAAGTCTCATAAATGAAAAAAGAAAAAAGAAAAAGAAAAAAGGACAGTTTTTGGCCGGATAGGAGGAAATTCTTCCTAATAGTATTCAAATGATTTTAATTTCTAAACATGTATGCTGCAGCATGATTTATCACTACATACATTAATGATACAGGTTATAGGTGCAAATCCCGGATCCTTGGAGACAGTTTTTAAGCAAACTTACAAAACTGCCTTGGATTGTCTAAGAACAAATTATTATGGGATGAAGCAAGTGAGCAAAGAACTAATCCCACTTCTTGAATTATCCAATTCTGCAAGAATAATAAATGTCTCCTCCTCCTTCGGACAGCTAAAGGTACAGTATTATTATATCGTTGGAAGTGCGTTTTAAAAAATTGCGGTGCATTTTCAAATCGTGGGTAAAATGGTGCTACTCAAAAGAACTCCATATATCAAAAAGTAGCAACTTTTAGCTATATCATACGTGCTAATTAACAACAATGGCATTTCAGCGTGTCTCAAATGAGAATGCAAGAAAGGAGCTAGAAGATGTAGATGGACTCACAGAAGAGAAAGTGGACAATGTGGTGGAAAGGTTCTTAGAAGACGCCAAGGAGAATTTGATAGAAATCAAAGGCTGGCCTGCAAATTATTCTGCTTATATTGTCTCCAAGGCAGCTCTGAATGCTTACACAAGGGTTTTGGCTAACAAGTACCCCAACATTGTCATTAACGCAGTTTGTCCCGGCTTTGTCAAGACGGATTTGAATCACAACACCGGCGTCTTGACTGTTGAAGAAGGAGCTAAAGGTCCTGTCATGCTGGCTTTGATGCCTGAAGGTGGACCTTCCGGCCTATTCTTTGCTAAGACGGAAGTGTCAACCTTTTAAATGATAACTGGTGCAATACGATGCAGTTGCTCATTTTCATTTCATGTCACATTTTGTAATACTACTTTCTCTGGTTCTTGCAGTTGTTTTACTTTTCACTTACATTGAGTAAAAGTTTTCTATGTTACGTCCAGTGTGTTGTGACAAATGTTAATTTCAAGATTACCAAAGAAGTAGAAAAGTACAGAATAGAAAAATAACACAGCCACACAAAACACCAAGATTTTAAGTAATTCGGCTTAACAAGCCTACATCCACTGGCGGAGACGATCTAGGAGAAATTCACTAATAAAAAGTGGAGTACAAAGAGTAGTACAAACAAAACCACTCAAACCCAAAAGCCCCAATACACATCAATCTCACTCAAAAGAGAATTAAATACAAAAGAGAAAAGATTCTCTAAAATTCTCTAAGCTTTTCAACATTCCAAATGTGAGATCAAAATGAAGAAAAATAGTGTATCTTCTTCTCTCTACAGCACAAGCCTCTCTCTCTCTCTCGACAACTTTTGCTTTTCTTCTTTCTCTCTTTTTCACTAAAATTGCTGCATTCTCCCCCCTTAAAACCGAATGGCTTCAACCTTTTAACAACCAAGCCATTTTGACAAAGCTTCTAAAAGAAGCTTAATAAAGAATGGACAAAATGGACGTGTGAGAGAAACACAAGTCAAAAGTATGGGATGCCATACTGCTGTGGGGCCCACGGTAAGACTCGTGAAAACAAGTCACCAAATATGACAAATCTTCACCTTGACTTGAATTTCATCAAATCTTCAACTTAAATCTCCTCAAGACGTCTCTTCCAACACCCCTAAGGGAAATTACAAACGACAAACACCAATCAAGCCCAAGCAATGCTTGAACTTGAGGATCGGAAGTGGCTTAGTCAACATGTTTACTGGATTTTTCGCCATAGCAATTTTCTTCACTATGATATCACCTTGTGTCACTACCTCTCGAAGAAAATGATATCTGACATCAATGTGTTTGGTCCTCTCATGATACATTTGATTTTTGGTCAAATGTATTGCGCTCTGGCTATCACAAAATACAACAGTCTCATCTTGCTACAAACCCAGATTACTAACCAAACCTCTGAGCCAAATTACTTCTTTCACTGCCTCTGCTGCTGCCATATACTCTGCCTCCGTAGTGGACAAAGCAACCGTCGACTGTAAAGTCGTTTTCCAACTAATGGCACACCCCAAGAGATTGAAAACAAAACTTGTCAGAGATCTTCTTTTATCAAAATCACCAGCATAATCTGAATCAACATAACCAGTGACACTGGAACTGATACCACTGCCTCTATCATAGACCAAACCAACATCTGTAGTGCCCCGTAAATAACGGAGTATCCATTTCACTGCCTGCCAGTGAACCTTGCCTAGATTCGCCATGTAGCAACTAACAACACTGACTGCCTGTGAAATATCTGGACGAGTGCACACCATAGCATACATGATGCTTCCAACTGCACTGGAGTAAGGAACACGTGACATGAACTGCTCCTCCTCCACACTCTGTGGTGTTGACGCTGCTGAAAGTCTGAAATGAGCTGCAAGTGGAGTACTAACTGGTTTAGAATTATGCATACCAAAATGTTCAAGTACTTTCTCAATGTACTTTTTCTGTGACAAGTACAACTTTCCCGCTTTTCTATCCCTGTGAATCTCCATACCAAGGATTTTCTTCGTAGCACCCAAATCCTTTATTTCAAACTCATCACTCAACATATATTTCAATCTCTTAATCTCCAACATGCTTTTAGCAGCAATAAGCATGTCATCCACATAGAGTAATAAATAAATAAAAGAACCATCAGACAATTGCCTGTAATATACACAGCTGTCATAGTTACTTCTTGTGTAACCATGTCCGATCATAAAGCTGTCAAAGCGCTTGTACCACTGTCTTGGAGATTGTTTTAAACCATACAACGACCTCCTTAACTGACAAACATGATCTTCTTTACCTTCAACAATGAACCCTTCTGGCTGATGCATGTAAATGGTTTCCTCAAGCTCACCATGCAGAAATGCAGTTTTCACATTAAGTTGCTCAAGTTCCAAATCATCTAGGGCAACCATGGCAAGCAAAACACGAATAGAACTATGTCTCACAACAAGAGAGAAAACTTCATTGAAGTCTATACTTTCTCTTCAACTATAGCCTTTTGCTACCAAACGTGCCTTGAACCTTGCATCTTCAACACTTGGGATTCCTTCCGTTTTCTTGAAGATCCATTT
Organism: Corylus avellana; assembly: GCF_901000735.1. Lineage (NCBI taxonomy): Eukaryota > Viridiplantae > Streptophyta > Magnoliopsida > Fagales > Betulaceae > Corylus > Corylus avellana. The sequence goes on along the minus strand of NC_081543.1, from coordinate 27,951,787 downwards.
GCAACCAACAATTTTAGCGCCTTTAGGCAATTTCACCAATTCTCATGTTTGGTTCTTATGAAGAGACTCAATCTCCTTATTCATGGCAATAACCCATTGAGCAGACTCACTACTTGTGACAGCTTCTGAGTAAGTGGAAGGCTCCTGGACTGCAGTGTCCTCTGCCACAGTAAGTACATATGCTACCAAATCTGTATAGCCATATCTCTGAGGTGGCCTAATCTGCCTCCTCTGTCTACCAGCCGCAATACTAGTCTCTTGCTCTTCTTGTGGAACATCATCATCAGAATTGGAATCATGAACATCTGTAACAGGCTGATCTTGAGTGTTATCTCGCACCCTCTGTGAAGCCTCCACCTAAAGCTCCACCTCCTTGCTAGAACCCTGCTCCTTTCTTGCAGAAACAATAGACTCCTTTCTCGGGTGAAGCATGATAGATTCATCAAATATAACATCTATGCTGACTATAAACTTAGGTGATTTAGGATCAAAACACCATAATTTATATCCCTTCACCCCATCCGTATAGCCTAGAAATATACATTTCTTTGACCTAGGTTCAAGCTTACCATCATTCACATGACAATAAGCAGGACAACCAAAAGTTTTAAAAAATGAATAATCAGCAGGAGTACCAAACCATACATCATAAGGAGTTTTACAATCAATGGCTGTTGATGGAGAATGGTTGACCAAATAGCAAGCAGTATTGACCGCCTCAGCCCAAAAATCTTTAGACAACCCAGCATTTGAAAGTAAGCAACGCGCTCTCTCCAAGAGAGTCCTATTCATTCGCTCAGCAACCCCATTTTGCTGTGGAGTATGACTAACTGTGCGATGTCTAACGATGCCTTCATCCTTGCAAAATTTATTAAATGCACCACCATAAAATTCCATGCCGTTGTCTGTTATGAGTCGCTTGATTTTCTTCCCAGTCTGATTCTCAATTAATGTCTTCCATTGCTTGAAAGTGACAAACACATAACTTTTTTTCTTCAAAAAATACACCTAGACTTTTCTCGAATAATCATCAATAAATGTAACAAAATATCGAGCATCACCCTTTGATGGAACTTGAGAGGGACCCCATAGATCTGAATGGATATAATCCAATGTACCACTTGTTTTGTGGATGCTTGTACTGAACTTGACTCTGTACTGTTTCTCGAACACATAATCCTCATAAAAGTCAAGAGATCCTGTTTTCTGGTCACAAAGCAAACCCCGCTTGCTCAGGATTGTCATACCCCTCTCACTCATATGACCCAACCGCATATGCCATAACCGGGTAGTGTCTGAATCTGGATCATTTGAAGAAGTCACAGCAGCTGAACCTGTTACCGTACTTCCCTGAAGAAAGTAGAGGCATCAACCTTGTTACCTTTCATTATAACCAATGTGCCTTTGCTCACCCGAATGACTCCACCATCATTGGAATACTTGTATCCAAGGGAGTCCAAAGTGCCCAATGAAATAAGATTTTTCTTCATATCTAGTATATTTCGAACATTCGTCAAAGTCCTCACAATCCCATCATGCATCCTAATTCTGATTGTACCAATACCAACAATCTTGCAGGCAACATTATTTCCCATTAAGACTGAACCACCATTGACTGAATCATTGGTAGTAAACCAATCCCTTTTAGGGGACATATGAAATGTACAAGCAGTATCAAGGACCCACTTGTCGTAAGAACGATCATTAGAAACAGTAACTGCAAGGACAAGGTCTGAACCCTTAGAATTTCCTTCGACAACACCAGCCACAGAAGAGGAACTTTGCTTGTCACCTTCTTGTTTATTTTTCAACTTCGGACACTCAGACTTATAATGCCCATACTTTTTACAGTAGTAACACTTTACTTTCTTCTTTGACCTGGACTGCGATCAGCCTCTTGATTTACCTTTACCTGAATCCCTCTCACTGGATCGACCTCTAAAATTAAAATAATTTTCTGAACGACCCTTAACAAATAAACCAACTACTTGATTATCACTACCTTTACTATTCAATCTTGTCCTCAACTTCATAGAATTCAAAGCAGATTTAACATCAACTAAGGAGATAGTATCTCTACCATACAACATTGAATTAACAAAATTATCAAAGGCATCCGGTAGTGAACACAACAAAATCAGGGCTTGATCCTTATCATCTACTCTAATATCAATATTTTTCAGATCCAAAATAATTCTATTAAAGTCATCAAGATGATCACAAAGAGGCATACCTTTTTTCATCTTGAGGGTATATAACTGTTGCTTCAAATACAATTGGTTAGTGAGAGATTTCTTCATGTACAAGCTCTCTAGCTTCTTCCAAAGTCCAGCGGCTATTTCTTCATTGGCAACTTCTCTTAAAATTCCATCTGAAAGAGACAACAAAATTGCATTGTGGGCTTTTTCTTCAAGTTCCTTCATTTCCTCCATTGATGATGCTGATGGCACCTCGCCATCCAAAATCTTCGCCAAGCCTTGTTGTCGTAACAAAGCTCGCATCTTGATGCCCCAAAGGCTGAAACTATTCTTTCCATCAAACTTCTCAACTTCAAATTTTGCAGTAGCCATTCCGCAAAATATATACCTGATCTCTGATACCAGTTTGTTGTGACAAATGTTAATTTCAAGATCACCAAAGAAGTAGAAAAGTGCAGAATAGAAAAATAACCCAGCCACACATGACACCAAGAGTAGTTCGGCTTAACAAGCTTACATCCACTGGCGGAGACGATTCAGGAGAAATTCACTAATAAAAAGTGGAGTACAAAGAGTAATACAAACAAAACCACTCAAACCCAAAAGCCCCAATACACCACAATCTCACTCAAAAGAGAATTAAATACAAAAGAGAAAATATTCTCTAAAATTCTCTAAGCTTTTCAACATTCCAAATGTGAGATCAAAATGAAGAAAAATAGTGCATCTTCTTCTCTCTACAGCACAAGCCTCTCTCTCTCTCTCGCCAACTTTTGCTTTCCTTCTTTCTCTCTTTTTCACTAAAATTGCAGCATTCTCCCCCCTTAAGACCGAATGGCTTCAAACTTTTAACAACCAAGCCATTTTGACAAAGCTTCTAGAAGAAGCTTAATAAAGAAGGGACAAAATGGACGTGTGAGAGAAACACAAGTCAAAGTATGGGATGCCATACTGCTGTGGGGCCCATGGTAAGACTTGTGAAAACAAGTCACCAAATCTGACACAGTGAATGAGTATTGAATAAAAGTTTTCTGGTTCTTGCAGTTGCTGTATCTACCTTCTCTTGCATGCATGCACCACAGCTCCAAAAAAAATCAAAGGGAAACAAAATAGTGATGATAATTAAGTAGATGCTTCATATTCATTAATTTATTCAAAAAGTTTGGTATTTTTGTTTGTTTCATCTGCAACTTTGTTCAAACGGAGTTTGTGGACGACTACTTTTACTTGCTAAATTAGTCCAAACTGAATGGCTCATCTACAACCTCGTTCGAGCGGGGTTTACAGAAAAGGGGTTCTGTCTGTTCGTTTGCAATCTCATTTGAACGAGCTTTGCAGACGAGTGGTCCTATACAAGAAAGAAAAGGAAAAATATTTCAGTTTATACTTCCATTGCTTGAACCCCAAATTAATTGGGGTTTGTCGTCCTACCGCACCCCTATTGGTTTCCAACTTGTTAGCAATCCTAGCACCTAAGCGCATGAAATCCTCATTCTATAATAAACAAATATGCCAATCGATTCTTAACTGACATATCTTCTCATTTGAGCTTAAACCGCAACTATAAAATTAACATTGACTCGAAATAAATATATTAGCTAGGGAAGTAGCTAGGCAGAGAATATGGATAGTAACATATTTGTTAACTTACTACTTATCTGGATAATAACAAAAATGATAAATTTAATTATTTACTTTCACTTACATTGAATAAAAGTTTTCTATGCTACGTATTGTGAATGAATAATGCTACATATTACACCTTTATCCGACTCTGTATCTCACTAAGCTGATGTGGCTTGAAACACTAGTGTACATACCTTATGCTTATTTCTCGTTTTTCCTTTGACAATTCATGTCATATTGAACTTCATAGAGAGGGAGCAGCAGATGAGCCTCGCAGCCCCGACTCTATGAGCATGTCTAATTTGCTAGTAATTCGAGCACCTAAATGCAAGAGATGCTCATTATGTAACAAACAATAAAATTGACCAGAAGTGTTTATGCAATAAAGTTGGACCAAATCTCAACAAATTCATGATTTATAATTTGAGGTAGTCAAATATGCCAATCCATTCTTGACTGACATATCATCTCATTTGAGCTTAAACTGCCATCATAAAATTAACATTGAGCCGAAATAAATATATTAGCAAATTAATAAAGATTCATTTTCTTGGGAAAGTAGCTAGGTAGGGAATAAGGATAGTAGAGTAATGATAGATGTCACTTTTGTGTCATTCTTGTGTCTTTCTAAAATCGATCGATGTGTTTTTTAAAATCACGATTGGCTCAAAATACAATAATAATCTATCACAAATCCAATTAAATTTTAAAAGTAATATCAAATTTGAGTGAACATAAGAAAGACACAAAGGTGATGACGTCTATCATTACTCAGGGATAGTAATATATTAACGGATCAGGATCCCCACCAATCGTGAGTAATTGGAGAATCTCAGTTTTTAAGATCCTAGCCATCCAAAACATCCAAGGGTCTAAAAACATTTAGGAACACAAAACTCAAAAACAAATCTAACACACCTGATTATATCAAATAATAAAAAATTTATTTATTTTTTATTTTTTATTTTTAAAAACAATTGGAGGAGAAGCCACCCCATGGGGCGGCTCCCTGCCCTGCCGCCCATCCCATGGGTGGCTGGGGTGGAGCAAGG
>NC_081543.1:27908302-27946891 GCF_901000735.1 Corylus avellana | reverse complement strand
GGCCGTGCGGCCACCCCCAACAGATCTGGGGGTAGCGCGCGGCCACCCCATATCAAGGGGTGGCCTCGTGCCACCCCCAAAGGTATGGCCACCCCCAGCAGATCTGGGGGTAGCGCCCGGCCACCCCATGGCAAGGGGTGGCCTCGCGCCACCCCCAGAAGCCCATGGGGTGGCTGTCCGGTCACCCCCAATAGATCTGGGGGTGGCGTGGCCACCCCATGCCCAGGGCGAGGCCTCACGCCACCTCCAAAAGCGCACGGCCACCCCTAGCAGATCTCGAAGTGGCGCGCGGCCACCCTAAGAAGTCCTAGCTAGGGTGGCCGTGTGGCCACCCCATGGCCTTTTGGGGTGGCGCAAGGCCACACCTTAGCCATGGGGGTGGCCACGCGACCACCCACTGGGCCTAGGAGCTGATTGCGCGGCCACCCCCAGAAGGCCTAGGGGGTGGCGTGCGGCCACCCATGGCCTAGGGGTGGCCGTGCGCCACCCCCAGATGGGCAGCTCTAGCGGAGTCGCCCCTTGGTGTTTTCTTATTTTGTTTTTAAAATAAATAATTAATTAATTTTTTAATTTAAATTTGGTATAAAATCCAGTGTGGTTGTGTTTGTGTTTGAATTTTGAGATTGAAATATTTTGAACCCTTAGATTCATCTAAGGGCTGACATTAGAGAAAATGAGATTCTCATTTTCCCTCTCAATTGGAGGGGATCCAAATCCTATATTAACATCGTGCCCAATTTAATATATTATTAGCAGGTTTCGTGTCCATTGCATATAGTTGAAATTAAGATTGCTAATAATGTATTATTTACGAATACTTATGAACAAGTTGTTTTCTTATTTTATGTGGAAAATTAAGTTTTCCAAAGTCAAGAGATCACTCTCGATCGGCTGCATCTTAAATTTTTAATTAACATCAAATAATTATTGTACCAAAGCATGAAACCCACAAACTTAATTATTTTTTAATTTACTTAATCTATTTTGTCTCTAAGAAGTAGCTGAATCGGCTAGAACCACGCCTAATGAAGCGAAGGTCACTAGTTCGAATCCTTTTCCCCCTATTATGCGGACATGTCAAAAAAAAAAAAAAAAAAAAACTTAAATCTATTTTCCATTTGATGTCTCTGTTTATTTGTCTTGCCCACAAAAATTAATAGACGTCACAGAATACGTAATAAGTCTTAAAGCTAGCTTGCTCAAAAAAATGAAGAGTCTGAAAACTAGCTTCATAGACGTCACAGTATACGTAACATAGCAAGATAGCAAGTGGGAAGATGTCACTGCATGCGTAGAAAACCCCCAGAGATGAGCAACTATAAATACCCGACAACCTTACCTTAAACCATCAAAACAACAAAAAAACCATAAACTTCCATAAGTATATATATAAGCGTCAACGAATTGCAGAAACAAGTCAACAAACATGACGAAGAGGTAATTTCATCTTTAACATGTGTAATATGAGCCTGATATATATATCGCAGTAAGTACGTATTGAAACATCGATCCTTAATACTCACCCTTAATTTTTTTGTTTTTGCATTTGTTTCAAACTTTTTTCTTCAGGATTGCAGTTGTTACCACTACAAAAAATCAATTTTTTACTGACATGGATTTTCTGATGTGTCAGGTGGTCTGACACGTCAGTAAATCCTCCTAACGGGACAATTTTGACGTGTTTCATGCGTCAATATTATAAGTGTCAGGAATAAAAAATTTCTGACACGCCAAAGATGGCACGTCAGAAAATTTCTGACGCGCCAAAGATGGCACGTCAGAAAATTTCTGACGTGTTGGATTTAACACGTCAAAAAATTTTTTTGACGTGTCTTTTTTTGACATGTCAGAAATTTCCTGACGTGTCAATTTTGACACGTCAGGAAATTTAAAAATTAATTAAAAAAATTTTTTTTTTAAAAAATTTGTTTTTTCTGAATTTTGTTTTCAATTAAAAAATGTATTAATTTATTTTTTTTATTTTTTATTTTGTAATTTATTGAGTGGTGCAGAGAAACAAATTTCTCTGCACCACTCGTTTCTCTACACCACTGGTGCAGTGAAGTGGTGCAGAGAAACCCAACAAATTGTTGGGTTTAAAACAACGAAAAAATTTTCCCATCTTTGCAAAAATTTTCTCCAAAATCTTTTTCCGTTCTCTCACTTCTTTTCGATCTCCATTTTCAAAAACCCAAACCCACACTGAAAAATCTTCAAACAATCAAAACCCAAATCAAAAAATCAAAAACCCAAATAAAAAAAACAATCTGAAAAATAAAAAACCTAAATGTCAAACCCAACAAATCTTCGAAAACGTAAAAAATCTTCTTCTCTTCTCTTCTCTTCTCCTCCTTTTTTTTGTTTTTTTTTCTTCTGCGCAGAAACATGCTTCTCTTCTTCTTCTCTTCGATCTCCCTTCTTTTTCTTCTTCTTCTCTTCTCCCTTTCTTTTTCTTCTTCTCTTCTCCTTTTCTTCTCCTTCTTCTGCTTTCTTTGATCTGCTGTGGAGAGAGAGAGGAGAGGAGAGAGATCAGAAAGTGTAGGGAAAATAAATGAGGAGGAAAGAATAAAAAGAGGAAAAAATTGAGGGAAAATAAGAAGTGTTTCAAATTTCAAAAATCTGTCCATTTTTTTTTTTCTTTCTGACGCTCTATTTTTGGTGCGTCAGAATTTTCTGACGCGCCAAATTGGAGCGTCAGAAATCCGCCCAAAATTTTTTTTTCTTTCTGACGCTCTATTTTTGGTGCGTCAGAAAATTCTAACGTGTCCAACTGACACGTCAGAATTTTCTGACGCGCCAAATTGGAGCGTCAGAATTTTCTGACACTCGAATTTGGAGCATCAGAAAATTCTGACGCACCAAATTGAAGCGTCAGAATTTTCTGACATGCTAAAAATAGCACGTCAGAATTTTTTGATGTGCTATTTTCACACGTCAGAAAATTCTGACGTGCTATTTTTAGCACGTCAGAAAAATATTTTCTGACGTGGCATTTTTGCCACGTCAGATTGCCACGTCAGAAAATAGTGATGTGGCAAAAATTTTGTACTGTTTGACACGTCAAAAAATAATTATTTTTTTGTAGTGTACGGGGGCCAGCAAAGGGATAGGATTTGAAATATGTAAGCAGCTAGCTTCAAATGGGATCAGGGTGATATTAACTGCTAGAGATGAGAAGAGGGGAAATGAAGCTGTTGAAAAACTCAAGGTTGCTGGATACTCCGATGTGATTTTTCATCAACTTGATGTGGGGGACAAGGCTAGCATTTCTTCTTTTGCAAATTTCATCAAAACCCAATTTGGGAAGAGTGACATATTGGTACATAATCCAACTCTCCGATACTTGCGATCGGGTGTATGTAATTAGTTGCCCGTATTGCATGCATGGGTGGCTAACGTGACCGGATACCGTAGATAAGTCTTGTGCTGATTTGTATAGTCTAGACACCAGCTTAAGTAGGTGAGGGAACCACCAATCCTTTTATATTAACTGCCCCAGTTGTATGTTCATCTTATCCTTGGTAAGATGCTTGATTTTAATGGAGGATATGACTTTGACTTGTAGATGGGAATATCAAAATTCATAGGGATGTGTATGTCCTATTGCTTGACTAGACTGCTTTTCCAACCTGTTCATAGTATGGAAAAGAAAAACGAAAAAGGATAAGCATGGATGAGCATTTATCCAATAGTATTAAGGAAGATTAATTATATAGATACCTTTCTAGTCAGTCTATACTTTCGAATTAAGATGAAATCATGTAATCTTTTTTAGATGAACATAAAGTCATTTAGTTTACCATTAATGGTAGTGGTTCAGTGGTCTCAATAAAATTTTCCAAATGGTTAGATATGTACCAAGTATTAAATTATCAGTTATCCTAAAAGCTTAAACTTATAGGAAGATGTAAATTTAATTACTTAATTAATACTTTTAACACTCCCCCTCACATGTGAGCTAAAACTCTCTTTTAATAGGTGATGCCCAACACGTGAAATATTTAATTTAAATGTGGGTGAATTGACGTAGTCAAGGTTCAATCCCAGGACCTTTGGCTCTGATATCATGTTAAATTACCAATTATCCCAAAAGCTTAAGCTTATAGGAAGAGTTAAATTTAATTACTTAATAGGGGAAACTTCACTAAGGCCCCCTGAACTTCCGGCCGATTTTGCAGACCCCCCTGAACTTAAAAAACTCTCATTTTGGACCCTTAAACTTTCATTTTCTCTCACTTTAGACCCATCTGTTAGTTTTCAATGTTAAATGCCCATTATACCCCTACCCAACCTGGTTGAAATTCCGAAAATGCCCAAAACTACAAAGACGACTCCACTCCAAAATCCATTAACTGCTTAATATTAAATTTTTTTTTTTAAAAGAAAAAGCGAAAGAAAAAAAAAAAAGGAAAGGGGGGGAGAAGGATCGGGTTTCTTTACGCCAAAATGGCTCCATCTCATTTGGCCGCTGGTAATCTGTACCAATCTCACCGATCTCGAAGGAACCTACTTCACCCCTCATAAAAAAAAAAAAAAAAAAAAGAAAAAGTGGGATCGCAGGTATCATGGTCAACCACTCCCCTTATAATGTGGTTTCAACAACTCTGACATTTGGAGATATGGTGGCTCGAACCACCCCACGTGGTCAGCGGGTGGTCCGGCCAATTCCAAACGACGATCCTTTACAAGGAGCTACCGGACCACCCTCGAGTCAAGCCGGGTGGCTGGAGCCAATTCCTTGACATTACTCTTTTAAAAATATATATATATATATATATTTTGCTTTTTTTTTTAAAAAAAAAAAAAAAAAATTAATGCCCAAAACGAGGTCGTTTTGGGCTGGGTGAGTTGTAATTTTTAGGGATCCAAAACGGTGTAGTTTTAACGAGGGGTATAATGGGTATAAAAAAGTCAAACCGTTAAATCTAACGTTGAAAACTGACGGAAGGGTCCAAAGTGAGAGAAAATAGAAGTTTAAGGGTCCAAAATGAGAGTTTTTGAAGTTCAGAGGGGGTCTGCAAAATCGGCCGAAAGTTTAGGGGGCTTTAGTGAAGTTTTCGGCCGAAAGTTTAGGGGGCCTTAGTGAAGTTTCCCCTACTTAATAAATACTTTTAACACTAAGGTGAGAGTTTAACTCTTGAAGTAAGAATCATCAATCCTATTAGTATTAGCTGCTTTGGGTCCCATTGATTTCTTGATGGGACTGAGTCAGGTTATGATTCAGTCGGACTTAAGAGACAGTATGCGGTTCCCACCATCTTGGTCCCTCCTATACGACTCTCAGCGAGTAGGTACTACTATGATCATACTTAGATAGAATAGCCATAAGTGGTCTCCTCCGCCAGCTTTTTTGAATAGGAAAAAAAAGAGTCATTTGCTTGGTGAAAAATAAAGACCAATAAGTATAGGAAGTCTTGTTCTTATCCCCCATTTAGTACTCTAATATTGAAATTATTTTAAATTGCAGATAAACAATGCAGGGATTGCTGGATCCATAATCAACGCAGAAGATCAAGAGGGCTTAAAACAAGGGTATATGAAGTAAGTTTCCCAATGTAATATAATCTCTATCAGCATTTTAAATTTAGAGTATAATCCAAAAATTTGAAGTACTTAATTACTGCAAGATAATGTGTTTAAGTGGAAATGTAGACTATAATATATAGTTTAATGTTTTCCTTCCCACAATGTAGGAAAGAAAGTCTCATAAATGCAAAAAATAAAAATAAATAAAAGGACAAATTCCTCAAATACAATTTATTAAATTAATATATGTCTCTTAGAGTACATTATTCCACTACAAAAAACAGGTCATTTTCTGACGTGGCAAATAGTGTCTGTTTTTTGCCACGTTAGTAAGTGCTGACGTGTCAAACAGACACGTCAGAAAATAACTTTCCTGACGTGTCAAAAGTAACCCATCAGGATTTACTGACGTGTCAACTTTTGACACGTCAGTAAAAATTTAGTCAAATTTTATTTTTAAACAATATATTTAATTAAAATTAAAATTTATTAATTGCTGACGTGTCAACGTTCGGCACGTCAGAAAATGCTGATGTGTCAAATTTGTTTTTTTTTTTTTATATGCATTTTTTGCTAATTAACTTCATCATCGTTTTACCTTTTTTGTTATATCATATACTGTGTTAGACCCAACAATTGAGTTGGGTGAATATTTGAACATTTTCATTTTAATTTACATAGTGAATATTGTTTGGTGATTGTTTGTTTTTATCGTTTGCAGGTGATGGAGCTCATGTTGAGTATGCTATGAATGTCAATAATCAGCATTGACCGTCTAGTTCGCCATTCATACTTGTATAAAAGTTACTTTGTTGATGTAATTATATTTATGATATCTTTTTTGATGATAACAGAGATAGTTTTTTGGTAATTGTGGTTGGTTATTGGCACTTGGTATATATGTTATTTTGTGTGTGTTAAGACCTATTAGGATATGACTTATGTTATTTGTATACATTGATGGAAAAATAGCTAGAATTATTTGTAATGATTGATGGATAAATTGTTTATCAGGTTAATTGTAATCCAAAATTCGGGTATAGTCCCGAAAAAATTAAAAAAAATATATTGGGGGGGTGAAAAAAAAAATAGAAAAACTACCCAAATATTCTGACGTGTCAACAGGTGACACGTTAGAAATTTCTGATGTGTCACCTGTAACACGTTAGAAAAAATTCTGACGTGTCACCTGTGACACGTCAGAATAATTTCTGACGTGTCACAATTCAACCCGTCAGAAAATTCTGACGTGTCAAAATTGAAACGTCAGAAAATAATTTATGACGTGTCAATTTGTGACACGTCAGAAATTTCTGACGGGTTGAAACTTGACACGTCAGAAATTTTTCATTTCTGACACCTATAATGTTCACGCGTGAAACACGTCAAAAAGGCCCCGTCAGGGACGTTTTCTGACGTGTCAAACTACCTGACACGTCAGAAAAAGTGCGCCAGAAAAAATACTATTTTTTGTAGTGTTCTTATATGCATTTTCACATGCACTAAGGATAGATACCACATGCTTGGTTAATTTGATGGGAAAATTACAAAATTAGTCATTGTAGTTTACCTGATTTGCAATTAACCTCCAGTGGTATCAAAATGAGTTCAGGAATCCCAAAGGTGTGCCAAAAAGACAATTTACTCCTTACAGTCAAATTTCATCAACTGATTTAACAAATTTCGATAATGTAAACATGTCAGATCAAGCCAATAAAATTATGACATGAGTCATATTTAAGTCAATGTCATACTAAAGGAATCTGTTAAGTCAGTTAACGAAATTTGATTGTAGAAAATAAATTGGGTTTTTGGCATATCTCAGGGATCTTTAAGTTCATTTCGATACCACAGAGAGCTAATTTGCAAATTAGGTAAACCACAAAGACAAAGTTTGGATTTTTCCCTAATTTTATTAAAAATGTGAACAAATCAATTTTCGTTTAGATTGGGTTGATCCGAGAGAAAACTTTGTCCAAAATAAAATAGTATTCAAATGATTTCAAACATATATGCTACATCATTTACCACTGCATACGATGATACAGGTTATAGGTGGAAATCGTGGATCCTTGGAGAAAGTTTTCAAGCAAACGTTTGAAACTGCCACGGATTGTATAAGAACAAATTATTATGGGATAAAGCTAGTGAGTTCCACTTCTTCAATTATCCAATTCTGCAAGAATAATAAATGTCTCCTCCTCCTTCGGACAGCTAAAGGTACAATATTATTATATTGTTGGGAAGTGCGTTTTAAAAAATTGTGGTGCGTTTTCAAATCGTGGGTAAAATGGTGCATTTTTTAGAATGCATTATTTTCAAATTGAACGTTTTAAAATTATTATTTCTTAATTGTACTTTTTGAAATCACAAACTCAAATGAACTCTATATATCAGAAAGTAGACACTTTTAGCTATGTCATAGGTGCTAATAACAATGGAATTTCGGCATATCCCAAATGAGAATGCAAGGAAGGAGCTAGGAGATGTACATGGCCTCACAGAAGAGAAAGTGGACAAGGTGGTGGAAGGGTTCCTAGAAGACGTCAAGGAGAATTTGATACAAGTCAAAGGCTGGCCGACAAATTTTTCCGCTTATGTTGTCTCCAAGGCAGCTGTGAATGCTTTTGCAAGGGTTCTTGCTAAGAAGTATCCCAACATTGCCATTGACTCAGTTTGTCCTGGCTATGTCAAGACAGATATTAATCACAACATTGGGGTCTTAACTATTGAAGAAGGTGCTAAAAGTCCTGTCATGCTGGCTTTGATGCCTGAAGGTGGACCTTCTGGTCTATTCTTTGATAAGACTGAAGAGTCAACCTTTTAAGTGATAATTCGTGCAATACGATGCACTTGCTCATTTTTATGTAACATTTTGTAATACTTTTTCCGATTCTTGTAGTTGTTTTACTTTTCACTTACATTGAATAAAAGTTTTCTATATTGCATATTCAGAAAGGGATCAACATCGTTTCCATTTTAAGTGAAATGGGTTATATATATATATATATATATGTTTGAGAGGGAGAGAGTGCCGGAGTGTGAGAGTTTGCTGGCCGGTGAAGTCACAGAGAGAAATGAGAGAGTGAGAGGGGCTGGGCGTGCGCGGGAGGAGAAGAAAGAGAGAGTGCCGGAAAGTGAGGGATGATGCCGGAGTGTGAGAGAGACCGCCGGAGAAGAAGAGAGAAAAAGAGAGGGGGAGAGTGTACTGCGCGCGGGAGCAAGAAGAAAAGAGAGGGGAAAAAAGAAAAGAAAAGAGAAATGAGGAAGAAGAAGGGGAAGGGCGTCCCAGTTTGGCGCGTCTTCCCGAGGCCCAGTTTGGCGATCTCAAGCAAATACATAATTGATATATTAATTTGAATAGTGTAACTATCAAATTAAACTATTGTACAATAGTTTACTTATATCTATAGTTTACCAATAAATTTATAATGCTAATTGTTTCAATCAGAGATGATTCAAGCCCCGGCCAATGTCATGCGTGCATGGTATATATTGATAGTCATTATAATTGAAAAAACTAATCGACTCCCAAATTAAACAATCATGTGCGGAAATAAATCAACAATCAAGAAACACAAAGATTTGTTTACTAAGAGGAAACCATTTAGAGAACTCTCTAAATGTAAAACCTCTCTGGGGCAGTCAAACCTAAGAAATCAACTAAATCAGTAGAATAACAAGAAATATCTTAATGTCGAAGACTTACATAACCTATGCACTTTGACATTTAAGTATACCAGACAAGCGACCCACTTATCTGCTACCGCAATAGTTCTTCCAGAACATCTGGATTGTTCCTTCTACGTGATCTCCCTTCATTGGAACTCCGGTTGACTTCGATTTCTTCAGCTCCTTTCTTAGCCCAAGATATCTTAAAACCTAATTAGAAATCGTAAAGATATCTTAAAACCTAATTAGAAATCGTAACTATACGTCTATGCATAGTTTCAAATATATAGACCATGGACTCCTAGTCCAGCTAAAATACAAATTCAAATACTAACAACCTTATCTGCTACGAGGCGTCCGGACGGTTAGTAAGCTCGTCCGGACGAGAACTATTTTCTACGTAGAAATTTCACGCAATGCACTAGGCTTCCGAACGACATGAATGTCCGTTCGGACGAACCTAGGTTAAAAACGCTAACACTAGTTCTCTGGAGCGGCGCGTCCGGACGTTGATGCAGACGAGACTTTAGACGAAGCTCTTGGGTTTCTTGCATAGCAATCTCGTTCGGACGGTGGTGCAGATGAGACTTCAGACGAAGCTCTCGGGTTTTCTTGCATATCAAACTTGTCTGGACGATGGTGCAGACGAGACTTCAGACGAAGCTCTCGGGTTTCTTGCATAGCAATCTCGTCCGGACGATGGTGCAGACGAGACTTTAGACGAATCTTTCTAGAAAAATTTCCTTCTTCTCGTCCGGACGTAGTGCAGATGAGCCTTCAGACGAGACCCTCTGTGATTCACATGTTTTGCTTATTTTTTGCTATCTTTGACACTACACAATTAAACAAGCTAATTAAACACAAATATTTTGTTCACACGAATCCAGCCAATTTAACATCTCTTGAACTAACAAACTCCCCATTTGGCTATTCGTTGATAAAATATTAAATCAATTTACTAGACAAACTTGAAATGAGAGTTTTAACATAGTTTATCATGTTTGTGAAAATTGAAACCATAAGAGCTGTAAACTAAGTTGAAGTTCTAAAAACACAAACAAAAACTTCACTTCACTCCCCCTTTTTGTCACGAAAAACAAAGGGACTATTCTTGAGCAGGTGGATCACTTGGAAAGTGCTCTTCACCAGGATCGTCTGCAACTGTGCTGGCGGCTGCAGAGGCTCCCATGAACTTGTTCTTCAAGTCATGAACATCTGTCTGTAAGTGAGAGAGGATGGAAGAAAATCCTGCCATTTGAGATGTCATTGCATTCAGCTTTGTCATTACACCGTCGAGAGACACAGGGACAGATGGAGTAGTGGCAGCCGAGGGTCCAGTAGAGGGTGCAGGAACAGCAGTGTCGTCATCAAAATCCATAGTACCTCGCAATCGCATTTGGCCTTTGGATCTACTCACGGTGGCTTTGCAAAAGGGACCAAGGTGCTTGATGGTTGGTTCAGAGTCAGAGATTGGAATGAATTTAGCAATGATGCGCGATATCAGACTTCCAAACGGCAATGAAACTGAACTCTCAATGAACGTAGCCTTCATGAGTCGAATAGCATGGGATGCGAAATCAATCTTGACATCCGTGAGAAGTGCATGGAGGAAGCTCCCTCGTGCCACACCAAGATCCGAATGATGATCGATTGGAAACACGTTGTTCATGACAATTCGAGCTAATAATTTCACATGATGAGAGAGATGTCCAAGGGGAATCACATTCATATTGTCGCGCCAAAAATTGTATGAGTCTGGTGGAATAAACAGTTTTGACATGGCAGATTTGGAACGAAAATCATCTTCAGAAAATGGAAACCCAGAATCTTCAATGAGTGGAACGCCTGTGACTTCTGCTATTACTTCACGGGTGACGACAATGTGTACACCCCGAAGAAATGTGACAATCTAGAGAGATTCTTCGGTGTCGGGCTGTATATCCATGTTGGCATAGAATTCCCGAACCAGATTTATAAATGGACGAACAGGGTTTGATATGAAGTAGTTCCATTGTCGCTGAGTGAAAATCTGAGAGATAAGATTGAATGGCTCCTCCTGAAGATCAGATAGATTTACCGGTCTTTCTGAAATAATAGTGCGGTCATGAAATCGATCCTGAAAAGCTGTCTTGGCTGACTTGTTCTGAAATCGAAAGCCAATATCAAGTCTTGAAGGAGGGACTGGAGAAGCAGCCTCCATTGTCTTTCTCTTTTGGGCCTTGGTCTTTGTACGGATGGGTAATTTTCTTGAAGATGGAGATCCACTCGCCATAGCCTACACACATGAATCCATATTGTATAATACGAATACAAATAACTGAAAATGGAGTACATGAACTTTCAACACACATAAACATATCAAATGTTGGGAAAAGAATAAGCAATATATGTGTTGAACCAAAAACAATGCCATTCAGACAATTTATCAAACACTTGGTGGGCAAGGAAAAAAATTTTCTGGACATATGTGGTTCCCAAGTGAATACCCATCCTAAATACATTTGACTGGAACACAAGTTCCAGTGCTCGCAAAACAACCAAAACAACCAAAGCACAAAACAACCAAAACAAGCACACAAGGTAAACCCTAATTTCGGAGGTTTGATGAAAGAAAAGAAAGAACCAAATCACTGAAATTACCTGTGCCGAGAAATGCAAACAGGAGCAGATCAAACAATATTTGGGAGTTTTGGCGTGGAGAGAGATCCACACAAGTGCAATGGAGAAGCGTAGAGAAGAGAAAAAAATGGGGAAAATAAAACACCCAATTTTCAAAGTGAGACAGACCAACTAGTGCGCGGGGTGTTTTTCTTTTTTGTAAAAAAATGTCTGTCACGATCTCGTCCGGACGAGCTCATTTAGCGTCCGAACGACGCTTAAGAATTTGCAGTTTCAATACTGACCAAATTTCACTCTTTCTCCCCCTGAATGCCAAACCTGGGACATAGTGCACAAAGCATTTGTGACAAAATAGCATGTAATGTACATGAATTCATTAAAAAAAATTGGAATCACTTGTGCATTGAGACACCATTTGAGCAGACACATACACGATTCAAAAGTTTATGAACATTAGCTAGCCAATGGGACAAATATAATCATGCTGAAAAGTGAAGTGTGTGAGAGTCCAGTCAAATTTTAAGATTGATGGAAAAAAAAAAACTTAAACAAAACTTTGCATGGAATGACGGAAACAAACACTCGGTTAAAGGCAAACCTTATATTGCTAGGGCCTACAATCCCTCATGCAATACATCATTTTATAGAGCATGCATTAGGTTATTACAAATCCTTTAGCAACCGTATTTTTCCGTAATGATTTGGTCACTGACTTTTTCTATAGGGATTTTTTTTTTAAAAAACAGAAATGACATAGAACCTTGAAGTTCAAAATTGCTCTTTTAGAGTAATGCCATATAGCTTTGTGCATAACAATGCAGGAGTTTTTAGGATATAGGTTCAACTAGTGAATTGGTCAATTTTAACCGAGTCTTTGAACCATACATCACCTACAATGTGACCTTTACCCCTTTTTCACAATCTTTAAAAAATAGACCGACTCTAAACTGTGCATGATCAGCATAAAACAAATCCCACATGAAAAGCTCCATAATCATTCATCAAGTTCATGCAATAAATAAAAGCTCAAAGAATGCCTTATGCCAAATAGACCCATTTGTAAATGACTGTTCATGACTTCACATGAGATTTTGAAATGTTATGGTCATAAGCACATAGAACCAGCACAAAGCATTCAAGAAAAAATGAGGTAAAAAAAAAATGGACAGAAAAAAAAAAAAAAAAAAAGGAAAAAAAAAGAAAGGAAAGAACTTTGGCACTAGGAAAAGATTTTCAACAAAAAAAAAAACTATCCTAGAGATGCAAAGTTATAGATTATGCCATACTAGATATACCAATTGCATTCCTGAGATACTCAAACCTAGATGCATTTGTATTATCACAGTAGATACTCATCATTGCTTGAGTAAATCCATAATCGGCTAAGAGTTGTTTCATCCAGATCAACTGTGTGCAGCAGCTCCCTGCAGCTATGTATTCTGCCTCGGCAGTGGATAAAGCGATTGAATTTTGTTTCTTGCTCATCCATGCCACCATATTCGTACCGACATAAAAACATCCGCCAGAGGTGCTTTTCCGATCATCCGCATTTCCAGCCCAGTCTGCGTCGGAGTAACCTGCAAGTTCTAGATTTGTATCTCTAGAAAAACAAACACCAAAGTTAGCAGTTGCATTTACATATCGGAGTATACGTTTGACTGCTGTCATGTGAGATTCCTTTGGGTTGGCTTGAAATCTTGCACAAACCCCTACACTGAATGATAAATCGGTGGACGCTGATAGTTAACCATTAGGGTCCACTTTGGTTCTAAAAATATTTTAAAAAAAAATTAGCTATCAACGTCCAAACCAAAGTGGACGCTGATAATTAACCATTAGGGTCGTCATAAAAAAATTTTTAAAAAAATTATATGCGCTCGATCGCACAATCGTGTGCGATCGATCGTAGTAACAGTAGGTTTTCGACCTTTTGCGCTCGAACGCACATTGGGCATGCGTTCGATAGCGGAACCAGTAGGTTTTTGACCTTTTGCGATCGATCGCACTCCACTTACGCTCGATTGCAGTACCAGTAGGTTTTCAACATTTTGCGCTCGAACGCACATTGGGCATGCGCTCGATCGCGAAACCAGTAGGTTTTTGATATTTTGCGATCGATCGCACTCCACTTGTGCTCGATCGCAAAACCAGATAACACTAAGCATAATATCGGTTAACAGGAGATAACCACAATATTTCTAACATATATCAGTAACAGTCCCACCAATACATGTTAATTATGAGCAAAAGGAGAAGAGCAACATAGCCAGTTGTGTATGTCAAAAGCATATTGCCTCCTATAACTGAATCCTGTTATTTATTGAACATGTCCTGAACAATTTATCTATTAATCATGACAAGAGTAAAAATATTGTACTCTGTTTTGAGTGAAACTAAAGATAAATGTAGCTAAAAAAAATTCAAAACATCAATGTACATATAGTCCGTTTAAAGCTTTCTTTCATTCTTTTTTTTTTTTCTTTTTTTTTTTTTTTCCTGACATGCTTATTCACATGAAAACCTCCTCTTTTATTGAACTCTTTGAATTGATTGACAAATTGTTAAGGTTGGTTGTTTGAAATAGTAAGATTTATCTTCCATTACCTGCAGTGATATAAAGAGTTTCTCTAGAGAATCAAGAATAAAAAGAACTCTAGCCACCCATTCATTAGCATAAGTTTGGTTCCCCTTAGCAATATTGAAGCACTTACTCATAAGTGCTAACTTGGTACTTATCTATGAGCTAGTGAGTCCTAAGCCAGTTACAATAAACGTTAGCTTCCTCTATGAGAGAGGGAGAGGGAGAGAGAGAGAGAGAGAGAGAATAAATAGCAAACATGTGAGGGCAATCATATTATATCTGCAGTCTCAAAGATAATCAAAGCTTTAAAGACATATAGCAAAATAAACATTTCAAAGTACTAGCTTGGACGTAGCTACATATCGAAGCAGAGTAGTCGAACACAGTTCTAGTGCAACTACTACATAGAGAATTGCTTACTGAAATGAGGGTGGCCTGAGGACATGTTGCCCCATGCTAGGAGGTGGTGGCGGTGGACGAACACCCTGGCCTTGCATCTGTTGGGCTTGAAAACCATGTGAGGGAGGCATTGGAGGCCTAGTACCAGGAGTGAAATTCGCCATCGTGCCACTACCAACAAGAGCTGGGGGAGGGACAGGTGGAGTCCCACCAAGAGGCATGGGCCTAGGGCCATTTGCTGTAGGAGGTGGTGGTGGGAATGAAGCAGGCATTGGAGGAGGGGTTCTAGGAGGATTTCCAAGAGGTGCTCCAGGTGGCCTTCCTTGCATTGGAGGAAGTGGTGGGGATGGACCTTGGGGTGGTGGTGGCAAAGGCCTTGGTGGGACACCAGGGGCCGCTGTGCCGTTGGCTGCAGGGGCAGGTTGAGGTTTGTTTGCCTCTGGTGGCTTGATTTTAAAATATAATTGCAACTTCACATTGACAGACACCAAAAAAAAAGGGTCAGATAAGTTACCATTAGCAGGAACAGACCATTAGCAGGCACAGACCAACAAAAAAACTTGAAAGAAGAAAATTCAGTGTATTTTAACCAGACTAGCAAGTGGCCTATGAAAGAGAAAGAAAAGATTGTCCAGCCCAATTCAGCGAGCAAGTAAGTTGGTCTACTTGGTTGTGTCAGTAGGTGCCAAAATAAATTGAGAGAGCTACAATGAGAATTAAGACCAAGAGCTGACCCACTGGCAATCAAATGACATGTCTAGGTTACAGAAGGTTTTTAGTCCAGTGACTTATAGACAACTCAGACCAGGTAGACTGTTCAATCAAACTGTCAATCTTTGTGCTAAATCACATCTAAAAACATTGGAAGCGGTTGAGCAAATATTAAACAAACTAACCGTAAACATTTTAGAGTCTGGATCCCAATGTGTGAAGAACTTGGGAGGGGTTTTGTCAATCTCTGTGCTTGGAACCTGAAATGAAAATAACAAGCATAACCAATCAAATTTCTTGAAACTAAATGAAATGGTTAAGTTCAGCTATAAACCCTAAACTATGGAGTCATTCAATATCCAATCTACCTTCTCCAAATGAGTGTCAAAACTAACATATTAGTTGGGGATGATGTAAGGAGGACATTACATATTAAAAGGCACTAATCTATTACTTTTGACAGCTTAGTGCAGCCCACCATTCATCTGCCCATTATTACATTAATTTTAACCCTAATTTGGATGGTGTAGTGGACGTTGCATATTAATCTAGAGTTAAGTGTTGATAGCAAAATTATTTTATTTATGCACAGAATGCAAATGACCCTATAACTGAGGGTGGATAGCTACATCTACATGTTCGACGAAATCAGACTTTGGGGACAAACATAACATAACATAGTTCGTTTTGCCACACAACAAATCACAACTCCTAGTAGAAGAAAAAGCACAAAATAGTAGTATCTATGGGGTCGAAAAATAGACCAAGACAAAATGGAAAGAGAAAAAAGAAAAAAGTGAAAATTCAGATTCTCCATTATTTTGTTGAGAATGTAAAGGGAATAAATGGTGATTTTTGAATTTTATATGATCTTATACCTCTTTATCCTATAATTATGAAAATGATATAATATAAAGGCTAAACATATCATGAATAATGGCTTAAAACTACAAAACGACACCTATCATTGGAAACACAAGCCGAAAACCACAAATACTGGCAAAGTTTAAAAGTTTAACACCTTTTGGAGAAGACTACTATGCATTAACACTACTTAACCACATCAGACAACAATCTTCAAACTAATCTAAATGCCCACAAGAAATGTAACTCAAAAGGATTAACCTCATCAAAATCATCAAAAATATGTGAGAACTGCCCCATGAACCAAACCTGCCAAGGGAGAAAACTATTAAATATATGTTTTACAATCCATGGCCAGCAAAATTCCAAAAGCCAAAATAAAGTATTTATCTGCATCCTCTTCCTTGCCAATTCATCCTCATAAGCAATTTGAGTAATCTACCACAATGAACCAATATATAATATCAAAGACAATGAGAATGAAACCCAACATGATAGAGAAAGAAATACTAAAAATGTGTTTCTTCATGAAACATATTAAAGTGAGAACCTGCTTGGGTGGTTTAACTTTCTTGTACTCTTGTCATTCTGCATACACTTAAAAAGAAAATTTAGAAAGATATTATTACTTCCTTGCATTGTTTACTCAAAGTTCTTTAACCTTGATAAACATGTCAAGGGAGATTTACTAACTCAAAAGTTCTTGGACCAAAAATTTTGCGAATATCTTAACATAATATAAACCAAATAAAAAGTACCAACAAATATACATTACCAAATAGATCACGATCAACAAATACTCAAATATACAGTAGCAAATAGAAAGTACCAACAACTATCCAAATATATAGTATCAAAAAATATATCCCAAATAGATGGTATCAAAAAGTACATCCTAAATAAATGGTTATTCCAAAGCTCCCTCAATTGTTGGCTTGACTTGATTCACCTCCAATCAAGCTCCCTCCAAACCTAAGAAGAATAGAATTTCATATAATGATCAATAAGCTTTTTAACGATTACTTAGTATGTGTGTTCTTGTAAAATTAATGCATAGGTGAAGTTTCACTAACCCTCCAATATGTGACATTAAGAACTCAACAGTGGCGTTCAATTTGTTCGTTTCCTCAACGTTGGCTTGCAGATTGTCCCTTGTCTGATGAAGTTCGATTCTAGTTTGTTGAAGCTCGCTTTGAGTATCTTCTTGTCTTTTCATACACTCGTCATGGTTGTCGAAGTGGGCGAACGCTTGAGATGAAGTACTTAAAGGGGTAGGAATAAGACTGCATCCCATTCCTCTAACGTGCCCAGATCGTCGGCCCCTAGCACTCGTGTGACTATTTTTTCCATTCGGTCCTCCACACTGCCTTCCTTTAATGCCTCACTAGTTGTTCATTCTCGCATCTGAAGCTGCACAAGTCATAGTTGGCCTTAGTTTAATATATACTTCATGCAAGTTTATTATTCATGTTCTTCACTAATCAACTTAATAATCGGAGCGTAAACATTTACTTACATATAGACTTTTGCATTTATCGTTCACAAACTCTTTATCCTTTTTTCTTGTATGAGTAGCCTCATATAGTTCAACAGGATTGGGCTTCACTTTTGTTTCTTGTTCCTACACATAATACATATAATCAAAGTTTACACTAAATAATGTTACTTTCATTAAATTATGCTACAAGATACTTACCTTTTTGTAAATGACGTTGACAAATGAACAAGTCCAGCTGTGTGCTTTGTTTCCAATTTGCATCTGTTTTTTATATTTCGTTCAGACTTTTTCTACGAAAATTTGGAGGAAAAAAAAACACACAATTATTCATAAAATGTCTTCAAGTGCATGCAAATTATATCAATCTGAATTTTCTAATCAGTATAATAATATATATTTACCTTTCATTTATCGTCATCAAATTAGTCACATATTAGGTTCCACTGTTCAGGACCATACCCTGCTGGTACGTTTTCCCTCCCAATAGCCTTAGCCTTGACAATCCCCTCATCATCGTCTTTATGAATGCCTTCAAAATATTTCTTGTAGTGGTTCCTATACAAGTTCGAATGAAGCCTAGCATATACACGATCCAATTTATGTTCAACAGCTTTGATGTGCTCATATTGTCCCATATTCAATGTGAAGTTTGACTAAGACATAATAGATAAGAAAACAATGGTAAAAAATGTGTCACATTATTTTTTCATACGAAATATATTCTTAAACATTACATTGATATTCATACCTGAACATGAAATAACAACTTGCTATTTTCCTCAGCTGGGACTTTTTTCCATTCACCATAATGGAGTTCGCACAGGTTACGAATAATCTCCCCAATCTTGCTTGCAAACCATGCTGCATTCTCGCCTATAGGTGCCCGGTGTCTATTTGGGATGTTTAGCACTAAGGGACCATTCTTAAGTACGTGGTCACTCAACTTCTTACACTTGGCCTTACCCCTTACACTTCTAACAGACGTGGTAGCTGTTACGCAAAACATGGTAACGTAGTAAGTTATATTTGGGAAAGTATATTGTCAAATGTCTATAACAAACCAAAATAATACAAAAATAACATTTCATAAACATATAATTCATGAACTTACAAGATGCAGTAGGAGTGGCTCCCTGTGAATCCAATCCTGCCACTGAGTGAATAGGATTATTAGACTCGTGCGAAGGATGCCCATCCACTAACTCGAGGGCGACATTTGCATATCTGTATCACTAAACCCAGAATTGGGAGTCGGACTCTCATGCTCATCAATAAGGCCTCGACCTTGACCTTGGCCTCGGCCTCGTGCTGCTGAAACACGTTTGCGTCCTATTGTTGTCATTGTTATGATCAATCTGCTAACAATTGAAAAACCAAAAAATTATATTAGTCAAATTATAACCATATAGCATGTTCAATATTTTTGACAAACATACAATAATCATGCTAGTTTTTTTTTTTAAAAAAAAGCACCACAATATATATATATATATATATAGAGAGAGAGAGAGAGAGAGAGCATCAACTTCATTAAATATGCTAATACACTTTGTACTTACACCAAATGTGAGCTTATGTTTAACACATTTTATCATCAGATTCATATTCATAATCTGTATCACTGTTACTTGAAGATGATTGTTCGTGTTCAGAGTCTATATCATTGTCGCTACATAACTCCTCTTCCTCATCAAAGTTGGTATCATGGTCCCCGTCCGGCAAGTTATCGTTGGCAAACATGCTTGCATCAAGTTGAATATATAATTCATCAATTGCTATTGTTGCATCATCTCTATGTAATTGAGTGGAGGCTTCAACATTTGCTTCATCAACAAAGACCATATTACCCCCAACACATTCACCTTCCTGGTATACGTAATCATTGAATCTTTGGTCATCTTCTGTATTATCTCCCTTTTGTACTGTTGGAATATCATAGATGTCTCTATTGATCCACTTCTGTACCACTTTCCAATTACCACCCAATTTGGGATCATCCAAATAAAACACTTGCGAGGCTTGATATGCTAAGATGAACGGGCCGGATTCACACCATTTACGAGAAGCATTCACAATCATAAAGCCTTGGTCCATTTGTACTCCTGTTGCACTCCTAGTGTCCCACTAATCGCACTCAAACAAGTACACGAGATTTTGGCCAGGGTAACGTAACTCTAGAATATTTTTTAACTCACCATAATACTCCATTATTGAGGTTTCGTCCTCACCTGAAACAGAAATACCACTGTTCTGTGTAGTACGAGTTTCTGCACATTCTTTCGTGTGGTACCTAACCCCATTCACGATGCAACCTTTATACGATCTACCATGACGATCAGGCCCGCATGCAAAATCATATAATTGTTTTGAGCCATTGTCTGCAGTACGCCCAATATTGTATAAATGTTTATGGAACCAATGTTCAAAGTTAGCCTCATGCTTTTTTTCAATGTCACGGCCGCCTTCTCTTTTGATCATATTATAATGTTCACTGCATGAAAAATAAACATATTGGTAAATGATCATCAACGCTAAAATTATAACATGTCATAACAAGTAAAATACAAAGACCATTGCTAAACTTACTCCAAATATGAGGCCATTTCATTACAGTTGGTAAGCACATACCATCGTGCCCTTCCAAAATCATTAGCATCCAGTGTTACTAATTTAGCTGCTCCTAACGGCCGAACTCGTTGGGAGAACACATCCAAGCGCTGGCTCATTTCTACAATATCAACGTCAACATTTCTCCGTTCACGGTTCCATCTTGTCTCAATCCCCCGAAGATACCTAGAATAGAAGGTCAAGCTCTCCTCAGCAAGGTAACACTCGGCAATAGACCCCTCTAGACGCGCTTTGTTACGCATCCACTTCTTATATCTTCCAAGTTCTCTTTCGAACGGATACATCCAATGGTTTTGTACAAGATCGGCAAGCTCAGCCTCCCGAGGTAAATGAAGTGCTAGATGGATCATAACATCAAAAAAAGCTGGCGGAAATATTTTTTCCATTTTGCATAAAATTATTACAATTGCGACTTTCATTTGTTTCAGGATATCAACTTTCAACGTCCGTGCACATAACTGCGTAAAAAAGGTACTGAACTCAGTCAATGTTGTTCGTATTTCCAACGTAGAGAAATTTTGAATTGCAATAGGAAGCAAGTGCTGTAAGAAGACATGACAATCGTAGCTTTTTATACCCGAAATTTTACCAGGAAGCTTGTTCACACATCGACCAATGTTAGATGCATCGTCAGGAAATTTAACACCTTTCAACCACTCACATAAACTCTTCTTCTCATCTCTTATCAAGGTGTACTTCGCAAGTGGCATCCTATAAGTTTCACCATTTGGCTGCATATGCAATTCTTTACGTATACCCATCAACTGTAAATCTCTTCATGCCTTGACTGTGTCCTTGGTCTTCCCATCAATATTCATCAACGTACCTAAGATACTTTCACATATGTTCTTCTAAATATGCATTACATCTAAATTGTGACGTAGTTTCAAGCTTCACCAGTAAGGCAACTCAAAGAAAGTACTTCTCTTCTTCCAATTCAACACAACATCTGTGTACTTTCTCTTTCTCCCGCTTGTTTTTTTCAAATTGTAAACCCTCAGCATCCCTTAGTTGTTTCAACAATTGACTTGCAGACAATTCTTCAGGTTCCAATCTATGCTCCTTTGTACCATCGAACAAATCTCCTTTTTTTGGCCATGGATGCTCTTGAGGAAGCCACCGACGATGACACATGAAGCACACCTTATGCCCATACTTCAAATACCTGAACGATGTATCATTATTACATACTGGACATGCAAGATTTTCATTTGTAGACCACCCAGATAATTTTTCATATGCAGGAAAATCATTTATAGTCCATAGTAATGTCGCATGCAATTGAAATGTCTCTTTCTTTGATGCATTGTACACGCGTATACCTTAATTCCATAAATCTTTCAAGTCATCAACCAACGGCCGCAAATATACATCAATATTCTTTCTGGGATCTGAAGGCCCAGGGATAACAAGGGATAACATCAAATTTGGACTCTTCATACACATCCACGAAGGGAGATTGTACACCGTTAAGATTATTGCCCATATGCTATATGTTGTACTCATATTATCATATGGGTTTAAGCTATCACTTACTAAACCAAGCAGCACGTTACGAGAATCACTTGCAAACCACTTATGTCTTTTATCAGACTCTTTCCATACAATAGAATCGACGGGGTGTCTGAGAGTATTGCCATCATCTTCTCGACCTTCTTTATGCCACCGCATTTCCTTCGCCATTTCTTTTGTCATAACAACCGTTGTAACCTTGATTTTATTGAGAAATACCGTAAGACTTTTTGAGAAATATTACTTTTTCTGCCTTTGCCATCAATCCATCTTAAATTGTTGCACTCTGGGCATACCACTTTGTCTACATGTTCTTTCCAAAAAAGCACACAACTATTCTTGTAAGCGTGTATCGTATCGTAACCGAATCCCAAGTGTCGCCTAAACTGTATTGCTTCTCTATACGAGCATGACAATGTCTCTCCATCTGGGAGGGTCATCTTTATCAAGTCAATCATCATATCAAACGCCTTGTTACTCGTGTTGTAGAACGCCTTTATATGAAGCATCTTCAATACAAAAGCAATTTGTGTAAATGTTTTGCAGCCTGGATAAAGTTCTCGTAAACCATCTTCCCATAATCGGTAGAAGGAGCTTGTTTGTTCGTGATCATCAATTGTGGGGCCCTGTGAAGTAGAGGATTCTCCAATGTTAGCATCAACAAATGTCCCCATACATACATCGTCTAACAATTCTTCAACTGCATCAACCTCCTCCATCATTTCACTTGTATGTGTGTGCATGTTTGTAGAAGTGCTTACCCTAAAATGATCTTCTTCCCCGTGAAATATCCATCGAGTGTATGTCGGAGTAAATCCATTCATATACAAGTGACCCTTCACCTCGCTAATATGACAATAATATCGATTTGCACAATCACGGCATGGACACTTTGTCATATCACGTGAATCAACTGATTTAACTGCCATTCCCATGAACTCTTCCACACCTTTTTGAAATCACTCTGAACATCGAGTACTTTCCCGCATCCAACTCCTATCCATATTGATGTCCCTATTAGAGGTTATTTGTTACGTACATGTACGCACACAAGGGAATTAGAAGATCAGATTCTTAAGAATTAAGAGGATTAAATGGGAGGTATGTTCTCAAATATTAAGGGAGGAAAAGTTTAAAAGGAGCATGGGTAATGAGAGAATTCTAGAAGTGGGTTACTAGTTTAGAAAAAATATTCACGAAATGATGCTAACTCAATGCGATATTACCTAACTAAATATTCTAGGAGTGGGTTACTAGTTTAGAACAAATTTCTATTTGTAATTTATTTACTAGTTTAGCTCAACGACAGTTTTACATTTTTTAGTATTGTTGTTAGCTTTGATATTTATTATAGAATGTTGTCTTGTTTCAAGTTTACTGTGCTGCTTCCTTATTGAACTTAAATAGAAAAGACAATACAATCATAATCCATACCAACTTTGATAACGTAAGTTGATGTGAACTAGAAAATTAATAACATAATCCTAATATAAGAATAAGACTTAATACTAATCTAAAAGTAATAATAAGAGAAGAAGCAAGGTTTAATACAACCACAAGAGAAGACGAGAGGTTTAATGCAACCACAAGAGAAGAAGGGAGAGATGCAGTAGGAATACAAGTCTTCAGACGATCACGTGTGCGATTGATCGCATTAGGGAGTGCGATTGATCACACTACCAGGGGCTTAACTTCTAGATGCAATGCGATCCATTACACTACCAGAAACATTTGCCTTGTAGTGAGTGCGATCGACCGCACTACCAGGGGCTTCAGTACGTAGTGCGATCAATCGCACGACCAGAAAGATTTGCCTTGTAGTGAGTGCGATTGATCGCACTATCAGGGGCTTAACTTTAGTATGTAGTGTGATCGATCGCACTACCAGAAACATTTGCCTTGATAATACGTGCGATCGATCGCAATTCCAGGGGATTCACGAACTTCAGCAGCAGTATGCTTAACAACACTTGCCTTTGAAATAACAGCTAGGATAGTTTTCTAGTGATTTTTTTTACAATTAACTTCTATAAATAATTAAGGGCACATGCATTTGATCATTATCTATAAGCTTGAAACTCTCATGAGCTAGAAATTAACAAATGTCATCCTCAGCAAAAGTTAGACCAGTATTTAGACAGCAGGAAATTAAAGAAATGAAAACCAAATGATCTTGACAAGATACATAGAAAGCCGTCCAATAATGAATATACACAGAAATAGGACACAACCATGATATCAAACACAGTAATCAATTAATTAAGTTGCACTGGAATTTCATTTCGGCCTTAGGAAATGAAGCTTTTCATTCACATATTATGGCAGTTAAAAAGATAATCGACGCTCTAATTGCTTATACCTTGGTGTGAGCTTCAACAGCAGCCACTTCTGAGCGCCGAGTATTACTTAAGACAGGATGAATAGTAGGTCTAAACACCTCCTTAATAATCTCTTGGAAAAAAATTAAGTAAAGCATTTTACAAATGATAATCAACTGTAATAAAAACAACAATATATTAACACACCTCCAACCTATTAATATGCTAAGGAGTGAAAAAACAAAAACAACCCATAGAATGTAGGTGATTTTAGTGGGAACTATACATTGTCAAGTCAAACACCATTAGAGCATAACAAAAGCTTTACTTCCATGACAAAAACATAAAAAAGCTTTAGAATGTACTTATCAATGAGCTTATCAATAAAAAAGCTTTATGCACTGTCATGGTTATATGTGTTCATCCAAGAGCTTTATGCATCCAAGAGCTTTTTTTTTTTTTTTTTTCTTGATAGTTTGCAGCTATATATATATATGTAGGTGATAGAACAAAAGCTTTTGATAAGCTTTTTTAGATAGAACAAAGAACCGTACAAAAGCTTATCAATAAAACCTAATGATCCACTCCCTTGACTACGTTCCCTAATCTGCCTAAACTTGATGGATGTGATAATGGGATAGATGTGCAAAGCCATAATGACATATGATTTAGATTTTGAAGATAACTTCAATTATATCGTGGTCTAAATTAAGTGTTTGTTTAAATTAAGTGTTTTGTACATTATACTAAGAAGCAGATATCTCAACTTAAAACACAAAAAAAAAATAATATAATCATTCACACAAAATAATTTCACTTATCTTGACAAAATACGCATTGATTCCCACTTCCCTTTCCCTTTCCAAATTAAGTGTTTTTTCTTCTTCTTCTTCTTCTTCTTATTTTTTATTTTATTTTTTTTTTAATGAATAAATACTTTCTTTCTTAACAACCAAAAACAAGCTGAAACACAAAACCAACCTCTAGATATTACAAACCAGTCTCAAAAGGAGAAACCACAACCAACAAAAGCCAACCAAAAACATCTCAGGAAACAAGACGCAACTCAGCAGCAAAAGATACAACAATTTACAAATATTTTAGAAAATAAAAAAAAAAAATTCTTCTGAAACCTAAACTACCTCAGAAGTAGAGAGTTAAAAAAAAATTTTTTAAAAAAAAACAAAAAAGACCCAAAACAATTTGACTGATTCATACAAAAAAATAGAAACTGAGTTCTTTGCTTTAACAGAGTAATAGCAACTGAGTACCCATTACAATTTGTTTTTTTTTTTTTTTTTTTCAAATTTGTTCCTAGAAATTTAGAAGAATTTAGGGGTCCACGGTAGTTTTTGAATGGAACCAATCAATTCTGTAGGGAAAAAATAGAAAGAGAAGAAGAGAGGAAGTACCCAAATACTTAATTTCTTCAAATCACAATTCATGGATACTATTTGAGTGATTGAGAGGCATTTAAGGTTTTCAAGGGTTTAAGAGAAACTCATACCGAAGAGAGGTACGCCGGAGAGAGAGCTATAGGAGAGCGTTAAGTTCGCCGGAGTGAGAGCTGGTAGAGAGAGAGGTGCGCCGAAATTAGAGCTGCTGGAGAGAGAGAGAAACTTGTGCCGGAGTGAGATCGAGAGAGAGAGAGAGAGAGTGAGAGTGAGAGAGAGCCGTGGAAGAGTGAGAGATTGATGAGCTGCTGGCATATATGGGAGGTCGTGGGATTTGGTGAAAAAATCACCTCCGAAAATTTGAGAACCCGCCAGTTTACCGCCATCTATTAATAGATGGCGGTAAACTATTTTGTGCAGCTCATGAATTAGTGGCGACTTGGGGTATTTTTTTAAAAAATAAATAAATGAGAAAAATATTAAAAAAAAAAAAAAAACCCTCCAAACTACGAGTTGTTTGCAATATAGTCCTCCAATGTTCAAAATGGACTAAAGTAGCCTGTCAAACTACCAAATTTTATCAAAAAGGCTACTTATTTTTTTATATTCCTATAATACCTCTATTCTTTTAACAAAGTAAAATTAAATATACGGTTCTTTAGATATTTTTTTTTAAAAAAAGTTTATTCCCTGAAGTCAAATTTTGTACATTTGATTTTACTTTAATACGATATGAAGCAATTTGTAATTTAGGCAAACTACAGTGACTAATTATTTATTATTTATTCCAAAAAACATTTTCTTTTTTTGTTTGTGTTTTTATTCGTCCATTGGTTTGTATTTTTTTTAAAATTGTCATATCTTTGATTTTATTTTAATAAAACATGAAGCAATTTGTAATTTATGCCAACTACAGTGACTAATTATTTACTATTTATTCCAAAAAACATTTTCTTTTTTTGTTTTTATTCGCCCATTGGTTTTCTTGTATTTTTTAAAGATTGTTTGTTTTTTTATTTTTTTATTTTATTTTCAGTTATTTTATTATTTATTTGTTAAAATAATAGGCCAATTTTTTTAATTTTTATTTATTTATTTTAAAATTTTCTCTTATAATATGTTTTTATTATTATAATATTAACTAAAAATTTCCGTTTAATAAATTTTTATGATAAAGATCATTAAGTTGATATTTATCTTATAATTAATTATAAAATAATACAAAATCCAAAGGTAATATAAGATCAATATAACTAAGGCACTAAGATAATATAAAAAGCTAAAAGTTCAATTGAATGTTCGATTGAACCTTCAATTGTATCCAGTTTGATCTATCAATTGATCATACCACAGTCAATCAAACTAATTCACTAGGATCGATCGGATGTTTGATCGAACATTTAATCTTATCACAATCAATCGAACTAATTCATTATGATCGATCAGATGTTTGATCGAATGATTGATCCTATCGCGATCAATCGAACTAATTCATTAGGATCGATCGGATGTTTGATCGATCATTTAATCATATCACGATCAATCGAACTAATTCATTATAATCGATCGGATGTTCGATCGAACATTTAATTTGTTTGAATTTTATTCAATCATTTGATCTTATCACGATCGATCGAACGAATGCACTAGGTAGGACCAATTGGAGGTCTGATCGAACATTTAATTTCAATTGTTTCAATTTTGATTGTTACTTGATCCTATCGCGATCAATCAAACTAATTCACTAGGATCGATTAGACTAGATTGGTACTATGATTTTATCACAATTGATTCGACTAATTAATGCACGGCAATTGATCGCACATTCGATCAATCTTTCAATGTGTCAAGTTCAATTGATTATTTGATCCTAACATGATATATGAGACTAATGCACTATGATCGATCGGACGATTGGTCGAACCTACAATTGTATAAAGTTCGCTTGATCATTTGATTGTATCACTATTGAAGTTGTTGTACATTATGTAATAAAAATTTTTTTTAAAAAAAGAAATAGAAAAAAAATATATATATATATTACATTCCGTTTCTACGATCGATCGCAATAATGGAATTTTGGCTTTGAAGATTCTGTTATTGCGATCAAACGCACCTTAGGTGCGCTCGAGCACAGTAATCGAATTTTGGCTTTGAACATTCTGTTACTGCGATCGAACGCACCTTAGGTGCGTTCAAGCGCACATCACCCACACCACGCACACCCTTGGCCGATCGCATCATGTGTGCGATCAAGCACACTCGGACAGCACACCACGTGACCTATTTTAGGTCACTTTCCCCCATACCCCACATATATTTCTTCCCCTGCGCTGTACACTTTTCCAAGCACCCACGCACCTCCGGCACACCCTCACTCCCTCTACTCGTCCACCGTTTTTCACCACCTACACCACACAGCCACCACACAGTTCTCTTCTCCGGCAACCATACCACCAACTTTTCACCACCTCTACTTTACACCCCGTTCCCCATTCCCATCAACACCCCAACGCCGATCACTTCCCCAACCATTTTTTTTTTTCTCATATTTCTGCAATTATGTGTGTTCATCCACCCACATTGCTTTCTTGTGGTTGGATTTTGGTGTTTTTGCAGGGGGTTTTGAGCGGAGTTGCTTTGTTTTACAATTTTGGCTATCTCTAGTGCACACTAGGTGTTCGACAAAAGTCCCCAATCAAGCCCATCATGCCAAGAACTCGAGCTTCGTCCTCCAGAGGGTCCGATACCCAAGCCATTCTTCCCCCGCCCACTTTTGAGGAGCGGGAGCTACTATTTGAGACCACCTTCGCCATTCAAGAAGACTTTCAAAATCTTGAGGTGACTCAATGGGCGGTCGCCGAGTTCAAGCGACGGGGGCTCAAGAAGCTTTTCAAGCCGGTCACCCCCACTGCTTACAGAAAATTGGTGATCGAGTTTTATGCCCACCGGTCTCATGACTGCAACAGGCTGGCTGCCCTTTCTTCCAAAGTGCAAGGCAAAGCTATTGACGTAACACGGGCCGACATTGCTGCTACCCTTCAATGCAACGATGAGCACCCTCCAGAAGCCGCACAACTTGCTGAGCAACCGCCCGGATTCTACGTGGCGGAAATCATTGAGGACATGTGCGAAGGGATATATGCCGATGCCCATCATAATGCCGGCAGCCGATCCAAGCTACCCCAACGGCTTTGGTTTGTGGACTCCGTATTTAAAGATGTTTGGTACTCCATTCCCGACATAATTTGGAACCAAATTCACAAATTTTGGAATGAGGTGCACGTTGGAGGAGCGGAGTCCACACATTCATGGGGGTTGCCTTTCCCATACTTAATCTCCTACATCCTTCGGAAGAAAGGCATCAAGGGTACCGCAGCTGATGAGCCAGTCACTACTACTCCCATATTTGGCATTCCTCAATGGAACAAGAGCTGCTCCCACATACCCCGGGTACCTCCAGTACCAGCAGCTAGTGCGGAAAAGAATGAGGCCGAGCCGATGGCCGAAATTGAACCTGTAGTTGGGCCAGAGGCAGCTGAGGAAGAGGCCTCGACAATTTTTCGTGAAGCACGAAACCGCTCACTTAGTGAAGAAATAGCGGGCCTTCGGAGAGAGTTGGCTGGCCAAAGAAATGAGGCTCGGGAAAATAAAGAATTGATGGACAAATGCCTAGGCTCCTTAGAAGAATTTATGCAGTCCATTCTCAGCCGATTGCTACCACCATCTGCAGGAGCATCATCTTCTGGATAGCAGTGAGCAAGGACCACCGTCTGGCTGAAGACGTTAAACTTAGCGCTCAACGGAGGCACCCCATAATTTACCCTTTTTATTTTGTTTAGTATGTTTTAAGTTAATCTTTTTATTTGTCTTTAGTTTTGTTTCTTTTTACTTGCTTTTGTGTTTTCTTATGGGAATGACCTCGTATTTGCACACGGCCGGTTATTGAATTGCAAGGTATCAATATATTTTCACTTAAAACTGAGAGGAATTATTTTACAGTTTAGATTTTATTTTGTTATATTTAACAGTGTAAAATCTTTCCATAAGGTATCAATATATTTATCATATAATATATATACACTATTAGATCTATAAAATTTAATATGAATTATGAAATGAGAATTAACTCTTCAAATTAGTCCGAATGAAAACTTTATCCTCCAAAAGGAACTCCTAACCAATTGGCAAATATATACAAATTAAAATCTTTCTTTAGGAGAATGGAATTGAAATAAAAGAATTTTTCCTTTTTAAAAAATACACACACACACACACACACACACACACATATATATATATATATATATATATATATATATTGAAACAATTGTACATATGAAATAAGTGAAAGGGAGAGCTTTTATTTTCCGGTTAAAATTTTATTTTGTTATATTTAACGGTGCATATTGTGTCACTTTATTTGAAAATTTTAAATAATGCAGTGATATATACACAAGTGAATGTGTACAATTTGATTTAGAGTACTATAAAATGAATCCTGATTTAACCGGTCACCTTGTTCAAGAAAATCCAAAAAAGCAGATTATTGGGAATAGTTATTAATCCAAAGACTTCGGAGTAGCATGAATGAAAATGCACGTTAACACTTTCAACTTTTTCGCCATATTAAATTTCCTCCATCATATATACATATCTATATACGCAAAAGTCAATAACCAAAAAAAGATGATCAAAATAAAGGGGATTTGCTCACATACAAAAAATATCTTGTAATTAAAGGTAGTTAATGTCAATATTAATCAACATTGTAATGCTGTCAATGATGGGGACATATTTGAAGTCCCCAGTTTTCCAATTTCAAACTAAATTATTATATACGAAGACTACTCTGAGTTTCATTTTCGTCGAGATAAATAGTACCGCTATTACAAACAAATTGTTGTTTAAGAAAATTTATCTGATACCATCATAATAAATTATTAATTATTTTGAAAGTTTAAATTAATAAAAAAAAAAGTATTGATTTTGGAGCTTAATCATTATTTTTTAACCAAACATAGCGAATCTAACCACGCAAAAACCACTTAATTTATACAAACAATATGCTATTTAACTATATACTTTCACACGAGAATTCTAGAAATTTTTTTCTGAAGGGAAGCCAAACTCCATTTTTTTAATTTTTTTAATTTTTTTTTTACCTAATCTTTAGGGTCCACTACTTAAGTATTAGCGTCCACTTTCAAAGCAGACGCTAATAATGGGTCTTCAGCGTCCACTTTTAGTGGACGCTATTAGGCATCAATTTTATTTTTTTATTTTTCTACCTAATCTTTAGGGTCTACTTTGCCCAAGTATTAGAAAGTGGACGCTAATAATGGGTCTTCAGCGTCCACTTTTAGTGGACGCTATTGGGCATCAATTTTATTTTTTTATTTTTCTACATAATCTTTAGGGCCCACTAAAGTGGACCCTAAGGCTTGAGTATTAGTGTCCACTTTGAAAGTGGACGCGAATAATGGGTTTTCAGCATCCACTTTTAGTGGACGCTGGGCAGCAATTTTTATTTTATTTATTTATTTTTTATTTTTCTACCTAATCTTTAGAGTCCACTAAAGTGGACCCTAATGCTTAAGTATTAGCGTCCACTTTCAAAGTGGACGCTAATATGGGCCTTCAGCGTCCATTTGGGTAGCGTCCAAATGGAACTCCTAACCAAATGGCAAATATATACAAATTAAAATCTTTCTTTATAAGAGGATGGAATTGAAATAGAAGAATTTTTCCTTTTTAAAAAAAAAAAATACACACACACATATATATATATATACTGAAACAGCTGTACATATGGAATAAGTGAAAGGGAGAGCTTTAATTTTACGGTTAAAATTTTATTTTGCTATATTTAACGGTGCATAATGCAGTGATATATACACAAGTGAATGTGTAAAATTTGATTTAGAATACTATAAAATGAATCTTGATTTAACCGGTCACGTTGTTCAAGAAAACCCATTAAAGAAGATTATTGGGAATAGTTATTAATCCAAAGACTTCGGAGTAGCTTGAATGAAAATGCACGTTAACACTTCCAACTTTTTCGCCATATTGAATTTCCTCCATCATATATATATATATATATATATATATATACACGCAAAAGTCAACAACCAAAAAAAGATTATCAAAATAAAGGAGATTTGCTCACATACAAAAAATATCTTGTAATTAAAGGTAGTTAATGTCAATATTAATTAACATTGTAATGCTGTCAATGATGGGGACATATTTGAAGTCCTCAGTTTTCCAAATTCAAACAAAATTATTATATATGAAGACTACTCTGAGTTTCATTTTCGTCGAGATAAAAAGTACCTCTATTACAAACTTATTGTTGTTTAAGAAAAGTTATCTGATACCATAATAATAAATTATTAATTATTTCGAAAGTTTAAATTAATAAAAAAAAAAGTATTGATTTCGGAGCTTAATCATTGTTTTTTAACCAAACATAGCGAATCTAACCACGCAAAAACCACTTAATTTATACAAACAATATGCAGTTTAATTATATACTTTTACACGAGAATTCCAGCAATTTTTTATGAAGGCAAGCCAAACTCCATTTTTTTAATTTTTTTATTTTTCTACCTAATCTTTAGGGTCCACTAATACTTAAGTATTAGCGTCCACTTTCAAAGTGGACGCTAATAATGGGTCTTCAGCTTCCACTTTTAGTGGACGCTATTGGGCATCAATTTTATTTTTTTATTTTTTTTGTAATTTTTCAACCTAATCTTTAGGGTCCACTTTGCCTAAGTATTAGCGTCCACTTTCAAAGTGGACGCTACTAATGGGTCTTCAGCGTCCACTTTTAGTGGACGCTATTGGGCATCAATTTTATTTTTTTATTTTTTATTTTTTATTTTTCTACATAATCTTTAGGGCCCACTAAAGTGGACCCTAATGCTTAAGTATTAGCGTTCACTTTGAAAGTGGATGCGAATAATGGGTCTTCAGCGTCCACTTTTAGTGGACGCTATTGGGCAGCATTTTTATTTTTTTATTATTATTTTTTTTAAATTTTTCTACCTAATCTTTAGAGTCCACTAAAGTGGACCCTAATGCTTAAGTATTAGCGTCCACGTTGAAAGTGGACGCTAATAATGGGCCTTCAGTGTCCATTTGGGCAGCGTCCAAATGGAACTCCTAACCAAATGGCAAATATATACAAATTAAAATCTTTCTTTATAAGAGGATGGAATTGAAATAGAAGAACTTTTTCCTTTTTTTAAAAGAAATACACACACACACACACACACACACACACACACATATATATATATATATATTGAAACAACTGTACATATGGAATAAGTGAAAGGGAAAGATTTTATTTTACGGTTAAAATTTTATTTTGTTATATTTAATGGTGCATATTGTGTCACCTTATTTGAAAATTTTAAATAATGCAGTGATATATACACAAGTGAATGTGTAAAATTTGATTTAGAGTACTATAAAATGAATCCTGATTTAACCGGTCACCTTGTTCAAGAAAATCCAAAAAAGCAGATTATTGGGAATAGTTATTAATCCAAAGACTTCGGAGTAGCACGAATGAAAATGCACGTTACCACTTTCAACTTTTTCGCCATATTTAATTTCCGCCATCATATATATATCTATATACGCAAAAGTCAATAACCAAAAAAAGATGATCAAAATAAAGGAGATTTGCTCACATACAAAAAATATCTTGTAATTAAAGGTAGTTAATGTCAATATTAACCAACATTGTAATGCTTTCAATGATGGGGACATATTTGAAGTCCCCAGTTTTCCAAATTCAAACAAAATTATTATATACGAAGACTACTTTGAGTTTCATTTTCGTCGAGATAAAAAGTACCTCTATTACAAACCTATTGTTGTTTAAGAAAAGTTATCTGATACCATAATAATAAATTATTAATTATTTTGAAAGTTTAAATTAATAAAAAAAAAAGTAAAGATTTTGGAGCAGAATCATTGTTTTTTAACAAACATAGAGAATCTAACCACACAAAAACCACTTAATTTATACAAACAATATGCAGTTTAATTATATACTTTTACACGAGAATTCCAACAATTTTTTATGAAGGCAAGCCAAACTCCATTTTTTTAATTTTTTTTTAATTTTTTTATTTTTCTACCTAATCTTTAGGGTCCACTAAAGTGGACCCTAATACTTAAGTATTAGCGTCCACTTTCAAAGTGGACGCTAATAATGGGTCTTCAGCTTCCACTTTTAGTGGACGCTATTGGGCATCAATTTTATTTTTTTATTTTTTTTGTAATTTTTCAACCTAATCTTTAGGGTCCACTTTGCCTAAGTATTAGCGTCCACTTTCAAAGTGGACGCTAATAATGAGTCTTCAGCGTTCACTTTTAGTGGACGCTATTGGACATCAATTTTATTTTTTTATTTTTATTTTATTTTTTATTTTTCTACATAATCTTTAGGGCCCACTAAAGTGGACCCTAATGCTTAAGTATGAGCGTTCACTTTGAAAGTGGACGCAAATAATGGGTCTTCAGCGTCCACTTTTAGTGGATGCTATTGGGCAGCAATTTTTTTTTTTTTTTTATTATTATTATTTTTAATTTTTCTACCTAATCTTTAGAGTCCACTAAAGTGGACCCTAATGCTTAAGTATTAGCGTCCACTTTGAAAGTGGACGCTAATAATGGGCCTTCAGCGTCCATTTGGGTAGCGACAAATATATACAAATTAAAATCTTTCTTTATAAGAGGATGGAATTGAAATAGAAGAATTTTTCATTTTTTAAAGAAAAAAATACACACACACACACATATATATATATATTGAAACCACTGTACATATGGAATAAGTGAAAGGGAGAGCTTTTATTTTACGGTTAAAATTTTATTTTGTTATATTTAACGGTGCATATTGTGTCACTTTATTTGAAAATTTTAAATAATGCAGTGATATATACACAGGTGAATGCGTAAAATTTGATTTAGAGTACTATAAAATGAATCCCTGATTTAACCGGTCACGTTGTTCAAGAAAATCCATAAAACAAGATTATTGGGAATAGTTATTAATCCAAAGACTTCGGAGTAGCGTGAATGAAAATGCACGTTAACACTTTCAACTTTTTCGCCATATTTAATTTCCTCCATCATATATATATCACTACAAAAATATAATTTTTTTGTAACGGCCCATTAGTGACGTGTTAAGCCTGTTGACACGTTACTAACGGTTAGTAACGTGTCATTAGTAACGTGGCTGGCAGGTTGCAAAATTGGAAGTTACTAATGGGAATTTAGTAACGTGTCAATTTCTGACACGTCACCCTTTAGTAACGTGTCAGAAATTGACACGTTACTAAAGTTTAGTAACGTGTCAAACTTAACACGTTACTAAGCTTTAGTAACGTGTCAATTTCTGACACGTTACTAAAGTTTAAAAAATTAATTAAAAAAAAAATATTTCAAATTTATTTCTGGATTTTTTTTTTCAAATAATATCATGGAATTCCAAACCCAGATTTCAAATAAAATCATATTCGAATTTGATTTTCAAAATTCCAAACCCAGATTTCAAATAACATCAGATTCGAACCTAATTTTCAAAAATTCAAACCCAGCAAATAAAAATTTATTTGACAAAAAAAGAATTAATTAAACTTGGAATAGATCAATAGATTCAAACTCAGCAGCAAAAATTAATTTAAGCAAAAAATTTCAAAAGTTTTGAACTTAGAATCTAATTTTACTACTCACTCACTGTGTGGAGTTGGAAACCTACAACACCAAAAATCAGAAACCTACAACACCAAAGAACCAGAAAAATTAGTAGGTTTAAAAGTTAAGACAAACGACAAAAAAATCAATAAGAAAAATTACTCATTAAAGTATATAATGTCTGATCCCTAAGTGGATTCAACCTGAAAAATCAAACCAAACCAACCAAAAAATTCAGACCAGAAAAATTTCAAACCCAACAGCAAAAGAAATTTCAAAATCCCAAACCCAGCAGCCAAAACAAATTTCAACACCCCAAACCCAGCAGAAAAAAAAAAAAAAAAATGTTAGATCTTCGATCTCTTCTCTTTTTCATCTTCTTCTTAACTTCTCTTTTTTTCTCTTCTCCTTTTCTTTTTCTTCTTCCCATATGAGAGAAGAGAGTGCTGCCATGGGCGTGAGAGCAAAAGAGAGAAAAAGAGAAGAAAGAAGAAGCACGGCCAGGATGAAGAAAAAAGAGGGAAGAAATAAAAATAATAATTGACAACTTTAGTAACGTGTCAAATTTGACACGTTACCATTTGGTAACGTGTTAGCTTTGACACGTCACTAAATGGTAACGTGTTAAATTTGACACGTTACCAATGGGAAATTTGAAAAAATAAATAAAAAAAATTTGAAAACTTTAGTAACGTATCAAATTTGACACGTTACCAAATGGTAACGTGTCAAAGCTGACACGTCATTAAATGGTAACGTGTCAACTTTGACACGTTACTAAAGTTATCAATTTTTCTTTTAATTTTCGGAACAATGACGTGTCAATCACCATTTTGTAACGTGTCAGCTTTGACACGTCACCAAATGGTAACGTGTGAAAAAGTGCCACGTCACCAAATAGTGACTTGTGAAAAAATCCTGCACAATAGGCACGTTACTAATAACACATTTTTTTGTAGTGTATATATATATATCTATATACGCAAAAGGCAAGAACCTAAAAAAGATGATCAAAATAAAGGAGATTTGCTCACATGTAAAAAATATCTTGTAATTAAAGGTAGGTAATGTCAATATTAATCAACATTGTAATGCTGTCAATGATGGGTAAAATAATTCAAGAGGACTAAGAAGATGGCTGAATAATTTTCTGTATTCGAGAATATACATATTGAATGATACATAAGTTTATATAAGCTGATTACAATGTAAATATAAGGAAAGAATAATTATACAAATCAAGCATCTATTACACACAATCATCCATGATATTATATGATTGTGTGTTTACAAAACAACCTATAAGATTACATTAAATCTTTCCTTATGTGTGCATATCTTCATGTCATAGCAGCAAGGAGAGATGATCTTCTTTCCTTAGCTGCGTTATTAAATGATGGTAAGGCTGAATGTGATGAATCACAAGGATCCTCGACAGATGCAAGATCCTTGTCTTCATGAGATTCTGCTATGCTAACTGATGAGGATGATGTGGCTGCATAGTCAGTGAGGTTGATAGGTAGACCTGGCAGCTTAGGTGGCTCGAGTCTGTCATGTAGTCTAACATCTCCCCGCAAGCTAATGGGTGGAGAGCACACTTTTAGCTTGTCTCGGAGAAGAAGAAACCGATTGGTAGTGAGGCCCTTAGTGAATATATCGGCAATTTGATCAAGGGTGGACAGATATTTAGTGGTGACATCCTTGTTGACCACTTTCTCACGGATGAAGTGATAGTCCACCTCAATATGTTTGGTACGTGCGTGATATACTGGATTAGAAGCCAGGGCTAGTGCACCAAGATTGTCACACCATAGAGTAGGAGAGCAATGGAGATAAATCTGCAGTTCTTGGAGAAGCATTCTCAACCAGAAGAGCTCAGCCGTAGCAAAGGCTAAGGATCGGTATTCAGCCTCAGTATTGGATTTAGAGACAACTGGCTGCTTCTTAGCACACCAGCTAATGAGACAAGGGTCCAAGAAGAGAGCATAGCCAGTAGTGGACCTCCTATCATCGGGGTTGCCTGCCCAATCCGAGTCACTATAGGCATTGAGGTCAAGGGAACCTTTAGCAAAGTGTAAACCATGATTGATGGAGCCTTTGAGATATCTAAGAACCCTCTTGGCTGCAGTCCAATGTGTAGTAGTGGGAGAGTGCATGAATTGGCAGAGTTGGTTGACAGCAAAGGAAATGTCAGGCCTGGTTAAAGTGCAATATTGAAGTGCTCCTACTAAGTGTCTGTATTCAGAGGCATTTGGGAGAGGATCACCATCAAGCCGAGAGAGCTGAGAACCAGCTGGAAGAGGTGTCTTGGCAGGTTTAGCTCCTGTCATATTGACTCGGTCTAGGAGATCAGACACATACTTAGTTTGAGAGAGGTGAAGTCCTCTTGACAGGGGCTGTACATGAATGCCCAAGAAGTAATGTAGAGAGCCTAGATCCTTCATGGCAAAGGAGTGTTGCAGGCAAGAAACAAGATGTTGAATGGCTGAAATGGAGTTTCCAGTGACAATGATGTCATCTACATAAATGAGGAGAAAGAGATGCACATTGTTGTGATGGAGAATGAAAAGAGAGTAATCCACTTTGGATTCAATAAATCCAAGAGCAAGCAAGGTAGCAGCAAGCTTGGTAAACCAAGCCCTAGGTGCTTGCTTGAGTCCATAGATAGACTTCTGAAGTTTGCAAACATGGTTAGGGAATCGGTTGTCAACAAAACCTGGTGGCTGTTCCATAAAGACCTCCTCTTGTAAATGACCATGGAGAAAGGCATTGGAGACGTCCAATTGTCTAGTAGGCCATTGAAAGTGAACTGTCAAGGCAAGGATAGCTCGTATGGTGGCAGATTTGACCACTGGACTGAAGGTTTCAGTGTAATCCAAGCCATCTTGTTGTTGAAACCCC
This sequence comes from Corylus avellana, assembly GCF_901000735.1. Lineage (NCBI taxonomy): Eukaryota > Viridiplantae > Streptophyta > Magnoliopsida > Fagales > Betulaceae > Corylus > Corylus avellana. The sequence goes on along the minus strand of NC_081543.1, from coordinate 27,908,542 downwards.
TTAGCCACAAGTCGAGCCTTAAATCTGTCAAGAGTGCCGTCAGCTTTCTGTTTCACCTTAAAAACCCATTTATTAGTGATAACATTGTGATGAGGTGGCCTAGGGCAAAGGGTCCAGGTTTGATTGGCTTGAAGAGCTTGGAATTCTTCCTGCATGGCTTGTTGCCAGTAAGGAGATTTGATTGCTTGGGAAAAACTAGTGGGAGCAGGACGGAGGTGTGACAAAGGAGCATTGGAATGA